>NC_090931.1:1414579619-1414889173 GCF_040938575.1 Ambystoma mexicanum | reverse complement strand
GAAGTAGTATTTTTTAAAATATTTTTTTTAACCAAGTGTGAGCCCTGCCTATAGCGGGAACTGATGATGCCTTGGTGGGATTTGGCATAGTTACCAACATGACCCATTCTAATCTGTGGGACCTTTTGCAGTCCTGGTATTAATCGTTGGGACTCGTAGTTCTGCTTTACCAATTGTGCAATTTAGACTACAAATTCCAGAATGCAACAGAAAAACCAGGACTGGATAAGAGCATACAGGTTGGAATAGATAATGTTGGCAATTATGATAAGCAGACTGTCAATAGCTCAGTGTATTATTTAGGGAGGGCAAACGTAGTATCCATGGACAAGGAAACCGCCAAGTCCAACTTTAAGGAGTATACAATAAGAAGTTAATTTCAATCAAAAGAATGTTTGCTGCAGTGCGCGCGATGACATTCTAAATTGCAACACTGAATGTCATCGCACGCGCATTATACAATATTGCAATGTGAACAGATATAACATATGCCCCTCCCTGTATTTTGCAGGGGCATCCACATCAGAACAATAACATTATAAATAGGAACATAATAACATATGCACTAGCAAAACATAAAAGTATACATACACCACATGATGATGAGATATGATGTACCAAGTGAGATACTATGTTATGTATTTAATTTACTGAATTTTAGACATTTCATAGTCACAAAACTTCAGAGGTGCTCTCCTTGTCCTCCCACACCTCGTATTTTCCAACTCCACCTCCTCAACTTCCTTTCTGCCACTGTCCATATTTTCTTCACTACCACCCCCCAGCCTCCTGCATGTATGGATTCTCATTTACAGAACCAGGGCACACATCATCACCCCATTCTTGATACCATTCACTGCACCCAACGCCATCAGAAGCATAGCTGCTTGCATTTGTTTCCAACATCATATCGTCCACACCCCAATATATGGGAACCCTGTCCATACTCCATCGAATACCATCACTTGTTACAATGGATAAAAATAATGTGAACATCCCTTTGAGTCCCTAAACAGTTTTTTGATATATACCAAATCACCTGCATCCAACTGAACTGTTCTACTAGTACTACTATGCAAAAGAGTTAACTTTTCTTCTTCACACAACCACTGAGGACACATTTAAGAGCACATCATCCTGCCTCTAATCTTCCCAAACGGGGAAACCCCTGTTAATACATGTGGTGTATCTCTATACGCCTTCAACATTTCCTGCACACAACCTTTCCATTGCATGACACTTGCAAAAGCAAGCTGAATTGTTTCCTAAATGATAACATTCACTCTTTCAACCAAGCCATTTGCTTTTGAGTTATACAGTGCTGACCAATGATTTTCTATTTGATGACTCTTAAAAGAACTGTACATTTCCAAAGAAGTCAACTGCACCCCACTATCCAAAATCATTATTTTAGGTTATCCTTCTCTCAAAAAAGGGTTTGCATGTATTCTATTACGCACTTAGTGGAAATGATCGGAACGCATTCTACTTCAAACCATCTTGAGGCATAGTCTACAATGACAACTGCAAATCTATGTTCTTGGCCCAAAACACTCATAGGGCCCATAAAAAAAATGATATTTCTTCCCATGCCCATTCCAGAATCTCCACACTACCCAACTCTGTCTTCAGAGTCTTTAGAGACTTATCACTGGAAGAACAGGTAACATAACAGCCTACTTCACGCTCAACCATAGATTCCATGCTTGGCCATCAAAACCTTGCCCTCAGTCTCCTCTTAGTCAGACTCTTGCCTAAATGCTCTGTATGAGCACGTCTCACAAGTTCACTGTGCAGAGACAAAGGAGAAACTAACCTATAGCCCCTTGTCAAACCCCACTGTGAACTGCATAACTCCTCCCTTACTTTGTAAAAAGGGGAACCAACCCCCTCACCAGACCTCCAACCACGTTCATTCCTAGTGATGGCATCTATCAACTCAGCATACTCACCAATATTGTTAATCCACAAATCCTTTGAGAACGCATTGTTTACTATATTGACTATTTGGGCTAACCATTCATCACCAATTTCTTCAACAACCCTCACCCGTTCTCTTGGGGACCTGGACAAACAGTCTGCAATCGGGTTGCAATGTCCACAAACACACTTAAGCATGAAATTAAAGCTCTGCAATGCCGACAACCACCTGGAAACTCTAGGAGTAGTTAACGCTCATCCTCTAGTGGTAAACACATGGGCTAATTTCCAAATGTGGTCCAATGGTGGCAGCAAGCAAACCTTTTATGTCACACACTTCTAACGTCCTCCTTGATGTCATTCTTTCTGATTTATAAATTAATTTCCTAGCTCCTGATGTCAAATTTGGTTACTTACATCTTAAATTATCCTTACCCATTTATGGCCATGGTATATATTGCGGTCGTCCTGCCTCCTTTACTAGCAATGTAAATTGTGTCAACTCTACTCTATGTTCAAATCCAGTTGTGCCCTTTGTTTTTGTGGCAGAGTCTGTCATGCTAGTTTTCTTTCGCCCAGGTAAAGCTCTCAACCTGTTTACATATGGGGTTGATTCTTCCAAGCTACGTGATCACCCCTTTTGGTGTTTGGGATATGTTACAGGTTCTGGCCATCTCCCCTGTGGTTCTTCCAAGTCAGACCATGCTACCTCTTTCTATTCTATTGAACTTTCAGAAAGGTCTAATGTGGCCACCTCCCCTTCCTCATTCTCACTTTCATGTCTTTCCTCATCCGAAAGCATCGTCCCACAACTGTCATCACTTCATTTGTCTTCTCAGCCCGCAATGGTAAATTTTGTCAGGGGGCTCGGTTTGTACAATATCTTCAGTGCTTTTTCCAATAAGCTCTGTTCTCTTTTAAGGGACCCTACTACACCCCTCTTTACCTTATGCATTGCTCCAGTATCTGTTCTGCTTCTGTACAGATTACCAATCCTTCTTTGTGTTGTTGCTCTTTCCTCTTCATCCGGAAGAGCATCATCTTGTAATATCTCCTTCCATTCCCTATCACATCTCTCTATGTTCTCATCTCTTTCCTGCTATTTCAGATTTTTAACATGCGTACATTTGGAGTAACAACCTTTTTATCCGCTACTATCCTCAAGAACATACCACAGGGTCCTAACACCTCTTATAATGTGCACAGAAAAATCACAAGAATTATAATGTTATTTATATAATTTTGACAAGTCTGCACTATGAATCATCCATCTTTTTAAAATCATGCTCTGGCCTCAAAGGGGTGTGGTTTTCCAAAGCACATGGTGGAATTTCTGGTTTATCCACTTCCCCCAAGCACAGCTTGTTCTCACAGGCACTGCCCCTCCCAGTTTCTCCCAAGAGTAAGCCATTTTACGACCCCCCCCAATATAACATTTGCCTGAGTCCAGGACAGGGCTTTGTTCAACTTCCTGCAGTCTGCAGGTACCACTTCCCTAATTCAATCAGAGAGGTGTCACCTCCTTTTGGTGGGGGCAGCAGGATGCAGCCAGGCCTGGGAAGAGTTGTTGAGCCAGTTCAACTCCTGTCGGGGGTAGTTGCCAGGCAGAATTCAGCTAAATGTCACTTTAGTTCCCAGTTTTCTACATTCAAATCCAACTTACAATTTGTGCACATGCAGCTAGAATGCTGATTCAAAACTATGACATTTAAACAATTGCAACCTATGTGACACTCACAAGTGGGTCACTCATTTATTCTAAACATTTTCGATTTTAGTGGCTTTAAACCCAAATTCACTTAAACTGCTGACATCCCCAGCTATTTTGTATATATACATTAAATAATTACTTCCTCCAAGTCATTTCAGAATATAGTTTTACATTGTATCCACCTCTTAGCAAGTCTTTCCTTGACCTGGTTTGGGTTCATTTGTTCAGTTTTACACAAACGTCTGGGGGTTTTAAAACGCCGGCTTTCTGATAGTGGTGAGCACCAGTATTGCATCCATTTTTGATATTAAGAAAATGAATTCCCCACAGTTCTGGGTTGCTTTTGGCAATCAGCATTGCCATTCCCAATGGTTTCAGGCTACTGTGTGTGTAGCCCAATGGTGGTTTTAGGCAGTGCCCGCCTGTGCTCACAACATAGGCAAAAATGGGTGGCAGCCTATTCTTCATGTTTTCCCTGTGCACTCTCTGGGGAGTTCTGGCCATCATGATGTTTTCCATGCCAGTACTGCACAGTTTTATGGTAGGGCTTGGATGAATGGGTAAAAACATCCCACAGTAACAGTTTCTGAAGAGTGACAGAGATGTATTCTGAAATGGCTCCCCACAGGACTAAAATTGAGGGAGCTCATTTGCATATTAAAATGTGGTCTAATTCTATTCTTCACAGTGCCACTCATGATTACTTTGACATGTTAAATAAAATATGATGTTTGGTACCACTCCTCTACATTGAGGGAAGCATTGGCGCCCAAGCCAACCAAGAGGCTGATGGATGCTCTGGTAACTGTTTGAGGGTGTATCGGTATATCAGTTGTCAATTGGAGGATTGAGGTTACCACTCTTGGTTGTGAGGGAATGATAAACCTCCTGCACATGCGAGGTTGCTCTGAAAAGAGAGCGGTACAGACTCTGTGGCCTTGGGAAGGCTACGGAACCTGAGGACACGAGTGGAGTAAAAGCAGATTTTCCGCTCATTGGGCCTCATTCCGAGTATGGCGGTAAGGGATAGCGGCCACCGGTAACGAGACCGGTGGCGGTAATCCCTTACCACCATACTCTGAGTTCCCTTTGCGCCCTCGCCCTTAACGCCTGCTTTGAGCAGGTGTTAAAGTCGAGGGCGCAAAGGGGCCTCCAAGCAAATAACGGTGACCGTAATGAACGGTCACCGTTATTTGCATCTTCCCCATTCCCATTGAGCCCTATGGGGGCTCATTTGGGAATGGGGAAGAGCCTTGGTGAATGGGGAATTACCGCCCCGCCGACCTTGGAATGGGGCGGTAATTCCGCCATCCACCAAGGCGCTGCCGGTCCGGGTACGGCGTCAACCAAGGCGTTAATAGCGCCATTGGTTAGCGCCGTACTCGGAATGAGGCCCATTGCCATAATCCCAGAAGAGCCGTATTTGGACAGTGCTATTGCCCAAGCAGATAGAATAATAATTACAGAGACATAGTTCCCTTTAAACTCCCTGTCCAATGAGTGAGGGCAGGGCCTGCATCATATGCTGTGTGTTATTGTGAGTTGACATGTCCAGAGACCACACTGTACTTTAGCATGTTCTGCTCTTGGCAGGGAGAGATTAGGAAGAACACTGATCCAGTTTCGAATTCATATAAAATAGACATGTATTAAGAAGCAATTGGGGTTTTGCTAAATTATGCACATGGAAGGGTGAGTGGTTGAATAAAATAGGAGTTATTACTCAGCTATTACTGAAAATGCGTGCATGTATGGCAGTGTGATCTCCACCCTTATTGGCTAAAGCTTCTTAGCCAGGAATGAATTAACTGGGCATATTAGACAGGTCGCTAGCACCTATTTCAACTTGCTAAACACGCATTGACACTTTATTCTTTTAACAGACATTGCAATAAGATTTCCAGACAATTTAAACAATTGATTGATTTGCATTTTATCTTTTAGTCTGTTCGTGTGATTTATTCTGCAAAGAAGGGATTTTGGAGTAGTGTAAATTGTGACTGTGCACTTGTATGGATATTGTTTCCAAAATGAAGCCAAACTCACATGAAACTACTGAGATTGGAATTACCTTTAAAGTCATCCATATATTGATGGTTGGATAACCATGTTTAATCAGTGATGCTATGCATGCTTGTCAGCGAGATGTGGAACAATTGTAAAACTAGTTGAAGCATGGGTGCTCTCAGTAGCTTATATATCAGAAGTAATACTGTGCAAATGTAACCTCACTTTGAGAGTTACACAAAGTGTATTTTGTATTGCATCCAGGTGGGGGATCTGGAATGCAATAGATATAATGTGTTTCCCGGGGGCCACATATTGGCAGATCAGGACGACCTGCCATGTTGAGGGATCCTGGCAAGAGAAGGTGATATGAATCCAAGGAGAGAGAGAGAATGAGGCAGAAGCAGCTGCACAGTGGCAAGCAGAGAGTTTTTGTGTGTTTCTGAGAAACTAGGCAAAGGCACTCACACACTTCACACACTCCCTTCAGAAGGCCCATCAGGTCTAGTGCTTTCAATTGACTCCTACCCTGCCCATCCTCTATCAAAAACAACTCTCTCAATCGATGCTTCAAATCTGCACCATCGATACCCATCACAAAGAACACAATGTTTTCATATCAGCACTCTTCTCACCTACACACCGCTGCACTACAGTTTTCCAAATCTGCCTTTCCTGATGTCTTACTAACTTTCCCATCCACCTTTCTTATAGATCTGTGCAGTGCAAGTCCAATATTATTGTCAGAAGGGCGCTATACAAGTCCAACTACCTTACTGTACACGTTGAGCCTGTGCCCGGGGCTCTCTATGTTATTTGTATTTGTTTTATTTGTATAGCGCA
The DNA here is from genome assembly GCF_040938575.1 of Ambystoma mexicanum. Lineage (NCBI taxonomy): Eukaryota > Metazoa > Chordata > Amphibia > Caudata > Ambystomatidae > Ambystoma > Ambystoma mexicanum. The sequence goes on along the minus strand of NC_090931.1, from coordinate 1,414,882,692 downwards.
AACCAGGCCCGAAGGCTACCGGGCGCATATCTTACAGCAATGGTTACATAGGTTGCATACAGTGATTACATGACAATCAATAAATATAGCATAGAGGCATAGGTATGTAGTACAACGATACAAGATTTGTCGATTACAACCCAAACAAAGGTTATCGCATCACGTTTCAGAGTGTAGCTTGGGCATTGGAGGAGACTAGCCAACATTTGGCTCTGTGTTTGAATAGGTTGAGGGAGGGGGGGTTTCTGATAGTCAAGGGGACAGTGTTCCACAATTTAACTGCCAGGACTGGGAAGCTAGATCCACCAGCTGTTTGAAGCGTGTATCTCGGTATCAGTAGGCTCTGGTTCAGAGTGGATCTAAGTGAGCGAACTGGGGTGTACAGCGAGAATCGTGCAGAGAGATACGTGGGGGCCAGGTTATTCATACATTTGTAGGTTAGGGCGAGCGATTTTAGTGAGATCCTTTGGGTGACTGACAGCCAATGAAGGCTCTTCCTGGTATCCGAAATGTGTGCAGATCTGGGGATGTTGAGGGCTGCCCTGATGGCGTTATTTTGTATGATCTGGAGCTTGTCTAGGTTACCCTGATTAGTGCCCTGGTACAGTGCATTACAGTAGTCCAGGGTCCTAGCAAGGGTAGTACAGTTGTGCATGGAAAGAAAAGGGCGACATGCTGTGATCAATTTGCAGGTATAATCGGCGGTGGCCGCAACTTTATTGGTTTGTCTGTGAAGGGAGAGGGTGGAATCGAGGTAGATTCCAAGCGTTTTGGTGTCTTTGGAGACTTTTATTAGGTTTCCATCGATGTTAAAGGAACTGAACATAGGGTTCAACTTGTTTAGTCTTTGCTGAGTACCTAGGATGAGGAGCTCTGTCTTGTCATCATTGAGACAAAGCTCATGTTGGGCCATCCATGTTTTAATGACGTGGTAAACGTCATTTAAGGCTTTAGTATCTACTGTGTAATCACCCGTGATGGGGATGAGTATCTGGGTGTCATCAGCATAATTCGTGTAGGTGACACCCAGATAGTCAAGCACATCAAATAAGGGTTTAGTAAATACATTGTAGAGCGTAGGGGATACACACGATCCTTGGGGGACACCGCAGGGGACTGGTGCAGGGTCAGCAGCGGAGGTGGGCGAGAATACCCTCATCTGTCTGTTATCCAAGGATTGAATCCATTTAGTGGCCGTATCGGAGAAATGAGCTGCAGTTTTTAGATGGTGACAGAGGATTTGGTGATTAACCAAATCAAAGGCCGCAGACAGATCTAATAGTAGTAACATGGCTAGTTTACCTTTGTCTTTGAGATCCTCAATCTGGGTTTTGAGATCGAGGAGGGCTGTCTCCTTACCGTGCTTAGGTCTGAAGCCAGATTGTCTCGTGCCTAATAGGTTGTCTGATTCCAGATAGTTCTGTATCTGTAGATAGGCTGCTCTATCCAAGATTGTTAGCAGAAATGGGACCGTTGTGATGGGCCTGTAATTGGTTGGAACCTCCGAGTCTAAGGTGGGCTTTTTTAGGAGAGGGATGACCCAAGCATCCTTCAGGTTATTGGGGACCACTCCCGATTGAAAGGAGGCGTTGATAAAGGTGGTGATAAAAGGGGCGAGGTCATGAGCCGAATCCTTGATGATCGGGGCTGGACAGGCGTCCCCTTGGCAGTTTGAAGGTTTTAGGTTACAGATGATTTTTTCAACCTCCAGAACAGTGAGTGGTGTGAAGCTGAACGGCACCGGGGAGTCAGGGGTAATTATTTTAGGTGGCCTGGTATTACTAAATATAGGGGTGTGGAGGGTATTTTGTTTGGCGTTGATTTTGGATTGCAAGGTAGATATTTTATTAAGAAGGGCATTTTGTATATTGTTGCACCAGGTGCTGTCCTTGGTGCACGTGTCCGGGGCAGGTGAGGGGGATTTGAGCTCTTTGAGAATTTTAAATAATTCTCTAGTGTTTGATTCTGCCTGGGCTATGCGTGAGTTGTAAGTCTCCTTTTTGGCTTGTAATATGGCCTCCTTATAGTTAAGAGAGGTGATCAAAAGGGAGGCTTTATTAGTTGCGCTCGGGTGACTTTTCCAGAGTGCTTCGGCTTTGCGCTTTTCTTTGCGCAGCGCGTTGAGCTGCGGGGTGAACCAAGAGTTCAGGTGGGACTGTTGTTTGGCTTTGCGGATCTTTAGTGGAGCTATGCTCTCAATGGCATTGGTCATTAGGCTGTTAAAAGTGTCTACTAAAACAGTAGGGTCCTTGTCCTTGTGCTGTGAGGCAAGAGTGTTTAAGCAAGGGAGGATAAGAGGAAGCAGTTTCTCCCTGGTGATGTATTTTTTATTTCTAGTCGGTATGGCGGGGGCTATGGTGGGTGTGGACTGGGGGCGCACCATGGCCCTCTCTTTGTTGTAGCAGGGTTATCCTCAATCCATGCGTCAATCAATTCACTAGCCAGGCTTGAATCAGGGAGACGAGCCACCCAAGAGAGAGACAGAGTGAGGGTAAGTCCTATGTGAGCCTTTGAAGGACTTTGGTTATCCAACATGGTCCAGCGCATATCTTTCTTTCTTCTTGTGTGTTATGTGTATTCAACAACAGACCCTTTCTTTGAAAGAAAATATACATGGGTGTGAGTTTTATTTATTGGAATCTTTTGTTAGGTATGTGTTTATGAAAGGGCATGAGTCATCACACTCAAAATAACGTGTCAAGGTTCTCTGTTCGGCACATGTGACAGGTTGTGTGACTACTACATCATCATTACTGAGGCATCAAGCAGCAGCTCTGCACTGGGTATATAATGTTATGGTCCCTGGTCACCCAAAGAACCTGGGAATCCATAATCCTGCAGTCTGTCTTCTGTGTTTGTAACAGGCAGTTCCACATGCCTTATTGCTGTATTTAAGATAAACTCCAAGGATTACACAATGCAATGGCAGCAAGAGAACTAAGTGTGTTAAGTGTCGTCCCAGACATCCGTCGGCATCCTACACAACTGAGGTTTGAATCCCAGCAGTATCAACTAGGATCTGACAAGAATTGGTCAAAGTGAGCAGGAATGTTCGGGAGCTGTGTTCCGTTACATTTATTTTTTACTTTTAACAACTCCACTACGGTTTGCAATCATTTTCACCATTCTGGAACTGTTCTCTGTCAAGTTACAGTACACTGCTCCACTTTACCACCAGATATCAGTTACAGCTAAACTGACATCTGACATTATATAAGACATTATGATAAATGAACTATAATCACAACCAAAAGTCTTACCTTCTAAGTGGATTGGTCACAGCCGGTCTGGATCAACACTTCCACGGACCAGTGAAGCAACTTGGTCCACTTTACACGCCCCTGCTACGATAAGCAGGACGGATAGCTCAACATTACAACACAACAGGTGAGCTTGCATGGGAAAACACTTGCGCACTTCATTTTGGCACGAGAGGGTTGAGGGAAGTCAGGACACCCCCACACCATTCTCATTAGCTCTTATCTTCTCTCAGGGGCAATACCAGCATTCAGAACAGCAGGCCCTAGAGCAACCGGGAGAGGAAGGCGATTCAGAGTGGCCAAGCCGAGGGAGGGTCCAACCGTGCCAAACGCCGCCACAGAGACAAGGTGAGTGTAACAGAATGCGAAGCCTCTCCGAATCTCTGCCCGGATGTTATGGAAACCTCTGAAACTGACAAGTTAGCCCAATTACTGGGGGAGCTACGGGCTGAAGTGCATGTCTCAAGACAAGATACTAATTCCTTGAGGAGAGACCTTATTGGAACCCGAGAACGAATGGAAGATCTGGCAAGGCAAATTCTCCAGGCACACACAGGACAAGTTCCGCTACCTGGAATTACACCAACTCCTTTGCCACAGCCATCACTACCAGTGCAGGTGGTACTTTCAGGGGCAGTCCCACTGGCCCTACCAGAACACTTCTTTGGTGACCCGAACAAATATGCTGCGTTCATGAACCAGTGCCGCCTCCACTTTTTGGGCAGACCAGGAGCCTTCCCTAATGACAGCTCAAGGGTGGCCTTTGTAATTTCCTATTTGGGAGGCTGTGCAGCTGATTGGTCCATACCATTAGTGACCCAGGATGATCCGATATTTCAGAACTTTGCGGAATTCCAACGGGAATTGGAAAAATTGTTCGCCAGACACACCCAAGGAAAAGCGTTAGACAACAAATTACTATCTCTTAGACAAGGAAACCATGACTTATTGACTTATATTGCCACCTTCAACCACCTCATAACACAGACTAATTGGCCGGAAGAGAAACGGACTACACTTTTTTACCGGGGGCTACGTGGTGAGTTAAAAGACGTACTAGCTCAAGTTGTCAATCCACCCGTATGTTGTGCGGATTATATCAACCTAACTGTGCAATTAGACCACCAATTACAAGACCGAAAAATGGACCGTACGAGGGCCGAAGGGAGATCAGTTTACATAAGGCCTCGGGATAATCAAACCAGGGCTCATGAAACCACTGAACCTATGCAAATAGGGGGATTATGAGCTCCCATTTCCAAGGCTGAGAGGGAAAAAGGAAAAAACAACAACTTTGTTTATATTGCGGAAAGGGTGGTTATTTCTTGTGAGATTGCCCTATTAAATCCCCCAAGAGGATGGTAGGTGCCATGGACAATGGCAACGAAGAAAAAGAACAGAAGTCGGAAAACTCGGACGCCCGGCAAGTGTAGGGGTCCACTTGTCGAGCGGAATCAAGAAAGTTGTACCGACCTCACACCTGGTCATTCCGGTGTAAATAACCCATCACCAACAACCATCAAGGGTACATGCTCTAGAAGCCTACATTGATAAAGTGCGGTGGGAAACTACATCAATCAGGATTTGGCCGCACGGATAGGCCTACAACTTCAGCAAAAACCACACTCGGAAAACGTTACTGCCGTGTTTGGCTCTAAGCTGTCCTCAGACCCAGTAACTCAACACACCGATAAGGTAATGCTGACATGTCAGGATGGTCATCGGAAAAGCATTTAGTTTGATCTTTTTGGGCCCCCCAGTTCCAAATGATCCTAGGAATGCTGTGGCTTGAAACCCATAACCCAAGGATTGACTGGCGCACAAGAAAGCTGAACTTCCCCCAGGAATGTGCAAAGAGCTGCTACCATGGGGACGTGAGGAAACTGCAACTCAAGGGGAAACCCATCCTAGGAATTTCAAGTTCATTACCTTCCGAATATCAAGATTGTTTGGACGTGTTCCAAAAGGAACAAGCGAATACCCTGCCTCCACACAGAACTTATGATTGCCAAATCGATCTGGTCTCTGGAGCACAAATTCCCTGCAGAAGGATCTACGCTCTGACTGAGCAAGAAAATCAGCATCTAAGAACATATCTAGACCAGTACCTAGCTAATGGGTTCATCCGCCCATCTAAGTCCCCAGCCTCCTCAGCTCTCTTCTTCGTGCCAAAGAAGGAAGGGGACCTCAGAACGTTAAACCAAATTACTGTAAAGAATAGGTATCCTCTGCCACTCATTCCCAAACTACTTGACCAAGTAAAGAATGCTCAAATCTATGCAAAGTTAGACCTCCAGGGAGCTTACCATCTGGTTAGAGTGAAGAAGGGCAACAAATGGAAGACAGCATTCCGAACCAAATACAGGCTTTTCGAGTACTAGGTCATGCCTTTTGGGTTATGCAACGTGCCAGCCGCATTCCAGTTCTTTATGAACAATGTACTCCACAAACTGCTGGATGTCTGTGTCCTGGTTTACATCGACGATATCCTCATCTATTCAGCCTCAAAGGAAGAGCACGTGGGCCATCTAAGGGCCGTTCTGGGGAAACTCCGTAAGAATCGGCTATTCGCCAAACTAGAAAAGTGTTTTTTTCATGTCACGGAAGTCGTGTTCTTGGGCTTTATACTTACCCCACGAGGGGTACACATGAACATTCGTAAAGTGGAAGCTATTCTTCAATAGCCATCCCCAACATCAACCAAGGGAGTGCAGATCGTGCTCGGGTTTGCCAGTTTCTACTGGCGATTCATCCCGGGATTTTCTCAATTCGTTCATCCCATCACTTCTTTACTAAGAAAGAATAAAACGTTTTCTTGGACTCCCGACACGGAAAAAGCCTTATAGGAATTGAAGTTGGCTTTCACTTCAGCACCTATTCTCCGGCACCCTCGACTCGATCTACCCTACATCGTGGAGACCGATGCCTCCAGTGTGGCCATGGGGGCTATGTTATCACAAATGGATCCAGACACCGGGCAGTTACATTCCATAGCATTTTGGTCCCGTAAGTTTACAGCATCTGAAAAGATCTATGCCATAACCGACAAAGAATTATTGATGATCAAAGGAGCCCTTAAAAACTGGAGACCCTACCTCCTGGGAGCTAGACATACTGTCACCGTTATCACGGATCACCGTAATTTGCAATATCGGAAAACAGCCAAGGCCCAGTCTTCTCGTCATCTTCGCTGGGCTCCCTTCTTCGTGGAGTATGATTTTTTAATCACATACCGACCAGGAGTGAGTAACGGAAAAGCAGATGCTCTGTCATGAATGGGAGAAGACAAAGACGCATTTATACCATCAGAACCAGTACCCATCATTCCGGAAGAACAAATTCAGAACCAGATCGCAGTCACCACCTGCTGGGAAGATCTAAAGGTCGACCTCCAGTCTCAAATGGATCAAACCACCCAACAAGAATGGTTGAACAAAGGAGACCAGTACTCCATCATGGAGAATTTACCCTATTTCCAAGGGAGACTATACATTAGAGATAAAGAAACTCAAAACAAGATTATAGCCAATTACCATGAATCATTAGTGGAGGGACACCCCGGGATTACTAAAAAACAAGCCAAAATCAGGAAGAAATACTGGTGGCCAACCTGGAGAAAGGACGTGGCCCACTTTATTGCAACCTGCAGAGTTTGAGCACAGCAAAAATCCCAAAAGTCCAGTCCTGCAGGATTATTGCATCCACTAAGTATACCACCCGTCCCTTGGCATACGTTATCCATGGACTTCATTAAAGATTTACCTCCTTGCGACGTATTGTGGCGGTGGATTTGTTCTCCAAGATGGCACACTTTATTCCACTAAAAGGACTTCCTACTGCCGGAACTCTGGCCACCGTGTTCCTAGAACAAGTGATCAGATTACATGGTTTCCCTTCAGTATTGATTTCTGATCGAGCAACACAATTCGTCTCAGCCTTCTGGAGGAGTTGTTGCAAGATTGCACAGATTGACCTTTGACTATCCACCAGTCACCATCCCCAGACCGATGATCAAACTGAGAGAACTAATCAGACGTTAGAGCAATACCTAAGATGTATTCTGCAGCAGACAGAAGGATCCTGGAAGGACGTTCTTTGGTTAACTGAGTTTGCTTATAATAACTCTATCCACACAAGTACAGGACAGACCGCCATTCTATATAATGAATGGTCGGCATCCTCGGATGTCCTCCTTTGACCTACTTAATGAGCTAGAAATGCTGGCAACCACCTCACTACAGAAGACTATTACTCAAACCCTCAAGGAAGCAACCAATAATTTAACTAAAGCCAAGGAACAGCAAAAGAAGTTTGCTGACAGGCATAGAAGGGAACTCCACATTACCAAATTGGGGATAAAGTATGGTTGGCTGCCCAAATTATACCACTCAAAGGACCTCGGGTCTTCCGTCCCAGATATCTAGGACCTTATCCCATCAAGGCCATCATCAACCCGGCCGCAGTAAAACTAGATCTACCTAACAATATGCAAATTTATCCAGTTTTTCATGTTTCTCTCTTGAAGCCGGTGAAGCCTGAGACTAGGATCAACAAACCACCAGAGCCTGAAATTATCAGAGGAGAACCTGAGTACGAGGTTAAGGACATTCTAGATCCTAAAATGGTATGATCAAAATTGTACTACTTAATCAATTGGAAGGGTTATGGACCTCAAGATCGCACTTGGGAACCAGTGGAACTTATCCATGCACCTCGACTAATCAGGCGGTGTCCACTTAACAACCCCACCAAACCTGGACCAGGGAGAGGTACGCCTGTGAGAGGGGCCTTGCGGGGGACTGCTGTCATGGCCACAGAACTAAGGGACAGTCCTCCCTCATCCCCAGGGTCCAAATGGACCCAGTCCTGATGCATCTGGCACCAGGCTCATGTAAAAGTGTGCCTAGCACACTCTGTGCCTAAGGCACGTGAAGCAGGGCCGGGCGTGGCCATAAAACAACATTGGAAGGCACGTGCAGGAGTCCCTGGGTGGGGCGAGGTGGAGCCACTAGGCGGGGCTAAAGGGAGGGTCTCGGGCCAGTCTATATAAGGCCAACCCATCCACATGCCTCTGCTTTGCGTTGTTCTGCTTTTGCAGCATAAAGCTTACCACTGTCCTTACCTGTGCATCCACTTGATTCCAGCTGCTTCTGAAGACATCTTACCTGAATCCAGCTACTCCATTGCCGTCGACGCTTCTACCTGCTCCCACCCGCTCCATTGCTGTGCGCGCCTCTTACCTGCATCCATCACTACCAGAGTCGGAGCCTTCTTCTCACCTGATCCGGGCGTCCAGCTACACGGAGCTCCACTCCGTTCCTTTTCTTCGCAGCATCTTCACCCTGCAACTGCGGAGCTGCATTGAGCATTCGGACTTCGCTCTTCACCGTCGGCCTTCTCCTGCAAGAGAAATGAGAGAACACAACAGGTTAGAATTCATAACAATAACGAACGCTTGGCCCACATACCAGTGACTAGAGTTCCATTATAAAGGCCAACTTACCAGCTCCATCAGGCTCAAGGAACTCCCCGGATTCGCTCCACACTCCGATCTGCTTCTTCATACCCATTGGGATGAGATTAGACATTGCAAGAATTATTATTGAACAAGACAAATACATTATAATAAACAAACTATAATCACAACCAAAAGACTTACCTTCTAAGTGGATTGGTCGCAGTCGGTCTGGATCAACACTTCCACGGACCAGTAAAGCAACTTGGTCCGCTCTACACGCCCCTGCTACGATAAGCAGGACGGATAGCTCAACATTACAATTCAACAGGTGAGCTTGCATGAGAAAATGCTGTTACACTTCATTTTGGCACGAGAGGGTCGAGGGAAGTCACAACACCCCCATGCCATTCTCATTAGCTCTCATCTTCTCTCAGGGGCAATACCAGCATCCAGAACAGCAGGACCTGCAGCAACCGGGAGAGGGAGGTGATCCGTAGGAGCCAAGCCGAGGGAGGGCTCCAACCATGCACCAACACCCCCACAGAGACCAGGTGAGTGTAACAATAATATATATGTGTATATGTTCCCTTAAACAATCCCTCCCTTTAATAGGTTTTACAGTTTGCCACGTATGATGACATCATAGATGATGCATATTGAGGAATAAAACCTATGTATAACCAATTTCTTTTTTGTTTTGTTGTTATTTGGTTAGCAAAGTAACCTGTAACAAAACATACACAATTGTTTTTAAAATACCATTTAAATAGAATTAAGACAAAATCACAAAAGAAACAGAAAATACAAAAATTAATCATTCAGATTATAATTTTTCCTACTTGTAAAACTTCTTTTAAAAAGTGAATTGCGGCAACCATCTAGTCATTGCAACCCTAGGAATTCATAATAAACTGCAACACTCTTTCCGTTGGGACCTGGGCATAGTGTGGAAGGAGGTAACCAAAGTAAAACACATGCCTCGCCTCCAATGCTCTGCAAAGTCTCCACCTCTTCAGGCAAGAAACAAAATTGACACAGACTTAATTTGCTCAGAACTTTATTCCGCCACCCAAAATTTCAGAAGTCTGGATCAAATTTTGCCGCAGCCTCATCATCCTAGATTGCCAAGATCTACCAGGTGACTGGTTCAAGCATTCGGGACAGGTTCCTACTGGTCTAACGTTAATCTGCAAACCAGCATATAGATGATATATTATGACTTTGTTGATTGTGTCGATCCAATTCCATTACTTGAGTCACTTTTTAAAAACGATTGGACTGTGCAAAGCTGTATCTTTTGAGATGCCACACCTCTCTCAAATTTAATAGTACTCTGTCTCCCAAGAGCTTAAGGTGGTCTAAGATTTCTTGTGCTGCAGCTGCTTTAACAACCACCAAATAGAACCTTCCTTTACACAAAGGATATTCTTCAGTAGTGAGAGATTCTTCCAATTAAGATAGAATTGTATGGAAGATAGGGCTAACTCATAACAATTAACAGCTGCAGGAACTCCATTGGGAAAGCGCAGAACCTTCCTCCATAAAAGGCCCTACAAAACATTGCAAAAAATGTAGGGAAACCCAAGTTCTCACCCCCGTAGGTTATAGATAGCAAAACCTTGATCTTATAAAATGTTAGTACTGGGCTCAAAGGAAAGTGACCACATTTCCGATTCACAGCACAAGCTTGTGTGGCAGGAATCAACATTTTAGAACGCTGGTAACTTTGAAACTTTTGTTCTGACATTCCAGCAGGACTTTTTGTATTTCAGTTTCATTCCTGGCCTGAAAGTAAGTATCTGGGATTTTTTTATGTTGGTGCTTAGATGATATGTATGTAGCCAGGGCATCCATCTTGTGATGTAGCCCTATCGGGCTGTAGTCAAACAAGACGAGATCATCCGCATAGAGCAAATAAACCAGGCTAAGGTTAGCCAAACTTGGGGGTGGGGGACTGCGGATGCTTAGAACAATCTCAGCAAGGTCACAGAGAAAGAGACTAAAAAGTAACGAGGCTAGAACACAACCTTGCTTAAGGCCACACATGGTCGCGATAGATAAGCAGAGTTTACCCTGAGCATTGAGGTACACTATAATAGATGTTTTGGAGTGTAAGACAACAAGAATCTCTTACAAGTGAGCAGGACATCCCCGTTTTCTGAGTTTGGACCATAGACGGGTTCTATCTACGTTGTCGAATGCTGTGGCGAAGTCGATGAACACCATATATATAGACTTCAACCTCATCATGGCTTCCTTCATCAGAAAATAAAGTTATTAGCATTTGTACCCATCCCCTTCCTGAAACCAGTTTGCAGCGGGTCCAGTCTTCCTGCACCAAAAGCCCAGTCGGTTACATCTTTGCAGGGATGTCTGAAAGAGCTATAGGCCTATAGCTAGATCATTGCAACCTTTGACTCTTTTTCAAAATCAGGACAATGATGCGCTGTGTCAAAGATTTTGGAATGCTTGTTGTCGAAGTCATTTGATTACAAATTTTGCCCAAGATGTACGCCCACGAATAAGGGTGAAGTTTTAAGACCTTGTTTGACAAGCCATTGGGTCCTGGTGCTCGAGAGTTCTTACTTTGAGTGATTAAGGAAACTATCTGCTCCTCTGAGCAAGCCAAGCTCGACAACCCTGAAGTTGGTTCTGAGTAGAAATGTCTCCCCTTTGTATACTTTACTGAAGTAATCAATCCACCCTTTTTCCTTGATAGGATTAATCAGGACACAAGAAAGCGGAGACGCAAGATTATTAATCATTTTCCAGGAGGAGACATCCTTGGAGCTGACCAGCTGCAACCTTTTTGATGCATCCTTCAGCAAAATATTTGTAAAATCGGAGCCATTGTCTGTATTTAAACTTCAATCAGCCTCATTGCAGGTCCGGCGGTAACCGGAATAAAATACCAGCACCTGACTTCCCGGTGCCATTGGGCTATTCCAAGTCTGGCTGCCGGGAAGTCAGATGTCAGCAATTTTGTTAGTCACCAGTCCCATGGAGTCCATGGGTATGGGGGACACGGGTGTATGACATCACACCTGGCATGTCTGATCCTGAGTCGTAGTGTGCTGGTCCAGGAACAATAGTGCTGGTAGGCTTACCGGCAGTGCTGTTTCCGGACCGGCACTATTGTAATGAGGCCCAGGCAAATTACCTCGATGCCACGTTGGATTTGGAAGGATGTCACACATAACCATGCCATTCACCATATTCAAATCTCAAGAGTTCATTAGCTCCATCCATGCGCTCCCACGCTTCCTTGCCATCATACTATGACCAGACATACTCATATAGGCGTGCTCCCAGCAAAGTGTGTTAAGGTTGCCACACAATAAAATCGTATTACAGTTGTTTGCAGTTTGCCAATCAGAGATTAAATCCTCAATTAAGTCGAAGAAACTGTCTTGTGCTATCATATTGGGGTTCCAGTAGAGGTTAATGATCAGAGTGGAAGAAACGTCTACATACAGCTCCTTGCCCCATGTTAATTCCACTGCTTGTACAAATGCATTCAGAACATCATAGAGAGTCGCTCTTACTCCCATATTGTTCTAAATACTAAACAATAGCCCAGAAGCTGGTCTCCCTTTGTCCCCGTGGTATGCCAGAATCAACAAACAATGATATCCATCCACACTCAGGAGCCCCCGGAGCCAGCACTCGTGGACACAGAACAAATATGCTTCAAGAATAGGTGAAACCGTTGGTGACAGTAAATTAACATAACCACTTGAGCTCCATGAGAGGCAATTAGTTCCTTTAGGAGCTACAGCCCTACTCAATGTGGGGTGTGAATTAAAGCAAGCTGCAACCCAATTCCAGTATATGCCATCCTGGGATTCTACGTTGCTCATTAAATGGCTAGTAATATGTCTTCCAAATGTGTGTATGAGTGCTTAAACTACTGCTTGTTGCGCCCCAGATTGTCCTACTTTAATTTATGCTAATTATAAAGTAGTACTTTGTCATATTCTTTGAGTCTGTCCAGTTATTTGGGTCCAACATCGTTATTGGTAATTCCATCTAGCACATGACACGCTTCAAGGTGCTAGAGCACATTTGAGTCACAGATGCCTCCATTGGAGATTGTGCATTACCTCATGTGGCAATATTACATAATGTAATGGCTAGGTGGATGGAAATGTCCTCTTCGCAAAAACAGCTCGTTTTCACATTCTAAAATCCATATATGCATGTGTGGTCTAAGTGGCGGTAATCACCATACTGCCACTTTTCTACCACACCACCAAACTCGTGATGAGGCCCTATAAGATGACTGTGCTTAGTAGTGCTATAGTAGTAGCCATTCTGATCTCTATTCTGCACTAGAAACACCAACCAGTATTTATTTGAAAAAAGCCACACAGGAATTGCCAATTCACTTGGGAAAAACTGGTTAATGAAAAAAGGATGCATCTGAGAAAGGATTTGAAACTAAACACTTTGCACCTTGTTCCCTGCATGAGTTGCCACTCTCTTTAAGAAAACAAACAATCGATGTAGAAATGACATCATTTTGACACAATCTATCCCTACCACACTGCATCTCTGTGGGACATGCTCTCAGTGTGTATTCCTGTACCAAGCATCCCCGGTCAGAGGGTGGTTTACTGAGCTCTTCACACTAAGTGCACCATCAGAGGACATGGAATGCCTCCTAGCCAATTCCTACCACATTGAAACGTCTGCAAACCTCTTGTAGCTGCCCACCACTACATTTGGGCAGAGAAAGGACTGCAGCAAAACCTTTATAAAACCTAGTAGGATGGTCCCTTAGGCACCACCTGAAAGAAGGTACCAAGTGGGGACCAACTGGCTCTCAGAGCCAAAAATATGGACCCATGGTGCGCAGTGTGGGCAAGATGTGCTTTGAGAGTACCCATATGGGATCTATGTGATCACTACAACCCCCAGAATTCCGACGGGTGAAAATACCTTTTTTTAAACCCCTTACACCACATACAGATGTGGGGGGAGAAACATGTCAGCCCCCCATACTACTAGTATATCCCATACCCCCCACACATATATATGAGGTGTAAGGGGGGGTCGGAAAAGAAGGGTCAGAATTTCGGGAGTCGGAATTCTGAGGGCGACATTTTGGGCCATTACCCCCATGTGCAGTGGGTTGCTATGTGAGGACATGTTTCATAGACCACAATGCTTTCCCCTTAACCTTCTGTTACCTCGCCCAGAGTTATCGCCGGGCCCCTCATTCTGCCTCAGGGGCCTGAGAGCAGTGTTTCACAAGCAGCATCCCAACTCTGTGAAATGTAATTGCCGAGACATGTTTCAAAATGTGGCTTCCCGGCAGCCGGGAGCGGCTCAACAAAATGTCCTCCCTATTTGGTGGACTTCCAAACCGTTGCGCAAGGACAGTGCAGATGAATCTTTGGATCTGTTCCCAAAAGTCCAGTAATCAACCCTGGATTTTACCCTGACATGGATGCTTTTCCATGCCTTGACCACCCAACCGGTTCCCACCCTACTCTAAGAGTGAATTGCCTGCTAAGCTGCTTCGCAGCGGGGTTTCTCCGCGAAAGAGGAGTGCTTATGTCTTTCAATAGGCCCCATAACATGTGCATCACTTTCGCTCTTTAGGATTTACAGTTAACCTAAATATTGTGGGTATTATTCCCTCTCCATGAACATGATGGAGAAGCCGTTAAGTCGGTCCCATGCGATTTCTGCAAACCCAATCCTCTGCCCGTCTCGCTTAAGTCCGAAGGCCAATCCAGGTGCGGTGCTGCACTCCCAAGCATGCTGTTGGGTTTTCCTCATTGTATTTTAGTTTGCGGAAAAGTATCCGGCTCGATCGTTAAGGTGATTTAAACCATGTCAGCCTAGACCTGTCAGAGTGTTCCATAATGTTCTGTTATTCTTGAGGCATCCCTGCACTAATCTCAGATGGACCTTGACCAGGATTTATGGTGCTTGCAAAAGTGCAGAGCTGTAAATCAGGGGGGCTTTTTATAGAGCGCCTCACCACTTAGCATTCTCATGGGGCACCCGTTCTCCGACTGCCACTGAGTTTAGACCTGCCTTCCACTGGAAACTGATCAGGGTGGATTACACGAGGGCGTGAGGGCAAGGAGGGGGGAGGTAAGGGGCTACCCCCTCTGAAAGGTCTAGCTGTATCGTAAAGTGAATTCGTTTTGCAGTAAAGGCAGCTATTCCGGTAAACAGCCCTCCCCATGGGCCATGCAGAGCCGTTGTTGCATGTGGGATATTATACCAGAACAGAAACAAAATGGAGGAATCTGTCCTCTTGCTGAACGTGCAACGAACACTTTCAAAGCTGCGCACCAAGCAATAGAAACAAGGAGTTATTCCCCAAAGAGACATTAGGCCTGAGGCGCAACACCATTTCTTGACGTAAGTGTTGGGATGCGCAGCAGCGCAAGTGCATGCCCTTTAAGTGCACCTATAAAAAGTGCACAGAATGCACAAATGTCATGTTCATATATGTATCATAGATGTTCCCGTTCAGAAGACTTTCCTCTTTAGCAACGGATGGAAGGGGCGTGGTTGCGCATTTTAAACTGCGTGAGTTCTTCAAAATTCAAAAATAGGAAAAGTAACTCATTGAGCCTGACTGAAACAGGCAGAGGGTGGTGGGGTCAGCAATACATGAGAGGTTCGGATCCTTTCTTGCAATAAAAACAATAAAATATCTTTTTTTTCATGAAATTAAACGCTATGTTTAAAAAAACAACAAATAAAGGAAGACAATGGGGCTGATTCATGGAAGTATTTGCATTGAAAATCCGGAAATTGCATGCCAATCTGTGCTCAAATCCCTGTTCGTCGATTCATGTAACCGACTGCACAGAATTTCTTCAGGACTTGCGTGGAGTACGCGCAGGCCCGGCACGTCTGTGCCTGTCGGCGAGCACCTTGCGCGAAACTCCTCACAGAGTGTGGGCCAGGCCTACGCAGTGACCCACATAGGGGACGGATCATGCAGAATGAGGAAGAACACGTGAAAATGTGGGTGTGTTGAGGGATGGTCCATGGCCAAGCAACCGCATGCCCATATCTGTGCAAATATAACCGTTTTCATATGAAATTTGAACGTCGGGTGGAAAGAAAGCACACGCAAATCCCACAATCCATACACCACATGATAGCAGGCGTCAACGTCAATGCGCATAGGATGAAAGGCCTATAAAGCAAGAAATACACACCAAGCGAACGTCTGCATGCACAATGAATACAGCAATAGTTGGCGATATCATGCACAGACACCGCAGGAGGAGGAGGATGCCCAGGGCCCGGATCTTCACAACATGCACTACGCTTTTTGGGATACTGGATGACCAGGTCTATGGCAGGTACAGGCCCCCCGCCCCCATATAATCCTAGACCTTGTCAGGGAGTGGGAAGATGGCCTTAAATCACGCACCATGTGCTCTCAAGCCCTTAGCCTGCTAGAAAAAGTACTGACTGCACTGCATTTCCTTGTCACTGGGTCCTTCCAGCGACCACTGCAAGCAGTAAAAAAAAAGATACAAACGGGTTGAATGTTTTAGGCATTTCACAATGACAGGTCATTTAAGTGCACATCTGAGGGAAATAAACTCCAAGCACCAAAACGCGTGTCAGGAGTACGGATTGGCAAACCTCCGCAAAAAACTTCACAGGCACTGTCTCAAACATTTGGTAACACACAATATTCTGTGGGTCAATTTTGGGTTGGTAAAACAACCCCTTCACCAGTAAACCGCCCCATAGCCTCCCTCCCCATACCCTTATGACTCTAGAGAATCCACCGCATCCCCAAGAATCATTAACAATTGTTTACTATATGCAGTGGCAGAGCAGTGGCAATAGAAAAAGGCTTTCACGTGACTCAGTGCCCTGCGTTCCATGTGATAATGTCATCTGGAAAAAGTTGCTAGGCAATTTATTTTTGCCTGACCCATATTATAAACCCCTATCTTAGAATATTTGGGGAAAGTGTTTGATTCACCAAAGGTGAATTTTTTGGGAATTGTTGCCACCTGGTGGCCATTTCCCAGGCAACCTTATCACTGGACACTGTGCCATGCTGGTGCCTGCCAGGCCCCAGTAACCCATTCTGGCATGCTATAGGGCCCTGCATAGTATGGGATGACGGTTGCAGTTGTTGTTTGACTCGAAAAATTGTGTTTTTTCACTAATTGTTTTTATGTTTTGTAAACAGAATGCATTATGCTTTTTAATATGTTAGTTTTCTACGGATTAATTAAAATATGTTGATCTCTATCTCTTTCCTCTGTCCTATTTGGATCATTCTGACCAATATGACTGTAAACACCTAGTGCAACCAGGTACACCCAGCATGTGTAGAGGCGGGTAGCTGTTTTTAATGGCATTTTTGTTATATTTCCCTACATTCGGTCCTCAGCCACACAGCCCCCTAAAAAAGAGGACTTTTTCAGCTCAACACGCTTGATTTACTGTCAATGAACAATACCTACCTGAAGCTCAATCCAACAAAGACTACATGAATTCACCTAGAAAACACCACCAAGCATGCCGATGTCCAAAATTGGCTAATGGAAGTGAAGCTCGACAGATCTCGCAAGACACAGATCACTCCACTAACCTTATTTCCCCTCATGCACAGCTCTTCTGGAGATTCCGGCTTTCATCTCCCAACTCATGCCAGCAATCTCTGCTAACCCTATCATTCCTGGATCCTTCCCCTATGTTCAGTGCACTGTGCTTTCCAACTAGGTTCATGCTTTATAAATCTCATAAATATATACAAATGCACAATATTACCCAAGATGATGGTTTATGCAGCGCCATAATAATCGTCTGTATATATATTTCTGTTTTCTTTCTATCCATAGGTGACCTGTGGTTAAATAGGAATGATCCATCCGCAGCATTGTCCTCTGTAGGGACTTGATATCTAATAACTGATATCCATTTTCCCATCCAACCTACATTAGTTCCAGTCCTATATAGTAGCACTCCTCTTCCCCTTTTACTTCCAAAAGTGTGGAGATGATTCTAAATCCATTCAAAATCCACTGTGATTCTGGTGTTGGGTTTAGGGAACTTTGTAGAGTGAGTGAATCTAAAATCCATGTTTACCTCTCCTCACAAATAGAATATTCATTCTATCTCTGTGTGTCATGAAACAAAATGTGTGGTTTTACTTGGGGATTACATAATCCAAGTTCAGTGGACTGGGATGTGAACCATTGTTAATCAGCAGAGCCATCACATCTGCTCAGTAATCACAATCCCCCAACCCTGCCTCTACATCAATACAGTGGTTTGCTGCCAATCCTGAATTTTGAGCTATCTGCCTATAGGTCCCTCAAGAAATGAGCACCTGCATTTTTGTTTTTACTCAGAGCCTGTCTCCGAGGAGGACTACAGAGTCTTTATTAAACTGAAAACATGTTGTCACAATGTGACTGAAGACACAAGAAGCATAGTTTAACAACTTTCAGGCCGATTCATGGATTAATTAGCGCGGCGCAAGTGGACAAAAACGTGCGAATCGCAGTTGAATAGCGAAAATCGCAGTGCAAGTGCGAAAATCGCACGAAAAGCAGCGCACATCGATTCATGGAAGGCCGTGCGCGAGAAAACCATCGGATGTGCGATAAAAAAGTGCGCGGCGCACGTTGGCGCACAGGCCATCTAACGCCGTGCGCCAGGTTACAGCGAATATCGCACAGGCCACAGCGAAAATCGCACATAGCGCGGCGCACGCAACAAAAGTAGGCGGAACACGGGGCGTAACACTCGGAATGGGGAACAACTTGCCAAAATGTGGGCGTCACGGGGGAAGTACAGGGTACAAGTGCGCGGAACGCCCACACGCTCGCCTACAACACGTATTCATGGAATAGAATAGGGCAAAAAAGCGCACGCTCAAACCAGCGCACAGGCACAAACACGACCGCCACAAGAAAGCAGGCGGTAGCGTCTCTGCGCCTGTAAGAAATGTTCGACAAAAGGTGCGCCAACAAATAGCACCTATATACAGCCATGATGAATGTCCTATACAGTGGCCCTCCAGGACAAATGACGTGCAAAGGGGCACCCACAAACACGGACACCCGCTGACAGACAAAAAACCGTGTGCGTGTATACCGGGGTGCGCGGGAAGTCTCACACGCGAATTGGCAGGGCATGTGAATTTCAGGGGTTTGTGGGAAGTTCCACACGCGATTTGTCAGGGTACGTGGATTGCAGGGGTGCGCGGGAAGTTCCACACGCGATTTGGCCGTGTACGTGGATTACAGGGGTACGCGGGAATTGCTACTCGCGATTTGTCCGGGTACGTGGATTTCAGGGGTGCGCGGGAAGTTCCACACGCGATTTGTCAGGGTACGTGGATTGCAGGGGTGCACGGGAAGTTCCACACGCGATTTGGCCGTGTACGTGGATTACAGGGGTACGCGGGAATTGCTACACGCGATTTGTCCGGGTACGTGGATTTCAGGGGTGCGCGGGAAGTTCCACACGCGATTTGTCAGGGTACGTGGATTGCAGGGGTGCGCAGGAAGATCCACACGCGATTTGGCCGTGTACGTGGATTACAGGGGTACGCGGGAATTGCTACACGCGATTCGTCCGGGTACGTGGATTTCAGGGGTGCGCGGGAAGTACCACACGCGATTTGTCAGGGTACGTGGATTGCAGGGGTGCGCGGGAAGTTCCACACGCGATTTGGCCGTGTACGAGGATCACAAGGGTACGCGGGAATTGCTACACGCGTTTTGTCCGGGTACGTGGATTTCAGGGGTGCGCGGGAAGTACCACACGCGATTTGTCAGGGTACGTGGATTGCAGGGGTGCGCGGGAAGATCCACACGCGATTTGGCCGTGTACGTGGATCACAGGGGTACGCGGGAATTGCTACACGTGTTTTGTCCGGGTACGTGGATTTCAGGGGTGCGCGGGAAGTACCACACGCGATTTGTCAGGGTACGTGGATATCAGGGGTGCGCGGGAAGTACCACACGCGATTTGGCTGGGCACGTGTATGACAGGGGTACGCGGCAAATTCTACACGCGATTTGGCTGTGTGCTCCCAGGTATTCCCTGTACACCCTCCACGGCCCCTGCAGGCAGCACACACCACAGGGGACTACCCTGCACACCTGCTCATGTCCCCTATCACCCCCACCCCCCAGCAGTGCAGGGGCACCCTCCACCAGGCCCCCACTCATGCCCAACTCATGTCCCCCTGCACCCCCACCCCCCAGCAGTGCAGGGGCACCCTCCACCAGGCCCCCACCCATGTCTCCCACCACCCCCACCCCCCAGCAGTGCAGGGGCAGCCTCCACCAGGCCCCCACCCATGTCCACCACCACCCCCACCCTCCAGCAGTGCAGGGGCAGCCTCCACCAGGCCCCCACCCATGTCTACCACCCCCCCGCCCCCCAGCCACCAGGGGCAGCCTCCACCAGGCCCCCACCCATGTCTACCACCACCCCCACTCCCCAGCAGTGCAGGGGCACCCTCCACCAGGCTCCCACCCATGTCTAACACCCCCCCCACCGCCCAGCCACCAGGGGCACCCTCCACCAGGCCCCCACCCATGTCTCCCACCACCCCCACCCCCCAGCAGTGCAGGGGCAGCCTCCACCAGGCCCCCACCCATGTCTACCACCACCCCCACCCCCCAGCCACCAGGGGCACCCTCCAACAGGCCCCCTCCCATGTCTCCCACCACCCCCACCCCCCAGCCACCAGGGGCACCCTCCACCAGGCCCCCACCCATGTCTCCCACCACCCCCACCCCCCAGCAGTGCAGGGGCAGCCTCCACCAGGCCCCCACCCATGTCCACCACCACCCCCACCCCCCAGCCACCAGGGGCAGCCTCCACCAGGCCCCCACCCATCTCTACCACCACCCCCACCCCCCAGCAGTGCAGGGGCACCCTCCACCAGACCCCCACCCATGTCTACCACCCCCCCCACCCCCGAGCCACCAGGGGCACCCTCCACCAGGCCCCCACCCATGTCTCCCACCACCCCCACCCCCCAGCAGTGCAGGGGCAGCCTCCACCAGGCCCCCACCCATGTCCACCACCACCCCCACCCCCCAGCAGTGCAGGGGCAGCCTCCACCAGGCCCCCACCCATGTCTACCACCCCCCCACCCCCCAGCCACCAGGGGCAGCCTCCACCAGGCCCCCACCCATGTCTACCACCCCCCACCCCCCAGCCACCAGGGGCAGCCTCCACCAGGCCCCCACCCATGTCTACCACCCCCCCACCCCCCAGCAGTGCAGGGGCACCCTCCACCAGGCCCCCACCCATGTCTACCACCCCCCCCACCCCCCAGCCACCAGGGGCACCCTCCACCAGCACCCACCCATGTCTCCCACCACCCCCACCCCCCAGCAGTGCAGGGGCAGCCTCCACCAGGCCCCCACCCATGTCTACCACCACCCCCACCCCCCAGCCACCAGGGGCACCCTCCAACAGGCCCCCGCCATGTCTCCCACCACCCCCACCCCCCAGCCACCAGGGGCACCCTCCAACAGGGCCCCACCCATGTCTCCCACCACCCCCACCCCCCAGCAGTGCAGGGGCAGCCTCCACCAGGCCCCCACCCATGTCCACCACCACCCCCACCCCCCAGCCACCAGGTGCACCCTCCACCAGGCCCCCACCCATGTCTCCCACCACCCCCACCCCCCAGCAGTGCAGGGGCAGCCTCCACCAGGCCCCCACCCATTTCCACCAAGACCCCCACCCCCCAGCCACCAGGGGCAGCCTCCACCAGGCCCCCACCCATGTCTACCACCACCCCCACCCCCCAGCAGTGCAGGGGCACCCTCCACCAGGCCCCCACCCATGTCTACCACCCCCCCACCCCCCAACCACCAGGGGCACCCTCCACCAGGCCCCCACCCATGTCTCCCACCACCCCACCCCCCAGCAGTGCAGGGGCAGCCTCCACCAGGCCCCCACCCATGTCCACCACCACCCCCACCCCCCAGCAGTGCAGGGGCAGCCTCCACCAGGCCCCCACCCATGTCTACCACACCCCCAGCCACCAGGGGCAGCCTCCACCAGGCCCCCACCCATGTCTCCCACCACCCCCACCCCCCAGCAGTGCAGGGGCAGCCTCCACCAGGCCCCCACCCATGTCCACCACCACCCCCACCCCCCAGCAGTGCAGGGGCAGCCTCCACCAGGCCCCCACCCATGTCTACCACCCCCCCCACCCCCCAGCCACCAGGGGCAGCCTCCACCAGGCCCCCACCAATGTCTACCACCACCCCACCCCCCAGCAGTGCAGGGGCACCCTCCACCAGGCCCCCACCCATGTCTACCACCCTCCCCCACCCCCCAGCCACCAGGGGCACCCTCCACCAGGCCCCCACCCATGTCTCCCACCACCCCCACCCCCCAGCAGTGCAGGGGCAGCCTCCACCAGGCCCCCACCCAGGTCTACCACCACCCCCACCCCCCAGCCACCAGGGGCACCCTCCAACAGGCCCCCACCCATGTCTCCCACCACCCCCACCCCCCAGCAGTGCAGGGGCAGCCTCCACCAGGCCCCCACCCATGTCCACCACCCCCCCCACCCCCCAGCAGTGCAGGGGCAGCCTCCACCAGGCCCCCACCCATGTCTACCACCCCCCCACCTCCCAGCCACCAGGGGCAGCCTCCACCAGGCCCCCACCCATGTCTACCACCACCCCCACCCCCCAGCAGTGCAGGGGCAGCCTCCACCAGGCCCCCACCCATGTCTACCACCCCCCCCCACCCCCCAGCCACCAGGGGCACCCTCCACCAGGCCCCCACCCATGTCTCCCACCACCCCCACCCCCCAGCAGTGCAGGGGCAGCCTCCACCAGGCCCCCACCCATGTCCACCACCACCCCCACCCCCCAGCCACCAGGGGCACCCTCCACCAGTCCCCCACTCATGCCCAACTCATGTCCCCCTGCACCCCCACCCCCCAGCAGTGCAGGGGCACACTCCACCAGGCCCCCACCCATGTCTCCCATCACCCCCACCCCCCAGCAGTGCAGGGGCAGCCTCCACCAGGCCCCCACTCATGTCCCCCTGCACCCAGGTCCTCACAATCAGCAACCATGTGCGTAATGGTCATCCTCCACAGCCAAAAGGCCCTACCAAGTAACCCATTCACCCACATGGAAAAGGAAAAAACATGTTACACCCCCAACGTACATAAAGCAAATGAACCCATGTCTGTCACACACAATGGTTGCAAATGAATTGGAAACACCCAACATGACATGCATGAAACCAATGAGATGATACCACACAGTGAAGTATGAAAACAAAATTGTATTAAAAGAATATGAATGCAAATTAAATGAAACAAAGTACAATGCCAATGAAAAAAATAAAAGGTGCATGTCCGTCCAAAAAAATTAAAAACACCAAATCCAAAAAGAATATGTACTTCAAAGTCACATTAAAAATGAAATCAATCCAACAGAATAAAAAAAATACAAACACCATTGCTCCATGGAGAAGAAAAAAAAAATCAAAAAATTCCAATGAAGAACTATGTACAAAATATCCAAGGGTCCATGAGCCCAACTGAACAAAGGAAACCAACTGAAAACCCTAACAAAAATGCAACTATATACAAAAAGTGGAGCTGTGTCCGTCGACTCCAAATCATAAGAATAAACAAATGAAACCTAAAACTAAAGAACTATATACAAAGGCGGCGGGCAAGTCCTGCGGCTCACTCCGTAGTGTTCCGGGCCAAGGCATCATCAAACTACTCGTCTATGTCCCGGAGGCGGTCCTGTTCCATGGCCCTGAGGGTCCGCAGGGACGACGCCATCTGCTCCTCCAACCCCCTGCGGATTGCCTCGAGGCACTCGGCCCGCCTCAGGGCCCTCCGCATGGAGTTCTCCGCCCTGACCATCGTGAGCCACTCCTCTTCCGCCCGCCGCCGCTCCGCACCTATCTGCTGGCCCAACCGCAGCCACACAGAAGACACTTCCTGTCCTGGGTCCTCCTGCCCTCCGGCCGATGCCTGCCCCTCCGATGTTGTTGGCCCCGAGCCATGATGCCTCCCACGTGGACTCTGCTGCTGCCTCCGACGCAACTGCCTCTGCCAGCACGACGGCATCCAGGCTGATGGAATCCACCGACGCCGTCGTGCACGTGCCCTGCCTGATGATGCCGGCACATCCTCCATCTGCTGGGGTACAGTTGCTGTGGTGTCCACCCCTGCTTGACCTCCGACTCCCGACTGTGGCAGGGATGGGATCCCCACCGAGCTGGCTGCATAGGTCAGGGCAGGTCCACAGGGGGCCCTGGTGGCATCTGGGCCGGAAGACGGCAAGGAGAACGACCGGCGTATAGCCTCCACAGAGGAGGAGAGGGCCGCCAGCCTGGCCGACACATACAGGAAACCCCCGAACATGGAAGATCCCAATTGGGCCACGTCGGCACGGTGCTCTCCGTGCTGACGTGCGTGCTCCTCCCGGGAAGCACGCACGTCATCACGAATTGCACCCGCGCGCATCGCAACCCCAATAAGGACCTTCTCCATACGGACACGGGTCCCCTCGTCCGCAGGTGGAGGGGAGTCAGGTGACATGGACATCCCCTCTACCTGCGGACGGGCCTGGGACGGGGCATCCCTGCTGGTGCATGGTGGTGCACTCACAGGGTCAGGGACAGCGACATGCAAAGGCCCCTCCACGGTGACCTGTGCTGCCTCCTGCCCCTGGCCCTGGACTGCACCACTTGCACCAGCAGGGATGCCCCCACCAGGCCCCATGTGTGCCCCAGTGGCGGCCTCCTCCTCCTCTGTGGAAACCACCAACCTGGATGGCTCCTCACCGTCTCCCACCGTAGCAGGCCCCTGTGGGGGCTCACCCACCCCTTCCGCTGCAGCCGTGGGGGCATCCCCGCCGCCTTGCTCCACAGCGCCGTCTCCGCCCTCTTCTTCACTAGCCGCTGCGTAGAGGGAGACAAAGAACACAAGCATCAGGGACTGTACAATGGTCCCCTAGACAGGAAGCAATAGCAGATGAGTACCACTGTCAAAGTACACTTCCATCATGTCCCTCCACAACACATGGGTCATTCCAGGCAAAACACACACAGTAACAGGCATGGTGCATGCCATGGACATTTCCATGCATGTCCAATGGACTCTTGAAACATACAATGATATGGAACTCACATGCATCATGGGTCATGCCTATCACATGCACACACTTCACCTCAGTCACATCCATCTGGCCCCATACACCCCAAACACAGCGGATACAAGGGTAATTAGGCTGCATCACTGAATCTGTGCATTGTCACACACATGTGTCATGCATCCATGGCATGCACAAGTCACAGACACGCAGGTCAGGCACACAGACATGGCTACCATATATGTACCTGGCATCAGCACCCATCCCTCACCCCCACCCATGTCTAGGAACAGAGACTGGCATGCTCTCATGTTTAAAATCTGCATAGGGCTCCCCATGTGGCATTTAAACACATGCAACAACCATGTGGTTCACACATCACTGGTCGCACATGCATTACCATGATGTCCCTGCACACATACATGCATACATGGCGAATGTCACACATACAGGCAAGTATCAGAGAACCAGCACACCGCAACATGCCCTGTCTCACACAGCAATGCTTGGACACTTACCGCTCAACTCCAGACGGGTCTCCCTCTCAAGGATCTGGGCGTGGAGCGCTGAGCGTACGCGTTCCAGGACCCTCATCTGGATGGAACTCATGCGGCCCCGGCCCCCCTCCACGAGGCGCCGGGCCTTCACAAGGGTCCTGGACCTCAAATCCTCCCAGCGCTTCTTGATCTTCTGGACGTCGCGGGTTGCCACCCCCTCCGCGTTGATGGCAACCACACAGTCGGCCCAGATCCTCTCCCGTCCTTCCTTTCTGGCGCGGGACGATCCAAAGAGGGCATCATACTGCCCCAGGACATGCTCCACCAGGACACCAACTTCGGTGGCAGTGAAGCTGGTGCCCCTCTGCCCCTCTGGCCTGGGGTTGCCACTGGTGCCAGATGTGGAAGTGCCCGACATGGCAACCCCAGAGGCAGGTGTGGGTGGGCAACTGGGTCCTGGGGCTGGGCTGTGGAGCGATGTAATCCCAGTCGGGAGTCTTCAGTTCCAGCAGGGGTGGACACAGCAACTGGACCCCTGCAGATGGCTGATGTGCAGGCACCAAATGGCAGGGCACGGTGGCAGCAGGCAGGCAGGCAGGCAGGCAGCAGCAGATGGCATGTGGGAGGCTGCTCGGGGCACTGGGGGGCAGTAACTCGGCCTTCTGGGCAGGAGCGTGGTCTTCCGTGTGTTTTCGCGTGGCCAGCTTGATACGGAGTGATTTGACACGTGGAAATACTGCACGTCAGAGTGTCATCGCGTGTAATTGGACAAAAGTGCGCGTACACGCGATTGGCCTATGTACGTATATTTCAGGGGTGCGCGGGCACTTACACACGCAAGTACGTCAGCGCACCTGTATCCCGTGGTGCGGGGGAATTTCCACACGCTATTGGACTGGGAACTTGATTTCAGGGGTGCGCGGGTCACACGCTCGCCTACAACACGCGCAACGCATAAATTTGCGCGCTTACAAAATAACAAGCTCAGACGCCAGGATGAACATACCGTTCCTAGCAGCAGTGGCCGTGGGCTACCAAAGGAGGAGGAGGAGGATAGTCAGGGCCAGAATATTCACACCCAGAACCAGCCTTTTCGGGATGCCTGATGACCAGGTGTATGGGAGGTACAGGTTTTCACCACACATAATACTGGACCTGGTGAGTGAGTGGGAGGATGACCTCACATTACCCACCCTGTGCTCCCAAGCACTCAGCCCCCTGGAGAAGGTCCTCAATGTACTGCACTTCTTAGCCACTGGATCATTTCAGCGGACAAGTGCCATAGTGGGTGGGGTGTCACAGGCCACCCAGTCACGCTGCCTACACCAGGTCTTGAACATCATCACTGCACGCCCATCAGTCCGCAGGCACATATACCTGCCCAGAACACCTGCAGAAAGGCATGCTGCCGCCCTGGATTTTTACGGTGTGGCACGATTCCCCAAAGTGCTAGGTGCCATCGACTGCACCCATGTGGCTCTACGTCCCCCCAGGGCATCAGAGCACATCTATAGGAACTGCAAGCACTGGCATTCCATCAACGTGCAGGTAGTATGTAATGCCAAGGGAATCATCACCTCAGTATATGCCAACTATCCCGGGTCCACCCACGACAGCTTCATTTACCGAATGTCCACCCTAAGCCGGGACCTAGAAGCTGGGCGGCAATGCGATACATGGCTGCTTGGTGAGTATGAATGCCACTGCACATGCATGCATGTCGGATACTGAGCAAGGTCACAACCCCACCAATGATACCAATCACCACCTCCACAGGGGACAGTGCCTACCCTCTCAGCCCCCACATGATGACGCCAATTCGGAACCCCACCACGCCACCCGAGGTAAGATATAACACAGCCCACATCACATCCCGGGGCATAGTGGAGCACACATTCGGAGTGCTAAAGTCACGCTTTCGCTCCCTTGACCGTTCTGGCGGGCAGCTGTTATACGCTCCCCCAGTAGTGTGCAGGATCATAGTGGCAGCATGTGTCCTGCACAACGTTGCAAGACGCCGGGGCCTGGCTGTGGACATGGTGGTGGCCCCACATCCCCAACCACATGCACAGCCGCTGCGCATGGGAGGGGAAAGGGCACGGGGGGAGGCAGCCCGTACACAGCTAGTGGCTAATTACTTCACATAGAAATCACACCCCTGTGGAGTGCACACTGCCCTGGCACATTCCATCTGACAATCAATGATGACTCAACCTGACACTGATCCTGAATGAGAATCAACCGTGAAAAGCATATCAGCCTGAGATTGTTCACCTGGAAGTGTTACAATGTGTGCATCCCTACCCACACATAGACCACCAATGCAGTTTTGTGAAAAACACATTCAAGCAGCTAAAATGAATACCCACTTGCAAAATGCAACAAGAGGACAGTGCCATGTCACCCAACCCATCCCCAGCAGCGCCACACAACACACCGTGCCATGTCATGCTATGTGCAGGTAAACAAAGTAATCCCCACAACATGACAAGTGTCACAATGTACAGTGTCCCCAATTGAAACTTGCTACACCTGAAATGCTCACAGTAATGCAGGACCAACAACATACTTGAGCAGGTACTACCATTAACATGACTTCACTAATGTAATACATTAGTAGTCTCACCACCTGGAAATGCCTGCACTCCCACCACTTCCAACTGTACAGTGTTGGCGCCATGTAGAGTTGTAGGTGCACTGCTGGCAAAATGGACCCCATCTCCAAACTAGAGGGCCTTGTGTAGACATGAGGAGGGACCTGCAAATTGGGAGGCAGACACATATGATGAGTTACACATCAATGCAACATGCAGTGTACAACACAACAGCAATATGCACTAGGAATGTATACACAGTATTGACTAGACTACCCACACATGTAGTGGGAGTCCAATGTCACCATGTACGTCAATGTCACTTGGGCACACCCTTTGCAAGCCCATGGAAACGGGAAGCAGGAGGGGTGTGTGTGACTCAAACCCAGGCATCTGAACCAAATACATGACAAGCCTGCATGTGCCCAGCCACAATGCAGTGTATGCCCACAGGAACCACGGAAGCCAACAAATTGTCCCAAAAAAATTGGGAAAAAATAAAATTAAAATAAAAACAAAAATAAAAAAAAATAAAAAATGGCCATTGATGGGCCCGGGGGGGTTGGGGAGGCCACCCAGGAGGTCCGAGGACAGGGTGCACACCAAAACCCACCTGTGTGGATCCTGGGAAAAAAAAACACCTCCATGGGCTCATGGCCCACACGGCTACCCTATTGTGGGAGTATCACTGCTGTCGCTATTATCACCCTGTGCAGCTGCATCCGGAGGTGGTTGCACTATGGGAGGCAGCCCACGCAAGGCCCTAGTCTGTTCCTCCATGGCTGCAAGCATGCGGGTGTGGTAGGTCTCGTTCTGGAGGATGAGTGTGCGGAGGTCCCCATGCAACAACTCACGGGATGCCCGGACCTCCGCCCTCGTTGCCTGCCTCTCAGCTGAGAGCGTACGGGTGAGACGCTCCAGCTGCTGTTCTGTCCTTTGGTGTGTTGAAGCCTCAAGCTCAACAAGAGTCGTCCTGAGGTGATGGAGCTCCTGCCTCAGGGCTTCCCTGTGGCCCTGGGACTCTATGGAGATGGCCTCCTGCAGAGTCGCCAGTGCCGCCCGCCTGTCCCTGTTGGACGCCAACATGTCCTCCCTGTGTGACTGGCAGATGGAGTCGGTTGCCTGCTCTAGTCGCTCCATCAGCCTTTCAGGGGGGACAATGGAAGTGGCCACCCTATCCATGGCCTGAGCCATCATCTCGGATGATGCTGCCTGTTGGGTAGCCATACCGTAAATGGATTGCTCCCATGCGGTATTGCCAGGTGGCGTACGGCCACCACGTCGGCGGGCACCACACCTGTCTGGGGCAAGGCGGACTGCGCCTTGCTGTGCCGGCACTGCCTGAGGCTGCAGGACTGCATTCCCCCTCTGATCTGCTGGCCCAGGAACAGGATCAGATGTCGCAGAGTGTGACCCTGCATCCGTAACCACCAAAGGCGTAGCTGCCAACACTGACATCCCCATTGAGGGTTCTGACCCTGGTGCAGGTGGGTGGGACAGAACAGAATCCCTCCCTGGAACACTCACCTGCGACGGCACGTAGGTCTCATCATCCGAATCAACAGCTGAGTACAGCTCGGGGGAGGTGCAGCCAGAGACACCCCTTGAGAGCACGACCTGCAGCACTTGTGGGTTCTCACCCACCAGCACACCACGTCCCTCACTGGTGGTTGGTCGGCCCTCGGACCCCTCCTGGCTCTGCACCATCTCCACAACCCCAGCAGTATCAAGTGCGTCTTCCCCTGCAAAGACATAAAAACAAAGAAATGGAAACAGGCATTAGCACCATGGCACACAATGAGGGCTGAGAAGCAAGAGAACCAGTACTTGATTGACACATGTCCCACATGACTAAAACCCTCCCATGCATGCACCCTCACTGCGTATGAAGGGCAGGCAAATGGCACACACTGATGGCACAAAGATGGAAGATGAACACATTTTCTGCATGCTGCCTGGCAGTGGCATCACACATTGGCCTGTGATTGCCAGGTGAAACACACATGCCATCACACAGATGGCATGTACCATTGCTATTGAGTCAAGATGGAGAGGAGGGCGGCACTTATTCATTCAGTCCAGTTCCCGCATGTAATACCTTTTCTAATTCAAACAGAACTGATTTTTCACCTGGAGCTGCCAGTCCAAAATGGTCCAATTGCACAGGGACATGTGTGAACAAATGATATCCAGGTAACAAAGTCACTCCACTTTACCATAGCCATGCCAGACATGTGACTAGAGGACTGAGAAATGCCTAGTAAAAGTGGTGGAATGCAAACAATCTGCCTGAATGAACAGAGAAAAATAAGCAACAATGTTGTGGCAAGGTGACACTTCAAGGGCAACTGGTGTGCTGTTGGGCTAGATGTCTACTGTTGGCAGAAGGGATACTTCTATGGCCAAATGCAGCTGCGCAGGATGTATTGCTTGAAGCACATGGCTGACCCATACGACTCAGGCGCACACACTCTCACCTGGCACACAAACAGAAGCCCTCACACACACACCATGCACATGGATGACACACACATGCATGTGCACTCACCGGACAATGCCTCGTAATCAGGCAGATCTCCCACGCCTTGGATCTGTTCCTCCGTGACGTAGGTCCCAGCGACTGACTCATGTGGAGTGAGTTCCATGTCTACTACTGGAGACCCACCTCCAGTCACTAGAGTTGCGGCATGACTTGAGGCCAGCTTATTCTTTGCCCTGCGCTTTAGGTCATTCCAGCGCTTATAGCAATCATTGGCTGTGCGCCTCACGATTCCAAGGGCACTTACGATGTCCGCAATGGTCTGCCAGTGTGCCTGGCGTTGTGCAGGTGTGGTCTTGGATCCTGCAACAATGACCATCTCGTTATCATGTCCGGACACATACTCGACAAGTGCATTCAGTTCGTCATCCGTGAAGCTGGGCTTCCTCGACGGGCCGGACTGTGTAGCCGTGTCTGGGGCATCAGCCTGTGCCGGACGAGCACTCTTCCTCTTCCGCTTGGAAGGTGGTGGTGATCCTGAGTGTCCTGCGCCGCTCTGGACACTAGGGGCAGGAGCCCTGGTGGGCTCTGTGTCAGGATAGTGGGATTGCACACTCAGCATGGGAGTTGGTGCAGGCATTGGCTCAAGTGTAATGGTGTCAGGGGGAATGTCAGCAGGATGGACTAGGACCGACACTGTCCTGGCTGGGTGTGTGAGAGCTGGGGTGGATGGAGCCGCAACTGCCCCTGCAGCCTCTCTGCCCTGCCTACTTGGGGCAGCAGAGGACCTTGCTGCCCCAGATCCACGTGGCATGATGACATCAACATGCACCAGCGCACGTGTCGTAGCCCTGCTGACCTGGAAGTCAGCCATGGAGTCAGCCAGGTCTGGTGCCACAATGGGCTGGTCCAACAAGGGCTGAGCATGGATGGTGTCAGCCATATCAGCCTCAACGGGAGGAGGGGAGGGGGGGGGGTTATGGGTGCCCTTGACTGGTCCTCCACACATGGGGGGACAGGCTCACCCTGCAAGTAACGACCACGTCCCCTACCGGATCCACCACGGCCACCACTTGTGGCTCTTCCACCTTTGCCACCCTTACGGAATCCTCGCCTCCCAGCCATGGCACTGATATTAATGTGCGTATGGGAGTGGCTGTAGACTATTGTCCTGGGCAATTGGGGGTCAAAGGGGTTGGGTACCAGATGGTTATTGTACCCTAGTGCTCTAACAAGGCTGAATGTAACCCCTGGGGAAAGATGACGGGTCACGCAACGCACAGGAGGCCCAAAAAAGGTAGATGACGTGCACGCAACCCCTCCTAGACCACGTGTGCAGAAAGAAAAACCTGCACTACGCTGTGGCACCCAGTAACACAAGAATGAACGTATGCGTGTCACACGCAGCCTAGAATGACCTCTGAAGGGCTAGGCTACACACGGGGCAAGCACAGATGTTAGATACGTGCGTGACTCACCATCTGCCAGGTAAAAGAGCGTGAAAAATGAGCGCGTTTGGTTGGCAACACCCCCGCCAAAAGAAGATATGTACGCTGTCTGAGGAGACAGGACAACAGTAGAAGGGAACACTGTTTGAGGGAACAGGCCCAGATAAACCAGTACAAGAGAAAAAAGAGAAAAAGCTGTCAGAGGTAACAGGGAATACGAACTAGAAATGCTGTGAAGTAAATCGCGTGTGAAACGACAAGAAGTACAGAATTCACCCACTCGCTCTCCACGAAAAGCACGTACAAGGAAATGGTGTTCTACACGTACCTTATATGCAGGCCCACACGTACAGCGTCACTTACGCGGCGTGTACGTGCTAGGCCCATTCCCACCAATTACACGCTTTGTCACTTCTGCGTGTAGGTCCATTTTCACCAATTACACACTTTGTCACTGCCGCGTGTACGCTCTAGGCCCATTCCCACCAATTACACGCTTTGTCACTTATGCGTGTAGGGCTATTTCCACCAATTACACGCTTTGTCACTCGGACGTGTCTTTCATTTTTTTCACACGCAACATTTTCCTACGTGTGCCCAATTCAACGTGCACGTGACTTCATGGACGCGCATACTCTGGTGACGCGTTTACGCGCTAAGGGCCTTTCCTCGAATTACACGCAGACGTGTTGGATTTTCACGTGCCAAATCACTCCGTATCAAGCTGGCCATGCGTTCACACACGGAAGACCACGCTCCTGCCCAGAAGGCCAAATTACTGCCCCCCAGAGCCCTGAGCACGCTCCCACCTGCCATCTGCTGCTGCCTGACTGCCTGCTGCCCACGTGCCCTGCCATTTGCTGCCTGCACATCAGCCAGGGGTGCTGTTGCTGTGACCACCCCTGCTGGAACCAAAGACTCCCGACTGCTTTTCCATCGCCCCACAGCCCAGCCCCAGGACCCAGTTGCCCACCCACTCCTGCCTCTGGGGTTGCCATGTCGGGCACTACAACTTCTGGCACCAGTGGCAACCCCCGGCCAAGGAGGCAGAGGGGCACCAGCTTCAGTGCCAGGGAAGTTGGTGTCCTGGTGGAGCATGTCCTGGGGCAGTATGATGCCCTCTTCGGAAAGGTTGCGCGCCGACAAGGAAGGACAGACTCGGATCTGGATAGACATCGTGACTGCCATCAACGCGGAGGAGGTGGCAGTCTGTGACTACGAACATGTCAGGAAGCGCTGGGAGGACTTCAGGTCCAGGACCCTCAACAAGGCCCGGCGCCTCATGATGGCAGCGGATGCTAAGGGGCGCCGGGGCCACTTGTCGGAAGATCAGATGAGGGTCCTGGAACGCATATCCCCAGCGCTCCACATCCAGGTCCTTGAGAAGCAGACCCGTCTGGAGTCGAGCGGTAAGTGTACATGCATACTGATTGTAAGCTGTGCATGTGGTGGTGTGCCAGGAGTGTGCAGGTTGAACATGTATTTTTATGTGGCCAAGTAGGGGGGGTGTACAGGGCCGTGAGGGTGACACATGCAAGGGGTCTCATGTGTGACACATGGATGGTGCTTGTGTGTGTGGGCTTGCATGGCACAGGATGTGGAGGAATGATTGTCAGGTGTGACATGGATGTTGATCGAGACACTGCGACAGTTGGCGGAGGTGTACACATGCATGCAAGTTTGGTGTTGTGTGTGCATGTGTAGTGTACTCCCTATGTTGCATGTGATGTGTGGATGACCTTTGGCTGCTCATGCTGTTGTATGTGAATGGATGGTGCTGGCTGTTGCATTATGGCTGTGGTATGGCTCATGTGTGCAAGTTGAAATGACATGTGTGTTGGGGATTGTGATGCCATGTGTGAGGTTTACCAATGCCACTCATGTATAACTGTCATGTGTGTATGAGTCCATTTTACAGTGCCCTGATGCCTGTGTTTTCTTTCTCCCTGTCTGCAGCGTCAACTGATGAAGAGGGCGGAGAAGGTGCTGTGGAGCACAGC
This sequence comes from Ambystoma mexicanum, assembly GCF_040938575.1. Classification (NCBI taxonomy): domain Eukaryota; kingdom Metazoa; phylum Chordata; class Amphibia; order Caudata; family Ambystomatidae; genus Ambystoma; species Ambystoma mexicanum. Next base: position 1,414,848,835 of record NC_090931.1, on the reverse strand, counting down.
GGCAGGGGTCGCACCACCAGCCGGAGACGCAAGGCCCGGATCCCCTCCCAGGTTGTGATCTCGTCGGGGAGTGAGGAGTCTGGTGCCGCGTCCCAGGCCGCAGCTGCCAAGGGGAGGTCCAAGAGGCGGAGGTCGGAGTTGGACTCCTCGGCAGCAGAAGGGGCAGCTGGGACCCCACAGGACCCAACGGGGGAAGATGGGACGGAGTCATCCAGGTTGGTGGGGGGTTTGGTGGAGGAGGAGGCCGTGCAAACGACAGTGGCGGGGTCTGGAGGTGGGGATTCCACTGGTGCTAGTGGTGCAGTGCAGGATCAGGAACAGGAGGCAGCACAGGCCGCCGCGGAGGTGCCTGTGTGCAATCCTGTCCCTGCTCCTGTCACTGCATCATCTTGCACCAGCGGGGATGCCTACCTCCAGACCCGTTCTCAGGGAGAGGATTGGCGTACAACACCTGGCCTTCCTCTCCCTGCGGATGTGGCTATCCTGCACCAGGTTGAGCCTGTCCAGGGTGGGGTGGCGTTGCATCAACGGGCCATACGAGCTGACCTGCAGTCTTTTCATGATGAGTCTGCACGTCTTCTCGCATGGATCGTTGACCGCGTTGACCCACTGGGACAGCTCACCAGGGCTGGATTCCTCCGTTTCCTGGACCTTGTTCCGACCCCCTTCTCCACAGAACCCCATATGCCCCAGTCGTCCTCCATGCCATCTTCCCACCCATGTGTCACCTGGATGCCCTGTGGAGCTGCCTCCGACCGTGCGGCCAGGCTGGTGGACAACAGATCCCTACCACAGTCGGGAGTCGGACGTCCAGCAGGGGTGGCCACGTCAACAACTGCACCCCAGCTGGAGGAGGATGTGCAGGCACCATCGGACAGGGCACATGGACAGCAGCAGCAGGAGGCTGTAGGTGGGAGCCACGATAGCTCGGGGCCTTCAACATCGGAGGGGCAGGCATCGGCCGGAGGGCAGGAGGACCCTGGACGGGAAGTGTCTTCCGTGTGGCAGCGATTGGGCCACGCCATAGATGCGGAGCGGCGGCAGTCAGAAGAGGCGCGGCTCACGATGGTCAGGGCGGAGAACTCCATGCGGAGGGCCCTGAGGCGGGCCGAGTGCCTCGAGGCAATCCGCAGGGAGTTGGAGGTGAACATGTCGGCGTCCCTGCGTACCCTCGGGGCCATGGAACAGGACCGCCTGCGGGACATAGACGAGGAGTTCGATGATGCCCTGGCCCGGAACACCACTAAGTGAGCCGCTGGACTGGCCCGCCGCCATTGTATATAGTTATTTAGTGATAGGTTTCCTTTGCAGTTTACTTTTTCTTTGGAGTCGACGGACACTGCTCCACCTTTTGTATATAGTTCCATTTTAGATAGGTTTTTTATTAGGTTTCATTTATTCTCTTGGGATGATGGACCCTGAATACTTTGTACATAGTTGGACTTTGGATTTCGATATTTTTTTAAGTATGAAGATTTTTTTCCCATGGAGCAATGGTTTTCTATTTATTTTTTACCTTCATTTACTTTTCATGGACTTGAACTTTGGAAGATATCTTTTTCGTATTGTCATTTATTGTTTCATTTTGAGAAGAGAGGGCCTGCTTAATTTTTTAATTATTTGACTTGTGTATTTTGGTTGATTTTGATAGCCATTGCTGTTGCTTTTAATACATTATTTTGATTTTTTAATTCTTCAATGTGTGGTTTCATCTCATTGTTTTCATGCATGTCATGATATCGGTTTTCAGGTTCACTTGCAACCATTGCGTGTGTGTGAGACACGTGTTGATTTGCATTGTTTCCATTGGAGTAGTATCATGGGCACATGTAATAGTTTGTTGTGTCTTTGGGCTGTGGTAGCTGGCCATGAGGCACATGCTTGAGGATTGTCAGGGCCTGTGGGCAGGGGGACATGAGTGGGGGCCTGGCGGAGGCTGCCCCTGCACTGCTGGGGGGTGGGGGTGGTGGTAGACATGAGTGGGGGCCTGGTGGAGGGTGCCCCTGGATGCTGGGGGGTGGGGGTGGTGGTAGACATGGGTGGGGGCCTGGTGGAGGCTGCCCCTGCACTGCTGGGGGGTGGGGGTGGTGGTAGACATGGGTGGGGGCCTGGTGGAGGGTGCCCCTGGATGCTGGGGGGTGGGGGTGGTGGTAGACATGGGTGGGGGCATGGTGGAGGCTGCCCCTGCACTGCTGGGGGGTGGGGGTGGTGGTAGACATGGGTGGGGGCCTGGTGGAGGCTGCCCCTGCACTGCTGGGGGGTGGAGGTGGTGGTAGACATGAGTGGGGGCCTGGTGGAGGGTGCCCCTGGATGCTGGGGGGTGGGGGTGCAGGGGGACATGAGTTGGGCATGAGTGGGGGCTTGGTGGAGGCTGCCCCTGGTGGTTGGGGGGTGGGGGTGGGGGTAGACATGGGTGGGGGCCTGGTGGAGGCTGCCCCTGCACTGCTGGGGGGTGGGGGTGGTGGTAGACATGAGTGGGGGCCTGGTGGAGGGTGCCCCTGGATGCTGGGGGGTGGGGGTGCAGGGGGACATGAGTTGGGCATGAGTGGGGGCTTGGTGGAGGCTGCCCCTGGGGGCTGGGGGGTGGGGGTGGTGGGAGACATGGGTGGGTGCCTGGCGGAGGCTGCCCCTGGTGGCTGGGGGGTGGGGGTGGTGGTAGACATGGGTGGGGGCCTGGTGGAGGGTGCCCCTGGATGCTGGGGGGTGGGGGTGGTGGTAGACATTGGTGGGGGCCTGGTGGAGGCTGCCCCTGCACTGCTGGGGGGTGGGGGTGGTGGTAGACATGGGTGGGGGCCTGGTGGAGGCTGCCCCTGCACTGCTGGGGGTGGGGGTGGTGGTAGACATGAGTGGGGGCCTGGTGGAGGGTGCCCCTGGATGCTGGGGGGTGGGGGTGGTGGTAGACATGGGTGGGGGCCTGGTGGAGGCTGCCCCTGCACTGCTGGGGGGTGGGGGTGGTGGTAGACATGGGTGGGGGCCTGGTGGAGGCTGCCCCTGCACTGCTGGGGGGTGGGGGTGGTGGTAGACATGAGTGGGGGCCTGGTGGAGGGTGCCCCTGGATGCTGGGGGGTGGGGGTGCAGGGGGACATGAGTTGGGCATGAGTGGGGGCTTGGTGGAGGCTGCCCCTGGTGGCTGGGGGGTGGGGGTGGTGGTAGACATGGGTGGGGGCCTGGTGGAGGCTGCCCCTGCACTGCTGGGGGTGGGGGTGGTGGTAGACATGGGTGGGGGCCTGGTGGAGGCTGCCCCAGCACTGCTGGGGGGTGGGGGTGGTGGGAGACATGGGTGGGGGCCTGGTGGAGGCTGCCACTGCACTGCTGGGGGGTGGGGGTGGTGGTAGACATGAGTGGGGGCCTGGTGGAGGGTGCCCCTGGATGCTGGGGGGTGGGGGTGCAGGGGGACATGAGTTGGGCATGAGTGGGGGTTTGGTGGAGGCTGCCCCTGGTGGCTGGGGGGTGGGGGTGGTGGGAGACATGGGTGGGGGCCTGGCGGAGGCTGCCCCTGGTGGCTGGGGGGTGGGGGTAGTGGTAGACATGGGTGGGGGCCTGGTGGAGGGTGCCCCTGGATGCTGGGGGGTGGGGGTGGTGGGAGACATGGGTGGGGGCCTGGTGGAGGGTGCCCCTGGATGCTGGGGGGTGGGGGTGCAGGGGTACATGAGTTGGGCATGAGTGGGGGCTTGGTGGAGGCTGCCCCTGGTGGCTGGGGGGTGGGGGTGGTGGGAGACATGGGTGGGGGCCTGGTGGAGGCTGCCCCTGCACTGCTGGGGGGTGGGGGTGGTGGTAGACATGAGTGGGGGCCTGGTGGAGGGTGGCCCTGGATGCTGGGGGGTGGGGGTGCAGGGGGACATGAGTTGGGCATGAGTGGGGGCTTGGTGGAGGCTGCCCCTGGTGGCTGGGGGGTGGGGGTGGTGGGAGACATGGGTGGGGGCCTGGCGGAGGCTGCCCCTGGTGGCTGGGGGGTGGGGGTGGTGGGAGACATGGGTGGGGGCCTGGTGGAGGGTGCCCCTGGTGGCTTGGGGGTGGGGGTGGTGGGAGACATGGGTGGGGGCCTGGTGGAGGCTGCCCCTGCACTGCTGGGGGGTGGGGGTGGTGGTAGACATGGGTGGGGGCCTGGTGGAGGGTGCCCCTGGATGCTGGGGGTGGGGGTGCAGGGGGACATGAGTTGGGCATGAGTGGGGGCTTGGTGGAGGCTGCCCCTGCACTGCTGGGGGGTGGGGGTGCAGGGGGACATGAGCAGGTGTGCAGGGTAGTCCCCTGTTTTGTGGGCTGCCTGCAGGGGCCGTGGAGGGTGTACAGGGAACACCTGTGAGGACCCACCCAGCCTAATCGCGTGTGATAATTCCCACAAACCCCTGTAATACACGTACCCAGCCAAATCGCGTGTGATGATTCCCACGCACCCCTGTTATACACGTACCCAGCCAAATCGCGTGTGAAACTTCCCGTGTACCCCTGTAATACACGTACCCAGCCAAATCGCGTGTGATAATTCCCGCGTACCCCTGTAATACACGTGCCCTGGCTAATCGCATGTAAGACTTCACGCGTACCCCTGTAATACACGTACCCTGGCCAATCGCGTGTTGTACTTCCCGCGTACCCCTGTAATACACATGCCCTGGCTAATCGCATGTAAGACTTCACGCGTACCCCTGTAATACACGTACCCTGGCCAATCGCGTGTTGAACTTCCCGCGTACCCCTGTAATACACGTACCCTGCCTAATCGCGTGTAAAACTTCCCGCGTACTCCTGATATGAACGTTGCCCGCTTTGCGTTCCTTGTTTGGCAGCCCTGTAAACTGGTCCAGGGTTAGCGCAGCCCTTTGCGATGATTTAGCGATTTTGATGGCTTTTCCTTGCGCCAGGGCGTTCTTGGGGGCGTTACTGGCGCTGCTGCAGGGTCGCTGCGATACTCTGCGCCACGGCTGGCTTGGGAGCCTAAAATCCATGAATACGCTGTGCGCGGAAATCGGTTTTAGCGCACGTGCCTGGCGCAGACGATCGCACGCGGACACTCTGCGCCAGCCGCTTGCGACACTTTTCTGCGAAATTCTATGAATTACCCTGTTTATTTCTACCACACTGAGGATTATAAAATGGCTACCGGGTGCATAATTCTAAGACAATTCAGAAAGGAAGACTTCAAACAACAGTGCCAAAGTGGAGTTGTACAAAAACCTGTGCAAGAGCATTTCTAACAGGACCTAGGGCCTCATTACACGGTAGGCGGTAAGGGTTAACGGTCACCGGTAATGGTACCGGTGACCGTTAACCCTTACCGCCTTACTACGAGGTCCCTTAGCGGGTTGGTGCTTTAATGCCTGCTTTTAGCAGGCGTTAAAAACCAACCCGCTAAGGGACCTTGGTGCTATTTACGGCACCGCAAATTTGCGGTACCGTAATTAGCACCTTCCCCATTCCCATTATGCCCTATGGGGCAAAAATGGGAATGGGGAAGGGCAATGGTGGAAGGGGGAATTACCACCCCGCCAACCTTGGAATAGGGCGGTAAATCCCCTTTCCACCAAGGCGGTGCCGGTATTTTACCGGCATGGACCAAGGTGCTATTAGCACCTTGGTCCATTAGCACCTTGGTCCAACGCCTGCCGTGTAATGAGGTCCCTAGTGTCTGAGTCCAAATCCAGTTCCCTAATCTACAACAAATAACAATTCAGTGTAGTCCCCCCCATACGATTTCTCCATGGCTTAGTGAATACCCAAACTTATTTGTAAGACAGAAGTTATTCTCGGCCACAAGCCAAGGGTCTCACTACTGGTCCACAATAGACTCTGGCACCGTCCTTCTCTTTCTGGTTCTCTGGCTCATGCCAGAGTATGTGCTATGAACCCAATTAGTCTCCATATCAACTGCTTCCTCTTTCAAGCTCGTCTATCCCTGGCTAGATCCTGGGTGAGAACCCCCAGAGGATATTTGCACTGGTCATGATTGATTTGCAATGGCCACCAAACCACTCCCCTCTACACTTGTCACTTTGTCTCCAACTGTACCACATCTCTGTTTCTCTGTCTTAACTCTCTTAATCTTTGCCTCTTTCTACCTCTTTTGTATACTCTTTCAGCTGTCCCAATTTCCATTATACAGTCTGGAATTTGGTTGGCCATTTGCCTTTTATCCCCAAGTCACTTAGTGAAAAGTTGTGTAGTTTCTTAATTATCCTGAGGATCATACCTAAAGGCTTAAATAGTCCCACCCTTATTTTTTTTGTAACCTGGCACCATGTGCATGCTTTCTATGTGACTCATTTCATCCCTGTTTAGTGGCATCTGAGCAATTTAACGCACATTTGAAGTTCGAAGCTCTCCCAAATCCCTAACCCTCAACAACCTCAGATGAGCATTTGTCACCTCTCACCATGGTATGAATAGAGCAAGGGCTGGGTTTTCAGCCTCACACGCACTGTTGACGGCTACAGGTAGTGTCTGATATGGTTCTGCTGTGACCTGTGAGCTGATGGCTTGTTTGCACAACAGCCTCTTTCATTTCTAAACCTTGATTAGGAGGTTTTGCTTGATTTCCAGTAATCTTAGGTTGGGAAGGGGAACTATCATATACCACAACCCAGGAGTTTGTTTTTAGAGCAATGAATTTCCCGGATCCCCATTGTATCCTGATTCTCTCCAACCTGTTCCTCGAATGTGACTCTTTCCGAGCCCCCAGATCAATTTGTCTAAAGCAATGTTAGCCAGCCAATGCAGGAGTTGCAAGAGTGGAGAAATTAGTTTTGCAATGATATCGTTATTAGTTATTAAGTGCAATCAATATTATTGAACAGATTTAGCAATAGATTGCAAGACACACTTGAGTTTGTTCAAAGATATAGGATTACCCATCACCAACAAATAGATCTGGGTATCACTGGTTTATTATAGCGCTTTTTTCGAAGCACTGAAAAGAGAAATAATTGCTAGAATAGATGCAATGAACAAAAAAATCCAGCAACAATACAACTCACAAAAAAGAATTACAAGAGAAAGAAAGGTTTAAGGAGAAACAGACTGCAGTAGATGAGATTTGAGGCATTATTTCAAATAGAGTAACACAGGGGCAGGACTACATCTCAAAGGGTTGAGGATTCCAGAGACGAGGGGCAAGAAGTTGGAAGGAATGGGACTTGGAAGAGTCACATGGGGACCGGGGAACAGAGAGGAGAAACTGAGAAGAAAAACAAAGCTCACGGGTGGGGCGGTACAGAGACGTTAAGGATCAGAGATAGGGAGGCACTAGTGAGTGAATACTCTTGAAAACTAAACAGTGAAAGTGACACTTGAAGTGAAAATTAATTGGAAGCCAGTGGAGACAAGCCAAGTAGGGGTAGATTTGAGAAGTCAAGGGAAGGTTAAACAAGATCCGAACAGCAGAGTAAAGATTTGAGCACAGAGAGAAATGGTGTAGTTAGGGACAGCAGTATTTAAGATGAGAGAGAACCAATGTTTGGAGAAGTAGTTTAGTGGAGGAAAAAGTTAAAAAGGTGGCAGATTTTCTTAACATTAAAAACTTGAAACTGATAGAATCTGGGGTAAAATTTATAAAGAAAAGTCAAATAAGAAACAGAGGTTTTGTGCTTGATTAGTAATAGGTAGATCCAGCTGAGGGAAGGAGATAGCCTGAGGAAAGGGGATAAAAGGGGAATCAGAAAAAAACTAAATTTTGTTTTTGTTAGGGTTAAGACAGAGAAACTGGCCTCCATGTTTTAACAGCAGCAAGACAAGAAGAAAGACGTGTATGGATAGAGTCATCAAAGGACAAAAATGAAGTGAAGATGTGTGTGTCATCAGCGGCTAATTCTACTCAGAAGACAAAGTCAAGAATAAGTGATGCAAGAGGGGAAGTATAGAGTGAAAAAAGAAGAGGACTAAGAACCGATCATTGGGGTGCATCATATGAAAGAGAATGGGAGTGGGACATGGACTCTGTCCAAAAGACTTTAAAGGAGTGGTGAGACAGGTAAGAAAAGAACGAAGAAAAGAGCAGTATAAGAATACTGAATGTTTTGGATGAACAGTTGCGTGATCCACCAAATCGAAAGATGCACTGAGGCCAAATAAGACAAGAACAGAAGAGATTTGGAAGTGGCATGAATGAAGAACATAATCCAAAAACAAAAGAAGAGTGGGGTTGGTACAAAAACTGGAATAAAAACCGGATTGGTGGGAGAGGAGAAGATAAAATAGATTAAGATAGGAATTTATTTGAGAATAGACAAGTCACTCAAGATGTTTTGAAAGATAAGCTAGCAGCAAAAATGGGTGTATGTTAGAGGGATCAGCAGGGTCCAAGGAAGGTTTTTTTTGTTTTTTGTTTTATCAATAGGGACAACAGTAGCAGATTTAAAAGTAGAATGAAAATAACCAGAGGACAAGGAAGAGTTATAGAGAGAGGGCAAGATAGAGATAAAAGCAAGAAAAATAGGTTTGCTGAGGGAAGCTGGTGAGAGATTGCATGGAGAAGATGTAGGATGAAACTGAGCAATGCAATTGCCGACATGGATTCTGAGATGGATCAAACAAAAAAGGAGGGTGATCACAAATGGGAACAATGTTAGGGTTGATGGAATTAGCAACTGTAATTGTGACAGGCTGGGTGGCACAAAGATCATCTAATGTGGCAAATTCTAGAGAGAAAGAAGTTTGCACAATAATTAGGAGTAAGAAAAGATGATACAAGGGGTCATGACAAGCTTGTTAATAGAGTAATTAAGAAGTTTGTTTGTCTGTTTGTGTGTTTGTTTGTTTTATTGATTTATAATGCAAACCACACCCTGGGGTATCTGGGCGTGCTACAAGACAGCTTGGAATTACAGTCGTTTCATACAATACTAGTAGGGAGAGGAGCAAAGAGTGCATAGGAAGTAAAATATAGACATACAAATGTAAAAGATAATTAAGACAGAGGCATGTTAACACATGAAAATATGATCATAGTTACAGGTTAGGTATAGTACGGAATGGCGGGGATAAGGAAATAAGTGCGTTTCTAGAGAGGGGATGTGTGAAAGTATTCCGGTACTCTAAACGGTCAGGTGGGTAGTGTCATTCATGTGTAGCCCTTTTTTGGTGTTAGACTTAAAGCTATGGAGGGTCTGGTTGGTGAGTAAGATGCAGGGGGAGGGCATTCCAGGCTAGGGCCGCTTAAACAGGGAAGCTATTGCCGCCAGCTCTTTTCAGGTTGAAACGTGCAACTGAAATGCAGTAGGAATTGGCTGATCTCATTGGTCTAGATGAGGTTTTCATGGTGATTTTATCTTTCAGATACTGGGGTGCAGCATTATTGAGGCATTTATGCGTGATGGAAACTAGTTTGTAGTAGATCCTGACCTGAATGGAAAGCCAGTTATGGTTCCTTCTAGTTTCAGAGATATGAGCTCTCGTTGGAAAGCTCAAGGCTGTTCTGAGAGCATTATTTTGTAGAGTTTGTTGAATACATGTTTGTTTGCTCCTGCATATAGTGCGTTACAGTAATCGAGTTTTGACAAGATTAAAGCTCTCGCTAGTATGATGCAGCTGTTGGTAGAGAGGTATGGTTTCACGCATGTATGAGCTTACATGTGTATGCCGTAGCAGATGCAGTCGCATTGACTTGTTTTCTGAGGTTCAGGGTGGAATCTCGGTAGAAGCCTAGGGTTTTGGTTTCCTTGGCAGTTTGAATGATGTTACCATCTATGTTGAAGGACACATACTGGGGGTCTAGTTTGTTAATGTAGGTGGGGGCGCCTAGGATTAGAATTTCAGTCTTCTCATCATTCAAGCAGAGGCTGTGGGCTGCCATCCATGCCTGAATGATGAGGTATATTTTGTGTAATAGTGCCAGGCCCAGGTCATTTCCACATAGGGATATGAGTAGCTGGGTGTCATCTGCGTAGTTCATGCAAATGACGCCCAGATGATCGAGTTTGTCAAATAGAGGCTTTGTAAAGACATTAGTTGGAGAGACGCACAAACCTTGTGGCACAACACATGTAATGGGGATTGTGTCCGTGGCAGCGGAGGGTGAGAAGACTCTCATTGATTTATTGCTTAGAAAAGATTTGATTGTGATACATTTACCACCATTGACAAGTGCTCACAGAGTATATTATGGTCCACCAGATCAAATGCGGCTAAGAGGTCTAGCAAGAGGAGTAGAGCGCATTGTCTGTTGTCTTTTAGTTGATCTATTTGCATTTTATAGATCGATTAATGCAGTTTCCTGTTCCATGGAGGGGTCTGAAGCCATATGTCTGAGCCCTAGAGGTTATTGGCCTCTAGGTAGTGCTGCATTTGGGTGTATGCCGCTTTATCCATTATTTTAAGTAGAAAGGGTACGGTTGTTATGGGCCTATAATTGGTTGGAATAATAGGGTCAAGTGAGGCTTTCTTTAGTAAAGGTAAAACTCATGCGTCTTTGAGGTTTGTGGGTACCTGGCATGTCCTGAATGAGGCATTTATTAATTTGGTGATGAATGGGGGAGAGGTCTCTGGCTGCATCTTTGATTATTTGTGCCGGGCAAATGTTGCCTCGGCATTTCGAAGGTTTCAAAAAAGCAATGATTTTTTCGACCTCTGAAGTGGTAACTTGGGCAAATTAAAATTCTTGAAGCATATTAAGGGCTGTTTTTATTTAGGTTTCTGGGCTGTCTCTGAGCTGCTGATGTCTTTTGGTTGTTTCTTTATTTTGTAAGGTGACCATTTTGTTGGCAAGAGCATTTTGGATGCTAGTGCACCCATCTTTGTTTTTGGGGAGGGAGTCGTCAGGGACTATAGGTGATTCTAGTTCCCTCAAGATTACAAATAATTCCTTTGTGCTGGAACTGGCATTGTGAATCCGATCATTATAGGTTTCTTATTTAGTCCTATAATCTTGGCTTTATAGTTGGCGGATTTTTCAGATACTTTATCTTTGTTTTCTTTAGAGGGTAGATTTTCCATTAAGCTTCAATTTTTCTTTTCTCTAGCCTAAGGGCCTTCAACTGTGGGGTGTACCATGTGTTGAGGTGAGCTTTGGGCATACTCTTTTGAAGTTTGAATGGGGAGATGGAGTCTAATGCTTGGGCCATAGGGGGTCATTCCGAGTCGGGCGGTAGGGGATAACGGGCACCGGTAAGGAGACCGGTGCCGGTAATCCCCTACCGCCCGTTTCTGAGGTCCCCTAACGGGACACGTAAGGTACATTTGGTCGGACCACACGTCCCTTACGGGTCCCGTTAGAGGACCAGGCTGCTAATTACGGGCCTGCGACTAGCAGGCCCGTAAATAATGCCTTCCCCATTCCCATTGAGCCCTATGGGGGCTCAAATGGGAATGGGGAATGGCATGTTCAATGGGGACTTACCGGTCCTGCCAGGGTCAGACTACACCAGTAAGTCCCCATTGAACTACACCAGTGCCGGACCCATTATTGGTGGCAGTGATGGCACAAATAGCGCCATGACTACCACCAATCTCGGAATGAGGCCCATGGTATTGTTAAATATGTCTATCAGTTCTTCCGGGTCTTGTGATTTGGTAGAGTTCAAGGTTGGGATCAGGATAGGCATCAGTTTATCCATGGTGATGTTGTGTTTGTTTCTGGGGAGGAAAGGAGGTGCAATGATTTTAGGTTTAATAACTGGACGGTTGGTGCCAATGGTAAATGAGATGAGAGAGTGGTCAGTCCAGGTCTGGGGTTCAATGTCCATGATGGAAGTAGCACAATCATGGTTGGCAACCCAGTCTAGTGTTCTTCCTTTCTCATGGGTAGGTTGGGTAATTCTTTGTGTTAAGGCTGGTTTTGTTAGTGAGTCTGCAAGTGAGTTAGCTGCATGGTCGTTGGGGTCTGAGAATCCTAAATTAAAGTCGCCTAACACTAAGATTTGTGAGGTGGGTTTGGTATTGTCGGAGAGTATCATGATGATGTCCTCTTCAAAGGTCCCAGTGGGGCCGGGGGGTCTGTATATTAGGTGGATGATGAGAGTGCCAGTTTTGGAGGTGGCTAATTTGACTGTGAGAAGTTCACAGGAATTGACTAGGGGGGCGGTGGTTACTCTAAGCGCCAGGTTGGTCTTGGCAATGAAGGCAACCCACCTCCTTTATAGGTTTCTCTGTCGGATCTTACTATGGTGTAGAGGTCAGGGATGGCTAGAAGGAGGCAGGGCCCTGCAGCAGCATGGAGCCATGTCTCTGGTATTGCTAGGAAGTCAAGTTATTTATTGTTGATAATATCAGCTGAAGGAAGGACTCTGGGACTGGATAATCTCATTATAGTAATTAGCCTTTGTTTGTTTGAGGGAAGAAAAGTAAAGCAGTAATGAGGCAAAGGATTGATGGAAGTACTGCTAAATGTCATCCATTTGCACTCAGCTCTGCGTGGTAGATTCCAAAAGGTGTGTTGAAATAGAATCTAACAGTGCAGAATGATTAAGATTGCAAATGTTCCAACACAAGAAACAAGAGGTAGATGGGGACATATAGGAGAGGAAAGGGTAGTGGTAATAAAAGAGGTAGAAAGCGAAACGTGATCAGCAGGGAGAGAACATATGTTTGAATGGGATCAATGATGCTACAGTCTGTGGAAATCAAGACCAGGTCAAGCACTCCGCCTTTGATGTGAGTAAAGGAAAAAGGGAGCATAGTAAAGTTCTAGGAAAGAGAAGGAACATGCAGGCGGCAAGAGGAATGATCAAGAAGGGAAAGGGGAAGATGAATATTAAAGTCAAAAAGGGTAATAAGAGAAGAGTCAGATATAGAAACTAGGGATAGAAGAGAGAAGAGAAGTCATCATAGAAAGACCCAACAGGGCCTGGTGGACGATAGATGGCCAACAAGGTAGTAGGAAAGGGGTAGGAAAAAGAAATAGCATGACATACAAAAGATAGGAAGGATGGAGAGGCCTAAGAAAGAGCGGCAATGGGCCAAAGTGGATGAAAAATCAAGCAGTGTGCCGCCTGGATGCTGCCTACTCCAGGAAAGTAGGAAAAGGAGGAAAAGGTAGAGGTTAGAGCTTCTTGAGTAGTAGAGTCGAGCTGTCAGGTTTCAGAAATGCAGAGGAAATAAAAATGGAAAGAAAAGAATAAGCCAGCCCAAAAAAAAGATCAGTTTTAGAAACAATGGACCTTGCAGTCTAGAGGCCAAGGCTGATAGGTTTATAGAGGAAGTACTGGAGAGTAGGATAGATGAGATATGGGTGAGAAGCTGGACAAAAGACCTGTCTAGTTCTAGACTTGGAAATATGAACAGGTATGTTTATAGTGAGAAGAAAGAATACAGATCACACTAGCAGAAGGTGAAGAAATACACAATGAGCATTGATAGCACAAGGTTTTACTTATCAGGTGTTCAGTAAATCCTCTCCCAGGAGAGATGTTTTCCTTACACGCTTCTCACATTATCAGATCAGAACTTCTAGAGAAGACACAGTTATGTTTTTTGTTAGAAGAAGGTCTAGAGGATTGCATACTGGAACCTCAACTCAGAAATTGACTTCACCAGTCTTCAGTTCAAAACTGAAGGCTGATAACCGCAAGCTTGTGGATGAATTTTAAATACTAGCAATTGGATTGGGCAACCTTTGAAACCATTGTTGTACGGCCTGTGCTGCTACATAAAGGTAGAGACCACATTCAAATCGGTATCAGTCCCGCCCAAAGAGGACAGTCCAGCCCTAAATGCTAGGTAACATCTCATGAGCATGGGAGCACTAGCAACCTGAGACATGTTTCAACCTCATTGGGCATCCTCAATGAGGTGTATCTTCAGTCTCTAGGCACAGCTGTCTTGGGTTCCACAACCCGGCATACCCATCGCACTCTGGTCACAAATGTTTAACCGAAGGATGATGACTGGAAAGTCATGATTTATTTTTAAAATGTGTTTTTTAATTGAGATGTGATTTCATAGTCAAATCTTTCACAAAGAATAATTACAATAAAACTGTATAAAAATCAAAAGCAAGTACAAACTGGTGAAGATAATAAAAAACACAAGCACAAAAACAATTAAAAGTTTAAAATGACAATGAATGAATTGTATCCATTGGCAATTGCTTTTGTCAACCCTCCAGACCATTGTCTTTCAGATTACCACGCAATTGTTGTAAAGGAAACATATGCAAACCTGGCTTTGTCCCACATCAATAGGTGCATAGGGATGCCCAGGATCACACAGATCACTGTCTTTGGGATATCTACTGATGTAGGAAAATGTGATAGAGCTTAATCAGCTCTAATGACAAAAGTCTATACTGCAGGCAGTTGAGTGCACCTTCTGATTGCCAGATGCCGGCTCTCTATCCCTCCACTCCCCCAAATCCATCATTGGGGGGGAGGAACGTTCAGCACAAAGCCTCTCCACTCCCATTTTACCTGAGCCAGGCAGCTACGGTGAACCTTGTGACCATACTGGTCCATTTGTGAAGAAAGGGGATCGCAGACTCTCTTGGGTATTCAAATTATGCCCTGACAAAGGCGGCCCTTACTACAATATTGCCCCCAAAACACGACCTCCGCAGGGGCTCATGTGCGGTCCTGTTGATGGACCATCTCACTCTGCAATCAGCGGACAGCCTCTCTCTACTTTGACATGTTTGCCCTCTGTCGCATCGGCAGACCATTCCTGGCATATAATTCCAAGGCTGAGGAAACAGCATTAAAACATAGCCTAATTGGGATGTGATTTGTTTTCATTCAACAATTGGTCTTTTCTAATATACAGAATGACACAGTGGGGGTCATTCCGAGGTTGGAGGTAACCATGGAGTAAATTACTCCATGGTTGCCTCCAATACCGCTCCGACTCCTCCATGGTGAATGGAGTAATTTCCGGTCCATTCCAGGGTTGGAGGGACCGGAAATTCCCCATTCACCTTTTGCCCTTCCCCATTCCCATTTCAGCCCCATAGGGCTCAATGGGAATGGGGAAGGAGTAAATTACGGCACCGTAAATTACGGTGCCGTAATTTACTCCAAGGTCACTTTGCGGGTCCCGTAATTTACTCCTGCTAAAAGCAGGAGGTAAAGTGGGACCCGCAAAGGGAACTCGGAATACGGAGGTAAGGGATTACCGGCATAGGCACCATTACAGGCGCCGGTAATCCCTTACCTCCAACCTTGGAATGACCCCCAATGATTCATGTGTTGGACTATGGTTTAGGAAATGCTACTATGATCTGCAATTGAAGTAGAGTCTTTCTCACAATAGACAACAGCTAATGTTTTTGGTTGTAAATTTGAGATTAAACTATACTTTTGAACGGCAGGACTTAAGACACGTGCGGTTCAAATAGAATGAATGTCCATTGAGGTTCTTAACAAGAGAGTGCATTTTCGTGTATATACTTGGACTTTTTTTTCCACTTTTTGTGTTCTGTGACGGCCAGCTCTAGGTCTTCACATCTGTTTCAGCACTGGGTCTTTTGCACATTTCACAATTTAACTACCCACTCTACCTTCACTAGTGGGCGACAATAGTATACTCTCATACTGTAGATGCATATCTACAATACTAGATATGACATGTTGAGTATTGAAGTTTGCAATCTGGCCTATACCTTTTGAAATGTTATGGATCATTTTCACTCCAAGGCATACATTATTAGTAAAACAACATTTTTCATGTTTTATGAATACTTGTTACTGGTCTGTGTGTTTCTTCTGGCACCCAAATACTGTGGTTTGATTGAATCATTATTTAAATTATAGGTTGATCCAACAAGGTTTTGAATAAGTTAACCATCTTGGTATCAACTTGCGGCAGCAGTCTCTCGTTTTTGAGCTTAAGATAGAAGCTTAGTAATGGTATGATTAATGTTGATGTGCTAAAGGTCAGGTTTCTGGCAGCTGCTTTTGGGGAATATGTGGGTGTAGTAAGAGATGGTGGGTGAGCATAGTTGGTGAGTCATGGGAAATGCATACATAGTAGGACTTAGAAGGCAAAACAACCTGCAACCCAGCACTCCTACCACTGCCCTATTGCATACAGCTTACATTTCAATAGCTAACACAGTCAATGGCAATCCCACCCTCTCTTTCTTTCCCTGTCTCTTGCAGACACATTGAATCCCACGTACAACAAGAAAAGCATCTGAGAGTTGGCAGATGAGGGAAAGGGACAGTCTGGAAATACCACTCATTACCAAAAGCTCCAAGCTTAGGTTTGTGGAAGGGCATATCTTTCAGTTCAGAAAAAGGGTTGCTTGAAATTGGAGGCACCCAGTCTCCCATTTCTCCTTCCTTCATATGTTGGTTGGCAGGCTCATACAAACCTTCAAACCTCAGTCTAACATGCTCAAGTGATATACTCAGTGGCATGCAGTCACAAACCAAAATGAAATCCCCACCGGCCACCAATAGCCATAACTCACCTGAACTTGAAACCTCTGTTTCATTGCGATGCTGCAACTCTACAGGGGCATATTTGAAATAATAAAATAGGACTAGAAAACATAGAATATGGAGTTCTAATTCCTCGAAGGGCAAACATAGGGGACAGGGGTGGGCACCACTAGATTACTGGTAGTTATCAATGGTTACATTTGAATCAGAAAATAAGCTTCAAGGTCTTATTCAGTTAACCTGACGCACACTACCTCAAGAAAAATACATAATATCAATAATGTCAAGTGAAGCAGTCAGACCTCCTGAAGACGCCTGAGGTGTAGTGAATAATACTGAATCTTAAGAGAAATATTCAGTTATTTAACATTGAAGTGAAATGAAAAAATACAGAATTGTCATAGTCCTTTGAGTGGTAATCTTCTCTTTGATGTTCGTTTTTTGTGTGCAGAGGCCCTTGCCGATGCATTTCAGACAGAAAATCCATCTTCAGGGCAGGTTCTCCAAATACGATATGATATATGATATGGCATTTAAAACGCGCCTGTACACAAGTGTTTCTATACAATAAAACATATTGTTGTCAATATGTGACTTTTAGACACATGTATCTAATAGTCATAGTGTGAAGTACTTGGGGACTCCATGTTCGCATCTTTCAATCAGACCTGTCTCTGCAATGGAGAAGTAATTAGCCTTTAGTTCCTGCCTCGCCAAAGCAGGATTAGAATCTATATTTGCTCTGGATCTTGATCTCTACCCCTGTGTTTTCAACAGGCCTGAAGCATAATAGGACAAATCACCATCCAGAAAGCATAAGCCATTACAATTAGATACTATGCCCACTTATGTATAGGCATTTATTGTTCTTAGTTAACATGGCGTGTTTGGTGAGTTGTGTGAGGTCATGTAACAAAGCGCTGCTGCCTGTCGTATTCCATATCAATTCAGAGGAATACCCAAAACAAAGTATTCACATATGGGCTCTCAATCTAAAGATTTGCAGGATGTCAATACATATCTCAACTACACGTTTTATATTGATCTGAGTTGCAAAATCTCTTACCTTAAACAGTGTCAATGTGATAAATTATAATTGTTTTTTAATAACGCACTTAATATTGAAGAGGTTTCTAAGCGTGGGCCCGGGATTTGAACCTGTGTTGCTCTGTCTTGTCTTGCTTCCACAGTATGTATGTTGTCACTGAGCTATAATACCTGTGCCTTATATAATTTATTGATGGCGCCTGGCCACTGTCAGGAAACACAGATTGCAAATATGAGTGCTGCAATGGAAGTGAAATGGAGGTTAAAGTTACTGAATGAAGTACACCATCTTGGCCAAAATGGGGCGTGGCAGCTGCATGCTGTGATTGAAAGACATGGGGGATAAGTGGGCGATAAGCCTTTCTGGACCCTTGATAGGTAAGAATTTCTGGCAAAGTTGCTTTCCAGAGCTTTGTGCAACAGCTAGATGATAAAACCTGGGCAAAAACAGGCATGCTTTATCCATTCAGATCATAAGGGCTGTCCTTCCAAAGGTACATCAGGGGTACCAGGGATTAACATACATGTAAGGTGTTTGCTGTCCCAACAGGGGCTGTCTCCTGGAGCCGGGAATGTAGTGCTTCAGCCATCAATATCTACACTACAAAAGAGAAGAACTGGGAGAAAGGCTGCCTTTCTGCAGTAAGGGAGGCATTGATTGAATTCTATGACAAGACAGGAGGCTCATATTATGCATTTCAATCTTTACTCTGAAACCACAGCAGCAAAGAAAAACTTTTACAAACAAAACAAGTTTCAATAACAGAACTAAATAGAGTTCAATGTCAATACAAGGGGGACGCCCCAATCCATCATGGAGGACAGGTCATGCCCTGCAGGAGACAAATGAGCAGGGACCCTTCCTTATTTAAGTCCATTACTCTAAACCCAACTCCTCTTTCTTTGCTGCTGACACACAGCTAAGTCACACCTTTCAGTTGTGCCTTGCTTGTTAGTCAGTAGAAGAACTTAATAGTACATTAAGGCCCTCATTTTTATAAATATAAATGTGTTTATGAATATATTAGGTTACCTTTATTATGTAAAGGAGGTTTTACTGATTGAAGTACATTGTATTTGAGAGTATGTGTGCGGCCGTTGCTTTATTACAGGTGTTTTGGTAGAATGTGAAAATGAATTTACAATGGGAACTACGCTCGCGCTTGTAAACCTCTGTTTATTTGGAGCATATTAAGTTAAACCCATGCGCAAGCTGAAACGTCTGCTTCAGAGATGGCGTGCATGGGGGTTTCTGTTTCTTTCTTTCTTCATGTCGAGCCTCTTGATTTATGAGGCGGATGTCTTTGGGATCCCATTGCGCGCCGGGCATGAAAGAAGCTGCTAAGCTTCATGCCGGCGCGCACATGTTTTGTTTTGTTTTCTTTTTCTTCATGCTATTTTATGAGACGGAGGTCATTGGGCCTCCTTGTTTGTTTATTTTGGGTGAACACCTGGGGTTTCCAGACATTATAGAGGGCTTGCCCGCCCTATTGTAGTGCTGTTACGCACTGGTCTGTCAGAAGCTGCTAAAGCTTCAGACCCAGCGCACACGGGCTTCTGTGTTTTGTAACACCTCTGTGTAAAGAGACCCCTGGGCTCACGAGCTCTGTGAGCTCTGTGTTTTTCTGTTCAGTGCATAGGTTTGCAAAAGCTTCTGTTTCACTCCATCAGCTGGATAGCTCAATGATGATGCTGCAGTTTTCTCATGCAGGAGGACCTGGGTTCGGTTCACGTTATATCCAGTACATAATTTTACCATATATATTTATTTTAAAATATATATTTTAATTCATATTTTAAACAATAAGGATTTTATCTTTTATTTGACAATAACCTGCAAGAGCCTGATGCAGTTTCCTTTTAGCGCTGCAAATGGCATGGGTGATTTCCTTCACTGTAGGTGTTCCTTAAACCTACTCGGTGGCAAGCTTTGCCTGTGTTCTAAGGTGAGGGTTTTCCCTCGTGTACTGCTGGTTTACCACACCGTGCTAGGGTGAGCGGTGTGAGGTGCACTTGCTCAGTGTATTCTTCCCTTCAATCAGCAGCTTTGTTTAGGTGCTGCATATGGCAGTCATTATTTTCCCTGTAAGCGTGCCATAACCTGCTCGGTTTCAGGCTTTGCCTGGGTTCTACTGTGAGGTACTCCCTCGTGTACGGCTGGTTGCCAAACCCTGCTAGGGTGAGCAGTTTGAGGTGCACTTGCTCAGTGTATTCCTCCCTCAGGTCGGCAGCTTTGTTTAGGTTCTGCATATGTCATTATTTTCCCTGTAAGCGTGCCACAACCTGCTCGGTTTCAGGCTTTGCCTGGGTTCTACTGCGAGGTACTCCCTCGTGTACGGCTGGTTGCCAAACCCTGCTACGGTGAGCAGTTTGAGGTACACTTGCTCAGTGTATTCCTCGCTTAAGGTCGGCAACTTTGTTTGTGTGCTGCATATGGCATTGGTGATTACCTTAACTGTTTGTGTGCCATAACCTGCTCAGTTTCAGGTTTTGCCTGAGTTCTAATGCAAGGTTACCCCCTCATGTACTGCTGGTCATCACGCCCGGCTCGGGCGATCAGTTGGAGGTACATTTGCTCAGTGTATTCCTCCTTTAAAAGTCGAGTCAGCAGCTTTGTTTTGTTTAGGTGCTGCATGTGGCAGTTGTCATTCTCTTCCCTTTAGGTGTGCTGTCACCTGCTCGGTGGCAGGATTTGCCTGTGCTCTTCTGCGAGGTGAAACCGTCATATAATGTGGTTCCACACCCTGCTAGGGTGAGCTGTTGAGATGCACTTGCTCAGTGTACTCTTGTGCTAAACAATATGTTTAAGTGATGCCTGGACCTCATTTGCATTTTCAGATTTGTCAGTAGCCTGAATAGCTCAGTAGGTAGCAGCTACTTTAAGGTCAGGTTTCGGACCCCTGTGAGGGCGTAACCCCTCTTCATTGGATATTTTTATATTATTTTATTTATTTATTAAATACTTTAAAGAAAAAAGTGTTTGGAGGTAGTTATAAACAGACCCATGTGGGGAGTTGTACCTTCTTCTCTAGCCATCACTCTAGTGTTAACCTTCGTCTTTTAGTTAAAAATTCTGTCGCCCTTTACCTTAGTTAATTTCAGGACAACTCAGTCCTTTCCTTAGGTTTTGCTTTCCCCAATAACAATTGCTCCACCCAAAACCTGTGCGGATTAAGCTGCAGAATTTTTCTCTCGACATGAGGAAGAAAAGAATGATGCGTTATGCCCCTATTGAGGTCTGCAGGGCTTGATGCTCTCTTTAGTGGGTGGCGTGTTTCCCTTACTATTTGTCCCATTATGACATTCATTATACTATTTGGACTATTGGTGGAGACAAGGTCAGCTCGGGGGTATCTGTTCAGTTTTGTTGCAAGGCAGGTTGGGCAACCATGTTCTAAATGAATGGAGTGTTTGGAAACACTTGTTGGTATCAGAGGGACGAGTTGCCATATAATAACTTTCTGGCGCCTGCCCATGGTTTTCCTCCCAAGACGTGGCCTGTTTTCAGCTATCCGTCTAGCAGTGTGTTACAATTTCTCCTCTGCTCGAGGAGTACAAGCAGGCTTCTGTACCCTCAGGAGAGTTGTTTAGCCTCTTTATTAATATTTATATATGTATTTTTTCTAGAGTGCAGCGAATAGAGTGCTGGCTTTCAGATCTGTGCTGAGCCTACTGATGCAGGTTCCTAATTTGGGAGGGTCTAAATCAGTCTTTCATCCTGCTGAGATCGATAACTGAACATTTGACATCACACACCGTTGGTAGTAGTGATGAGCAACACTCGTATACCTGAGGGTTCGTAACGCTATATAACTGCTATTTTGCTATGGGCAATGTGCTTAATATTTCCTTCCCCTGATCCCCATAGTGGCCAGACTGCCTCACATGCATACAGAGACTCAGACCTCAGTGTTTGAGGGGACAGTCATCCCAGTATTCTTTCACAACCTTTCATTTACGGTGCATGATAATTATCTCAAAGTCTCCCCCCCCCCATTCTCCTTCCCGCCATCCTTGGGGGAGATTGCGTCATAATATTACACCTATTGGAGTAATACCTCATGGTTTCCGTTTTTCTTTTTACAGGAGTTCTGGCTCATGACCAGTGCAGACTCGCACTGAGCACTTCCCTCCTGTCAGTTTACTTTCCTTTGCGCTACTTCCTGGTATTTCACTACATTAAGCGGAGCCCCCCTTCCACTGTCAGGGGGTTAGTTAGAAGTGTAAGAGTGTATTTACTTTAAGGATGTAAAGCAGGGCTTTAGTGTGGTCCTCAGGGTAGCCTTCTTCTGGGTTGCAAGGTTTTTCCTTAGATAAGTGAGGCAGGTTTTTTCTCCTCCTTTGGGAAAGCACAATATCCCTGGGCAGGATAGAAGTGTCTGGGAGTGTTTCTCATCTTCCATCCAAGTTGTTGCGGCCCTCTATCACACGGCGTTATCTATCTCAGAAGGTGTCTGTCAGTGCAATCTCCAGAGGGCTGGGATATATATTTAGTTATTGACTTGTTTCTCCTATTCGCCTGCATGGCAGGTTGACCTTTTGGGTTTTCACAGGAGATTGTTTTGCAATAAGGTGCCAGCACAGGGTGCTGGGGGCTTCAAGGTTCCTCAGATTGGCTAAGGTAGAGGTTAGTCTTCTTCTGGTGAGCAACTTCATTATAACTGATAGTGATTAGTTCTTTGCAGTTTAGAGTCTTTGCTAAGACTATGGAATTTAGTGGTCCTCCTTCGGTTAGTTTATAATCCTCTAGGGGATTTATCAACCATGGAGGGGGGAACAAGGTCCAAGCACCTGGCACATCTACAAAGGGATTCAGATATCGCTATGATGGTAGCGATTGGATGTAAGATACATTTTTTCTCCTTACCAAGTTTGGTCTCTTAAGAGTAAGGTTTTTTTTGTAAATATCTTCCTTTGGTCATTGTAGCAGAGTCCTTCTTCAAGAGCTCGGGAGATCTGTTGGTCCCCGTCTTGACCATTTTTTGGCACATCTTCCAGTGGTTTTCTTGCAGTGCATTTGGCTATGCCTTATAAGACAGTTATTCGGCCAGCCTAGCCTTGCGGTCAGCTGATTGATCAAATGAAAACATTTTAAAAACATTCTTCTCCTCTTATTTTTATGATATTGTCACTATTGCATTGATCATGTTGTACTAATGGGACGCAAGGGCTTCAAACTTGCATAATATGAGCCTCCTGTCTTGTCGTAGAATGGGTAATCCCCCTCACTAATGTGAGATGGGGGTCTAGATTCTATCAAAGAAAAGGAGGCGAGTATTATCCCACCCACCCACCCTTGATATGATATGATATGGCAGTTATGACACGCATATACACAGGTGTTTCAAGAGAGAACATTCTTTGGTTTGTTGTTCTTTCCATCCACCCACCCTTCTTGCTTGTTGTTCTTACAGCTACGAGCTGAGGTTCTGATCAGGAGTGTGGATCACAGTTACACGATGCGGTGCGTGGTCTAAGAGGGCTTCGCTGGATTTGTCGTCATTGTTTATCATCTGATCTGTGCAGTGGACGTCTGGTTCAAGACAGCTACAGAAAGAGGAGTTGGGTTTAGAGTAATGGACTTAAATAAGGAAGGGTCCCTGCTCATTGGTTTCCTTCAGGGCATGACCTCTCCTCCATGATGGATTTTGGAGTCCCCCTTGCATTGACATTGAACTCTATTTAGTTCTGTTATTGAAACTTTTTTGTTTGTAAAAGTTTTTTCTTTACTGCTGTGGTTTCAGAGTAAAGATTGAAATACATAATACTCGCCTCCTTGTCTTTAATAGAATCTAAACCCCCATCTCACGTTAGTGTGGGGGATTAGCCATTGTGCACTAGCATTTATAATTTTACACAAATTGAGATGATTTCTGAGGAAGAATGACCAAAAATTGCATTTGTGTAGTTTTGAACTTTCAATAAGCTACGAAAAGGCAATTGTTTTGGTCAAGCAGGCTCCAATTTGTTGCATGGTCGTTTTCTACATGTCATGCAGGCTACTCATTTAAGTTGAAACCTGTGCTGTTTGAATGCTTTAGCGTGTAAGGTACAGTATTTTCAAAAGCTGCTTTGTCTAAAGTTTGACCAGGTTTGGTGCAGGGCCTGCAATTTAGGGCCATAGATCTGCTGCCTACAACTTTATCATGTATGATGCAGGTCATGTGATTTAGGGATATAGCCCTGCTCTCAAAAGCTTGAACCTATAGAGCATATCTGTAATTTAGTGGGAGAGTTCCAATGTCTAAACCCTGAAAAATATGGTGCACAGTGTGTGATTTAGGGGGGATTGCTCTGCTGTCTAGTGCCTGATCTTGTATGCTGCATGATATGTGATTTAGGGGGTTAACTCTGACGCCTAAAGCTTTAGCATATTTCTTTCTGTATAAGCAGTTTATGGGGATAGGTCTGACTATGAATGGAGTAGTATGTGTTATTTAGGGGCATAGTCCTGCTGTCCAATTCCTGTCCATGTACTATGTAGCACATGCAAGTTAGGGGGATAGTTCTGCTGTCCATAACCCGACCATGTACAGTGCTGTGCATTTGATTTAGGAGAAGAGCTACGCTTTCAAAAGCTTGCACATGTGAGGTATGGTATGTGCAATTAGTGGGACAGGAGGTTCTCTGTAAAGACTGACCATTTATGGTGCAGTATCTGGATAACCATGCTGTCTAAAGGATGGCCCATAAAATGCACACACAATCACCGTAAGCACCAGCATGCCATGTGAATTTGTATGTGTGCATTGTTTGTTTTTGCGTAGGTTCAAATTGTGCAGGGCTGAGTTTTCCTGGATCACAGATTACTCCAAAATGGGGTGCACAGGAGCACCCTTTCAGGCATTTTCAGTGGGGCAAAATTGGCATTTGATGTGAGGTTGGAGCTTGTAGTACACATATGCATGTGCGCATCACTCGGTATAGTGGGCTGCTCTCTGAGGGCTTTACCGTTTTATCTCTTTCATGTTGACCAGGGAGAGCAGCTTCGCTTTGTGTGGTGAAGTGTTTACGTGTGCAGCTATAGAACTGTGCTACGCACGTAAAAAGTGCTATGAGGCGTTCTAGCACACCAGGTCATTGGAAGTAACCAAACACATTCGGTCATGCAACACACTGACATGGATTTACTATGCAATGAATTACAAACACTTGTCCCTGCGTCTCTAGCAATAATTGCTGACGATACTCCTTCACCAGTATTGAAATTAGGGCTGTATCGAATAGCATATTTAGTATTCGGCCAAATACTGAATAGTTTGTCAACTATTCGGCCGAAGCTGAACATGAAGCCGAATAGTTGCTTTATTTAATAAATCATGTACCAAACTTCAAAAAACACTTATAAAAAAACAAATAAAGCACCATTTTAAATGCATTCTATACTTTTATTTCTCTTCATTGTAATTAATGTAGCATGTATAAAAGCCAGAAATAAAGCAGATTTAACCAAAATGAAGGGCCCAAATGTACAGAAGATTGTTGCATAGTCAGAGCCAGTTAAAGTAGGAGTCTTCACAAATGTAAAAAGGACTGCCTTAGTGAATCAGATGCATTGCATTCTCTATACAGTTGCAAAGTCGATGCGGTCAAGTTTCGAAACTTCTTTGCAGCTCACATAGAAATCTCTCAAATGGTTCATGTCGGCTCATGCAGGACACAAGTGAAGAGGAAATCTGAAATACGTGAACTTCATCTCACAACTATTCACCCCACCCAAACAAATGCTGCTCAGATTTCACTTATCCTCGCCACACTTTTGCGTCAATACACAAACATATGCAACTTATAATTTCCTGATAAAATATCAAAGAATGTTAAACTCAGGACTCAAGTTCTTAAAAAGAAAAGGGGGGACTATGACGTATGCAATCGAAGTGACATGACAGGAACTGAAAGTATCTATGCACATTTCTTTCAGTTGCTTTTTCCAACTGAAAAAAGTGCACATTGCATATAAACATTTGCCAAAAGAAACGATGTTCCTGTATTGTTGCAGGCTAAGTATAAAATATGAGCACCTTTTTTGTCTAATAATCTGTAACAAAACATGCCCTAAAGAGCAGATTACAATATAAGATATTTTTCAGATGTGTGATAGCAATTTGTCTGGTCTAATTCTATTCAATTTTGCAAACTGAAGTCTATATTTGCCTTTCTGAGTTCCTGTTGCATTGTATTCAGATGAGAATGTCAAAGTATTCGGCAAGAGCCGGATAGCTAGAAACTATTCGACCAGTGCCGAATAGCTTTTTTTCAGCCGGAATTCAGCCGAATACTTACTCGAAGACGAAGTTCGGAACACCCCTAGTTGAAATAGACGAAGAATTACCTTCTGAAGCTCCTATGCTCTAGGCTAGCCGAGGAAGTCCTACCTTGCTTACATTGGTTTGGGCCCGGAAGGTGGTGTTTATAATTAAATATATATATATATATATATATATATATATATATATATATATATATACATATATATATATATATAGGTATATATATATATATATATATATGGAAAAAAGGAGGAAAGGGTGAAACGCACTCCCGCAGGCACATAGGAACAAGTGGCGGGTTCGGTGGAGGGTCGGAGAAAAACACCGCAGACACAGTGATAAGTAAAGTGATGTCTTTAATGTTAGTCCAAAATATTAAAAATCCAAGTGCATCGTGCAGCACACAAATGCATGACACAAAGCAGCACATAGAAGACAGACAGCAGGACGCCTAGGCAGGGCAGCCTGCAAACAACGCGTTTCGCGCTAGACTCAGCGCTTGATCACGTAAGGGGGAGAGAGAGTTAGGCAATGATAAATACATTCTCCTCTTTGCACCACTCTTCGTCTAATCCCGACAGCTGGAATCACTTACACAGCATTCCAGCTTCCTTAATCTGCCATTCTCCCTCTGTGTCCCTAATCGCTCCAGGGTCTAACCAATCTCTCGTTTGCCCACCTCTTCTGGTCTTCAGATTTATGACCATGTTGCAAAACCAATATTTTAGACTATGACTACCATTATCCTTCACAATTGACTATGATGGCTAGTACTTATGGCAGCTGTAGTCGAAAACATCTGGACTGTACGGAGTGGTTCAGGAATCTTTACATGTGTACGCTAAAGGAAGTTGGACATGGTTTTCAATGAAAGAGATTTCCTAAAACATGTGGTCATCATAATATAGAGAGAGTGTGTGTGTGGGGGGTGGGGGGGTGACCAGGTTGGGCAGAGGAGCTGGCGACATGTTTGGACAACATTGACCTCAAATTATATCTTGCACAGGCAGGGCATTTCATGTATGATTGGATCCCTGTCCTGGCAGAAACTGTGGCATTGGAAAAATAGATGAATTGAAAAATGAATGAAACATAACAAAGCAACAAATGAAGCTGGAAACCGAGTAGGGCCGCTGAAAGCATTAGTACTCAGGAAAATGGAGGACTGGCGTGACAGTCTATGTCGGAATATGAATCCTGTATTTCTATGTTTTTTTTTTTCCTTAAAGGATTCTCCTCCTTGCACCACTCTTCGTCTAATCCCGATAGCTGGAATCACTTACACAGCATTCCAGCTTCCTTAATCTGCCCGTCTCCCTCTGTGTCCCTAATCGCTCCAGCCAGGGTCTAACCCATCTCTCGTTTGCCCACCTCTTCTGGTCTTCAGATTTATGACCATGTTGAGGCGGTGTAAGCCGCCCATTCCTGATTCATTCGATGTGTAATAAATCCCATTGAGTGTTGTGATACCCTCCTGGTTCAATATGTATGAGTCTGGAATGGTGACCGCTAACTCACTCTAAGATGCTGGAATGCTAAAAAGGGCTGCTACGGTCATTCTGATCTTGGCCACTGTTGAGCTGGAGTTCATATGAGCTCAAGCATCCCATCTGCTAGTGAAACAACTGCTTAACATCTCTTTTATGATATTGAATCATGTGCAATAAAGGATATTTTATGGTAATTGGCTGCAAATAGTGATCACTCTTTCAGAGTGGAACACGTGTTTGCCATCACTTGTTCTTTCAAAAGGCTTTACTGCCGGTTTATCAGCGTGTAAACTGAAGCCAATCCACCTAGTCTGAAAACATGGAAATACAATGGTATTCTAATGATCTTGAAATTACAATAACAGTGTTATAATTGGAGTGCATACTTGGCAACACAGACTGCTTTGATAACCAAAAGTTAAACCTGTCGTCGTTTCTTTCTGTTGTTCATGGAGTTTGTTGCAGTAACAAATATGATAACGTTGGAAAGGACTCACAACGAATTGATCAAGGACACATATTTTCAAGGGTGGGAAGAGTGTTATGCAGGGGATGGGCGCATACACATTCCCCCATGCTCAAGGTGCATCCATGATGATCGTAATTATAGTGACAAAACGCAGAATAAACAGGGTGCATGTCGATAACAAGGCACTCTCATCACTTTGTAATCCTGTGGCAAAGGCCCTCGTGTGTGTGTGTGTGTGTGTGAGAGAGAGAGAGAGAGAGAGAGCGAGAGAGAGAAAGAGAGAGAGAGACAGAGAGAGAGAGAGAGAGAGAGAGAGAGAGAGAGGGGCACTGTGTAAATCAAATACGTATGTGTTTTGCACACATATTCAATTGGTGAGTGTGCTTTGCTGCAACCCTCCCCATCTGTTAAGTCGAATGAAACCATTAGAAGAAATGTTCTCACATTTCTCCATTGTCTCTGAGATGTTAATCATCGAAGCTGTCTTTACCATTAATTTTTTTATATCCCTAATGATTCCCTTAGCATTTGAGTAATTATGGGAAATCCTCAATAATTATTTTTCTTGCTAAACACTTGAGGGTTTGCAACCTGTACATGGCAATGCATTGGTGCTATTGTTAAATGTCTCCACACCCTGTCCTTTAGCCTGGTCCAACCATGCCCTTCTGCTATGCGTGATTAACCTGGTCCAACCATGCCCTTGTTCCATTTGAGATTAGCCTGGTTCAGCCACACCATTCTTGTATTTGAGATTAAACTAGCCTGGCCATGCCCTTCCTCTATTTGAGATTACCTGGTATTGCCATGCCATTTTTCTATTTGAGATTAACCTGGTCCAGCCATGCCCTTCTTCTATTTGAGATTAACTGGGTCCAACCATGGCCTACTTCTATTTGGGATTAACCTGGTCCAAACATGTTGTTCTTCTATTTGATAATAACCTGGTCCAACTATGCCCTTCTTCTATTGCTCATTAATTCAAACAAAATACTTGCCTAAAATACAGAGGCCCTCTTCCGTTTCCATGGCAGCTAGCAGGGACATGGATAGGGGTGGTGGGGAGGGACCGGACATCCAGAAGGAAGGGGAGGGAGGCTGAGGGGAAGATGGCTGGGTGAGGGAAGCAGCCATCTAGGTGCTCTGAATGTGGGATGAGATTATGGTTCTCAGTCCACGATGCAAGCAACCTAACGGTTGGCTTCTCCCACCAAGGGTGCTAAAAGAGATTCTCTTTCACTGCTAGAATTTTTTTTTTCTTTATTGTGCATTTAGTTATTAAACAACTTTAAGCAAATTATTATTATTATTATTATTATTATTATTATTATATTATTATTATTATTATTTTGTTGTTTTGTCATTTGGTTAAAACTTTAACCTTTAACACATTTTAAACCTCATCATGTCAAGAATCGACTACGTAAAACAGCATCTACCTCGGGCTGCCAGAATACCTCCTGAAGAAACTACAACGCATCCAAAATGCAGCAGCCAAACTCCTCATCAAACTATCCAGAAGAGACCACATCAATTCAGCACTAAAAATACTACATTGGCTCACAGTCAAACATTGCATTACCTTCAAAACAATGTGCATAACACACAGAGCCATCAGCGGACAGGGAGCTGAATTCCTACAAAAGAAAATAACAATCAACAAGCCAACCAGACTCCTCAGATCAAGCAATGATATATGCATGGAACCAACACCATACCTCAAGAGAAAATGAGGGGGATTCTCCTTCTCCCACCTAGCCGCAAAAACCTGGAACAACATCAGGAAAGAAATAATAAATACCAAAGACCACCTAAAATTCAGAAAACTACTAAAAACCTGGCTCTTCAACACCGCAGATTCAAATTGAAACTATTAAACAATGACACAGGAAACACAAAGAACAGGATGACAGAATTCAGGATGACACTGACAACACCCAGAACGACTAAGGGAAACTCGTACATTAACAATGTCTTTCTCCAGCTGAGCGTGGAGAGCGGTCGCCGGTGGCCTGAGGGGATTAGCAGGCCTGGAAAGCCCTGCCTGGGCCTCCGTGAGTTGTGTGCATTTAAAAATAGTTAAAAGATAGAAAGTTCATTGTTTTATTTTTGTTCGCGCTCCCAGCGCGTGTGTGGCCTGCTCCTGCTCCCCCCCTCCCACTTCCTGGTCTTTCCCCTCCCTCCCCGCCTCCCTGCCCACCCACCCCCCCCTCTGATTGGCTGTGTCCTGCCTCCCCTCTGGCCTACTCGACGGCCGTTCCCCACGCTCGCTTCTTTCTCCAGCTGAGCGTGGAGAGCGGTCGCCGGTGGCCTGAGGGGATTAGCAGGCCTGGAAAGCCCTGCCTGGGCCTCCGTGAGTTGTGTGCATTTAAAAATAGTTAAAAGATAGAAAGTTCATTGTTTTATTTTTGTTCGCGCTCCCAGCGCGTGTGTGGCCTGCTCCTGCTCCCCCCTCCCACTTCCTGGTCTTTCCCCTCCCTCCCCGCCTCCCTGCCCGCCCACCCCCCCCTCTGATTGGCTGTGTCCTGCCTCCCCTCTGGCCTACTCGACGGCCTTTCCCCACGCTCGCTTCTTTCTCCAGCTGAGCGTGGAGAGCGGTCGCCGGTGGCCTGAGGGGATTAGCAGGCCTGGAAAGCCCTGCCTGGGCCTCCGTGAGTTGTGTGCATTTAAAAATAGTTAAAAGATAGAAAGTTCATTGTTTTATTTTTGTTCGCGCTCCCAGCGCGTGTGTGGCCTGCTCCTGCTCCCCCCCTCCCACTTCCTGGTCTTTCCCCTCCCTCCCCGCCTCCCTGCCCGCCCACCCCCCCTCTGATTGGCTGTGTCCTGCCTCCCCTCTGGCCTACTCGACGGCCGTTCCCCACGCTCGCTTCTTTCTCCAGCTGAGCGTGGAGAGCGGTCGCCGGTGGCCTGAGGGGATTAGCAGGCCTGGAAAGCCCTGCCTGGGCCTCTGTGAGTTGTGTGCATTTAAAAATAGTTAAAAGATAGAAAGTTCATTGTTTTATTTTTGTTCGCGCTCCCAGCGCGTGTGTGGCCTGCTCCTGCTCCCCCCCTCCCACTTCCTGGTCTTACCCCTCCCTCCCCGCCTCCCTGCCCGCCCACCCCCCCCTCTGATCCCCCCTCTGATTGGCTGTGTCCTGCCTCCCCTCTGGCCTACTCGACGGCCGTTCCCCACGCTCGCTTCTTTCTCCAGCTGAGCGTGGAGAGCGGTCGCCGGTGGCCTGAGGGGATTAGCAGGCCTGGAAAGCCCTGCCTGGGCCTCCGTGAGTTGTGTGCATTTAAAAATAGTTAAAAGATAGAAAGTTCATTGTTTTATTTTTGTTCGCGCTCCCAGCGCGTGTGTGGCCTGCTCCTGCTCCCCCCCTCCCACTTCCTGGTCTTTCCCCTCCCTCCCCGCACCCCTGCCCGCCCACACCCCCCCCCTCCTCTCCCTCTGCCTATAACCTCCCCCTTCCTGGGCAGCCCTCTGCCCGGCAGCCCCCTGCGGCTAAGGGCCCCAGGCCAAGGGCGACTCCTACAGTGCGGCTCCCTGTGTGTCTGCAGGTGTCCGCAGGGGACGCCAGGCACAGCTCCTCCGCACTCCGGCCCACCCCACCTCACCTCACCCGCATGATGCCTCGCCCCCCTATTCCAATTTTCCGGTAAACTAGGGTGTTTCTCTCCTCTCGCAGGAATCTCAAACTTAGGTGGCCCTGACCCACTACACATTACTGTTTGCTCTGCATTGTGGTAAACTAGTGCCCTCCACTCACTTCCTGTCTGCATACTCGTGTCGTTCGCCTCCCCTCCTACTCCATGGTGCTCTCCATCTCGCCTATCTACTCTAACTTCTTCTCCATTGACTATCCTGCTCTCCTCACTAAATCCGGTAGGAAAAAGTTTAAAAAGGACATCCTGGTCTCCAACCCAGGCCTCCCTATCGCTGACACCTACACGAGCGCCTGCTCCAAGGAAACTCTCACTGACATTCTCTTCTTCGTGCCTTCACCTGACCTATGGACCCTTCACATGGTCGCTGTGCTCTCTCCTTTCTCCACCTCTCCCATTAATGGTGGCACCCGTTGGGATGTCCTCTTGGCCCCTTTCCACTCCTCTAAAGCCATCATTAATGTCTATGCTAACGGGACCGTCTTGGTCCAAGGCCCTCAGGCCAACCTTCACCTCTTTGATAGACGCTTCCCATGCCTCATCAACTTCCTCTCCGCTCCCGCTGTCCCCCCTCCTCTATCCTCAGCTACCTTGCCTCCCCCCTCCCTCCCTGCCCCCTCCCTTGCTCCCTCTTCAACTCCTTCTCTAACACCTCCGCAGGGTGTACCTCTGATCTGTACCCCTCCCCGGAAGTTTTTCAAGGGTGGCAACCTTCTCCACATTGCCACTGTAAATTCTCGCTCTGCCATCAAGCACTCCTCTGATATCTGTTGCCTTCTTGAGGAACTGGACCTCGACGTCCTCGGTCTCACTGAGACTTGGTTCACTGCCAGCTCTGCCACCAGCTTCGACACACTCCTACCTGACGGCTACAAGATCCTCTCCGTGCCCAGGCCCAACCGTTCAGGGGGTGGTGTTGCCCTTATCTTCCCTGAGTGGATTCCTGCCACTGTCACCCCTACGCAGACCTACTCCTCTTTTGAATGTCTTGTCTGCCGACTCTCTCTCTCTCCTAGCCATTCCCTTACCGTGGCTACTATCTATCGGCCACCTGGTCAAATTTCCTCCTTCCTCTCTGAGTGGGCTGATCTCTCCTCCTCACTCCTTTCCTCAACCACCCAACTCCTCTTTCTCGGTGACTTCAACATCCACCTTGATGCCTCCTGTCCCCCCACTGGTCTCTTTCGTGACCTCTGCGACTCTCTCTCACTCTCTATTCTCCCGTCTGGTCCTACTCACTCTGCAGGGCACACTCTTGATGCTCTGATCTCTTCTGACCTTCCCCTCTCCCTCCCTCTCTCCACTCCTCTATCCTGGAGCGATCACTTTCTCCTATCCTCCCACCTCTCCCTCCCTACCCCACAGGCAAAGCCACCCTCTTCACTGCCACCCACCTTCTCGGTCATCCGACCCATGAAGCGCGTGTCAGTTGAGGCTTTCGCTGCCACCTTCTCGCCCCCTCCTCCCCCCTCGGCTGACTCCCACCCCGACACAGCCCTCTCCATGCTCTATTCCTCTATATCTGATACTCTCGATATCCTTGCCCCCGTCATGAGAATCCGCCTGAAGCCCAAAGCCAAATGTAATTCCTGGTACGACTCGGATCTCGGCACCCTAAAACGCAAGTGCAGGGTGGCAGAGAGGAAATGGCGTGCTTCATGTTCATCCTCTGACAAACTGGCCTGCCGCCTGCTCCAAAGGCAATACCGGCTCTCCGTTCTCACTAAGAAGAGAGCCCTTATCCAAGCCCGCATCTCTGAGGCATCAAACAACTCGGCCGAACTCTTTAAAATCTGCAAGGAGCTGGCCAACCCTGCTGCAGTCTCTACCTCTCCTGTCCCCTCCCAGGCCCTCTGCACTGCACTGGCCTCGCACTTCATCTCAAAAACTCAGGACATCCTGTCCTCACTCTCCTCCCCTCTCCTCCCTCCCTCTCTTCTCGGCTCTTCCTCTTGCTCTCTTGCAGCCGCCCCTCCGCCCTCCTTCTCTTCATTTCCACCTTTTTCTGCTGAAGAGGTTTCCAGACAAGTCTGATCTATGAAAGCCTCGTCTAAACAGGTTCACCCCTGTTCCTCCAAAACCATCAAGGACCACATCGTCTCCCTGGCTCCTGCCCTGGCTGACTTTTGCAACCACTCATTCGCCTCTGGAGTCTTCCCATCCCCCCTCAAGCACTCCCTTGTGCACCCCCTCCTCAAGAAACCCTCTTCCGACCCCTCCTGCCCGGCCAACTATCGCCCAATCTCCATTACTCCCTTCCTGGGCAAGCTCCTGGAGAAACTGGCCATCTCCCAGCTTAACCTCCATGCTGAATCTGTTGGTAATCTTCATGACCATCAATCCGGCTTCAGAGCGGCCAGAAGCACGGAAACTGCTCTCCTGAACATCCGTGAGGACCTGCTCCTGAACCTCGATTCCAACACTCCCTGTGTTCTCATTCTGCTCGATCTCTCCTCTGCCTTTGACACTGTCAACCATGCCATCCTGCTCAACCGTCTCCGTGATAACCTGGGTATCACTGGTCAGGCTCTGGCATGGCTGACCTCTTTCCTCTCCGGTCGACCCTCCCAGGTCCAAATGGGCTCCTTCCTCTCTGACATCTTTTTCTCCACCTGTGGTGTCCCCCAGGGATCCAACCTCTCTCCCTGGCTTTTCAACCAGTATCTGGCACTCCTTGCCCACCGCATCGCCGCCCTCTGCCCCCACTTCCAGTGCTATGCGGACGATACCCAGCTCATTTTCAGGCTACCCTCGGCCTCCTCCTCTCCTTCCCTCATCTCCGACTGTCTGTCTGCTATCCAGGAATGGTGTGCCGCCAATGACCTCTGCCTTAACGCCAGTAAGACTGAGATTCTACTCATCGGCGCACCCACTCCCTCCTTCCCTGCAGCTCTCTGGCCGGCCTCCCGTGGCCCCCTTCCTGCCCCTACCTGCAAGGCTAAAAACCTCGGGGTCATCTTCGACTCCACACTCTCCTTCTCTCCTCATATATCTGATGTCTCTAAGAAATCACACTACCAGCTGCACCTCCTCAGAGGTATTCTTCCCTTCCTCTCCTTCCCCCAGAAGCTCACTGTCTCCCGAGCCCTGGTTCTCTCAAGGCTGGACTACTGTAACAGCCTCTATCTTAATCTCCCTGCCTCCACTCTCCGCCCTCTGCAACTTATCCAGAACAGAACTGCGAGACTTGTCCTTGGCCTCAAGCCCAGGGACCGTATCTCTCCAGGACTGAAATCTCTTCACTGGCTCCCAGTGGCTGCGAGGATTAAGTTCAAAACCCTCTGCATTGTCCACAAGGCCTTCTGGGGCCTGGGGCCTAAATACCTTCAACTCTCTCTTCCTAAATATCTTCCTTCACGAGCCCTTCGCTCATCCATCTCTAACTCCCTCATGGTCAGCCGCTTCTCGAAGCAACGTGCTGGGGGTAGATCTCTCTCCGCAGCAGGGGCCTCCCTCTGGAACAGCCTGCCTGCCTCCCTGAAACTTGAGGAGAACCATCTCCGGTTCCGGAAGCACCTCAAAACCTTCCTCTTCGCTTCTGCCTTCTCTCTCCCTCTCCCCTGCTAAACCTGCTTAACTCCCCACTGAATTCTGCACTTAACCTGCATCTGGGCCACTCTCAGCGACCTCGGTCCAGGGCCCAGCCACTCTCCACTTGCACTGCCCCCCTGGCACTGTGGGACTGTCACTGCATCCCTACAGCCCCCTACCCAGCACTTGCTCTGCACTTACCTCGCACTTGCCACCAGCTGGCCCTTTTTATTTATTATTTATCATCTATTATTTTATTACGCCACTTACCTTGTACTGCACTTTCCCCCCACCTCCTCCCCCTGCACTTTCTCCTTTCCCCTTACCTCTGCACTTGCGCGATCTGAATGACACCTGGCCTAGTAGGATCGCTTGTCCGTCTTCCCCTTGTCTCCCTCCCTCCCTGCCTCGTCGCGCCTTGAAACACTTGTGTATAGGCGCGTTACAAATACCATATCATATCATATCATAACAAGAGAGACAACGCTAGGTCGAATAGGACACAAGCCACACCCATAAGGACAGAAATTAGCATCCCTGCCCAATTCCATCCAACAACCTCACCCACTCCATGAACGCTACTACTTGGATAGAGTTGTGCGAATGTTAGCAGTTGCCACACTTGAACTGACTTTTGGACATAGGCATGTGTCGGGCCCAGATGGAGTTGTGAATGAGTGCAGGTGCAGCGCCTGGACATAGCTGCAAGTGTTAGCATGTGCCACGGTTTAAGGGGGCTGTGAGCGATAGCCTGCATGAGCAGCTGGATAAGACTGTGAATGCCGAACACTGCTACATCTGGATGGAGAAGCGTTGGTTGACCGATGCCGCGTATGGACTGGACTGGTATTCTATCAGGGCCAGATTTGGATGGACTCACAAACACTTGCTTGCCCTGCATACAGACAGGTTTGACGGAGGTCAGCGGTGGGCAAACTTGGACACGGTTATGAATGTGGGTGGGCATCATGTGTGGAAGAGACTGTGGGTGTCGGCCGGTGCTGAATCTGGATGGCGTTGCAGAGATGTTCGTGCACCCCACCTAGTGGCAATATGGAAGTTTAGCGCTTCGCTTCCAGGCAGCAATGCCAATGAACCAATCCACTTACAATTTCCCCCCTCTGCATATACCTCTCAAACTCTAACCAAACACAACCACAACCCTATACTACACTGCAACAACAAAACAAACCACACATAGACTCGCAGAACAGCACATGATGGCTACTGACCGGAAAACACCCCAAGCTCAGCAAACAGTACTAACAGGGTTGAGGCTGCCAATGGCACATCACTGCTCTCTTGAACTTTTTCTGCTTGTTCCCACTAACTCACCACCCCTTCCATTTGCGAGCTGCCAGAGCGCCAGGAGACCACTCCGGTGGTGATAGTACACGGTACAAATATCCTTTAACATTAACATTGTTTATTTTAAAAAAAGCAAAACACAAAAGCAATTAACAATACAGAATAGGAGGGAACAAAAACATTATTCAATGAAAACAAATACATTTGAATTCATACATATGATTAGATCCATATCCAATAAATAAAGTTGTATTGTCCAAGTTCATTTCTTTAATACATCTCACCACTGCAGCTACTATTGATGTAGTTGCATCTGAGAGGCAGGTACTCCAAAGACTCTCTATGCTAGAATGTACAAATTTCGATGTACACTTTCTAAAAATATTCCCACACAAGCCTCTTAGACCTAAACATTCCAGCAGCAGTTGTTTCAATCTTTCCCGTTGATTTTTTTGGCAAAATCTACAAAACAACAACTCTTCATCTACCAACAGATAACGCAGTAAGATCTCTTTTGTATGCATAATGTTCCAATGGAACCACAGGATGAGTAGTTGTGTATTTCTGTCTAGGTAAGCAGCTAAAAAAATGTCCAGGGTTCCTTGTTTTTTCAGTCTCCCCTCAAGTGAATCATTGCGGATTATAGATGGAATTTATCCACTGTGCAGGCCCAATCACATTCATATAATGCTCTCTTTAATCTGTCTGGATTGCCAATAAGGTTGTCTATATTGCCCCCACATTTTCCCACCAAGATTTTACACAGGGTTGCCAACTCTTCAACTGTTCCCATTCAATTTGGTGCATTAATGTGCTTCAAGCCTTCATTTAATAAGCCTCCACAGGGTTCCAAAATGTTCCAATATAAGGATAAATATTGCCAATAGGCCCTGGCCTTCAGAGAAGTCAGTCCAAGTCCATACCGTATGACTGCATGGGGAATAGAAATAGGCATACGTAAGACTCCCTTCCAACTTCCAAATGAGGGCTTCTAAAATGGACAGGCCTTCCAAAATTGAGACATCATATACCTCCATACCATACATGAATTTTGGTACACATTTTCCTTTATAGTACCGTATAGCTGATGTTAAAAAATATGTACCATATTTTGCATCAATTTAAGCTAATTGGTTTGCCAAATTTGCAGTTTTGGTCCAAATCCACTGCATTATGTTATTAGTGACTTTCTTAGAGAGAATATAGAAGCCCATATACAGGAGGGGGTCAGTTGTCATTACCTGCTCGGTTTGAATGTGCCATTTAAAGAATACTTTTTTCCTTTTAATTGTCAGACACATCATTTTGGTTTTGGTTGTGTTAAGTGAATGGCTGGTTGAGAAACTGGACAATTCCTCCAAAAGGTTTTATAGGCATATGGGAGTTTTATATAAGACCAAAAGGTCCTCAGTGCAAGCGAGCCACAACGGTCTAATGCTGTGTAGTCTTTGTGTTGCCATTGCCCTAGGTTATAAATAATCACCAACATCTGAGATGTATAAATTAAACCGTCAGGGGGCGAAGACGTACCACTGCCGGACCCCTCTAAAGGTTTGTATAGGTCTGGTAATTAAGCGTTGCTGGTTCAAGGACACCTGAATTTATGAGTGGTCATAAAAACCCATCAACAACCTCAATAGACCTAAAGGTATGCCCCAACGCTGTAGTTTCTGCCAAAGCAAATTGTAATCCAGGCAATATAAGGCTGCAGATAAGCCAACTGTGGCGAAGCCTAATGTTGCATGGACTTTATCACAAGCCCATTAAGCACTTAGCACATTAATAAATACCATCTAAAAGAAACGTTTTACAAAAAAAAGAGTTTAAAAATAATTTGTTGATGTAATACATACAATATTTTAAAAGTCAACAAAGTCAAGTATGCTAAGAGCAGGAATTGGGTAAAAGTTGAAAAGAATTATCAGTCCTTTTGAACACTTCCTTCCAAATATCATGAGCTGCTGCAGTAATTACAATAGATTAGGCTCCAATCAATGTGCTCCAAAATTGATCTGTTTGGATATACTCAATACTATCAATAAAATGACTATAACCCTTAAAGTAATAAGTTCTTAGTGCATCACACTCAGACAGAATATGCAACTTCTTTCAATATTATTCATACACAGCCGACATAAGCGATCTTCTAGGGGCATTTTTTCCCAAGCCGCTGTAAATTCTAATGTGGGGTGTATGTCTAAACGAAGATAGATCATAAAATGCTTTAATTCTACAGAACAAAATGTGGTTCAGTACAAGCAAGGAGTATTTGTTAGGAAGCTTTGAAGCTAATGTTTGGATGTTATTTACTGTATCACGGTTCATCGACTTTTTCCACAATATAGTTTAAATATGTTGTGTTGTTAATGTAAATTCATATGAAATTTTCTAAAAGTAACAAATAATTTAAAGAAGTCTGATGTAATTTGTCTATGAAGACATTTTTTTTCAGAGCACAACATATTCTTACCTATTAAGCTCGGTAATTTGTTCCAAGTGGATATGGATAGTTCTAATTTCAGAAACAATAACTTTCTTTGAAGTGACCACACTGAGAAAAGGGATGGAAGACCAAATTCCATCCTAAGGGCTTCAACTGAAGAGGGTACATTTAAAATAGAGCACACCATATTTCCTTCTATCTTGTCAAGCCAGCTGGTATGTCTAGAAGAAAAAACAGAGAGGCTGTATAACAAACCTGATGTAATGCTGACAAAAAATATTTTCAACAAGCCCTTAACATTATGACCCCCTTTATTGGCAATGAAATGCTTCACTACTGCCCATTTATTCCACATTTTTGGGATGATTTGCTCACAATAATACCTTAAATGTGGATTTAATTTAACAGAAAAACCTTGCAAAAATCTGAGGTGAACTCCGTACGCAGCCCGGAGGATTGGAGTTGGCTGGCTGGGTTTTGGCAACAAAGTCATAACGCCAGTAGGAACCCGCTAGTGTTCAACAATTTACCATATCAAAGGGTAAAAAAGTTATGAGCTGGAACACAAGGGGGTTTTCTCATTTACTTGGAAACCAAGCGTTGGATTTATTTAAATATGACTTATTCTGTCTCCAGGAAACATGGCTGCGTGACCTTCCAGTCCTAGACAGGTTTGAACTGTATTTAAACCCGGCCCTAAAGGGCCCAAAAGGGAGACCTTGTTCAGGTCTCCTATTGGGCATCAAAGGATCCAGTGGCCTAACGGTGCTCTCAGCTACAAACTTAAATCTATGGATTCAACTAATAACAGTTAAATTACTCACAAAAGAGCAGGAGGCTCCACCGGAACGGAAGTTGCTCATATGCAATGTATACTGGTGCCCGAATGTTCGGCAAGACGACACCTTCAAGGAAGTGCTTTTAAAAACAATTGACGACGCAAGGATCCTGTGCCTAAACTTGGAGGTCCTCCTCTGTGGGGACCTCAACATGGAATGTTTCAATAAAAAAGGATGCAAATTAGAGTTTTTGCCATTGATTTCCTCGAAAAAACATCACAAGAGGAGTGGACTTTGAAAAGGAGCTTCTACGAAAGAACATCCATATGGTAAATGGTAGTCTGCGGGGTGACAAACTAGCAGCAATTACTTGGAAACGTGCAAATCAAGCAAGCACGTTGGCTATATCTTCGTAACAGAAGGACTGTTGGGGAAGCTACACTCCTTGACAGTGGTTCCATCTACCCAGAGTGACCACAATATTTTGGAACTTGTAAGCGAGGACTGGGTCACAAATGTTACTGCACCAGATAAACACCTACCGGAGCACCATCTTGAACTGGCCCCGGGTGGTAACAGACTCCGAATCAAGAGGAAAGACATGGGGTCAGCACTGGACGCCCTAACAAGGTTAAAACTGGATGACAACAATTCCAGTCCACACTTGATTGAATACACCGACGTGCTGGCTGTTTTTCATACGAAGGGCATACAAAAAGGAGGTTCTTTGATTTACAGGCACGCTTACGATGCACAAATAGCAGGTAAAAAAAAGGTTGTCGGGAGGGCCAGGAGGCGTTTCAAAAAATCGAACACGCCAGGCGACTTAGCTCTGTATAAAGAAATTAAAAACAACTACAGAAATTGGCTCATCCAACATAAACATCAGTTATTTCAACAAGACAGCGAGAAGATGCTAAAATGAGTGACCACTAGAAACATCTCCGGTATTTGGAAACTAATTAACGACACCCGTTCTCCTGCTGACTCGGAAATTGTAAACCCTATTTCAGTGACGGCCTGAGAAGACCACTTTTGCAAACTCTTCTCCAAAGGAAAACCCTCTGCTATACAAAATCATCAACCCTCGAATAAACCTTGGGATCTTAAATTTGTTAAACAGGACATTGTTGACCTCATCAATAAATCAAATTCTTCTAGGGCAGCTGGGCCTGATGGCCTCACAAACGATATCCTCAAGAGACACCCGGAGAAATGGGGTCAGTTCATGGTAAACCTGTTCAATGCTATAAGGAGTTTCAAAAGGATACCCCACTCCTGGACGAAGTCTATTATTGTCCCCATTTTCAAGAGGGGCGATAGGTCAGATCCAGGCAACTATAGACCAATCGCCCTCTTGGATTTTGTGGGAAAAATATTTGCTGCTATAATCCTGAGACATCTGAACAACTGGAGTTGGCTGGCACACCATCAAGATCCTTGGCAGTCGGGTTTCGTAAGGGTATCGAAACGGCACTGAATGTCCTTATCATCAATACACTAAAATGTATGGTCAAGGAAAATAAATACAAAAACATCTACATTGCGTCGATCGACCTCTGCATTGGCATTTGACTCGGTCGACAGATGCTTACTGTGGAATAAATTGAAAAAATGGGGCTGTCCAGATAATTTATGAGAACCTCTGGAGGCACTACACAGTGGAACAACTATTAGAATTAGACTGGACAGAGAAGGAACCCTCTCGAACAACGTCCCTCTCAAAATGGGCTGAAACAGCGGTGCCATTTGGCACCTGCTGTATTCTGCTTATTTATTTCTGACATGCATGAAGCATTTGAAGCAACAAGAAGCTTCCCGCCGAGGATTGCGGGGACCTCAGTGGGCAGGTTGTTGTTTGCTGATGATCTGCTTTTGCTAGACCAAACAGTGATGGGCCTTCAGTGACAGTTAAAAGCACTGGAACTGTACATCAAGGACAATGCTCTAAGAATTAATCCAAAAACATCAAAAATCCTGGCACTAGGAACATCTAATAACATCAAGAAAATGATGTGGTATTTATCAGGGGAAGTCATCCCAGTGGTCTCGTCTATGGTCTACCTTGGTATTACTTTGAACAATAGTATTTGTGATGGTCCAGGCGTCGCTAGTCTAAGAAGTAAAGTCAGGAACCTGGCATCACAAGCACTTCTACTGAAACGACACTACTGTTCCTTCTCACTTCGCCCACTGATTGACTTTTATAAATTAAAAGTATCTCTGATTTTGACCTACGCTGCTGAGGCGAATTTCTTTCTGGCCCCAGAGGTTTGGCGTTTGCTGGAAGGTTGTTTCTGGAAAAGAGTACTGGGACTTCCATCATCTCTACCCACTGAATGCGCAAGGAAAGAACAGGGGTTAACCTCCCTCTACATTCCCATGGTCTGGAAATCTCTGAATTTACACAGCAAATTCCTTGTCCCGCCTGAAAGAAGCGGTTTTATGATCTTAAATGAATCCCTGACCAATAAACAGATCCCAGTTCTAAATGTATGGCACAATACCTGTAAAGGTATCTTGGATAACATCTCCCAAATGGAAAATCCGTTGAGGGCCAAGAACAAACTTCTTGACTGGGACTGGATAGTCACCCAGGACAAGCTTAGAGCATTCAAGTCAATATCGATGGGCCTGGATGTACACTACAGTAGAGGCACAGTCCTTGCATACCTTGACAAATGTCCTTCTCATTTCGAAAGGCATCAATTTCTGATATTCCGTTTGAACCTCTACCCCACAAGGGAAGTGACAGGAAGAAGGATCAAAAAAAGGTAAGTTCGGCCACTGCTATGTCGTTGTTGTGGACAAGAGGATGAAACCCTGCAGCACTTGGTATTGAGATGTGCCCCATTGTCAGCTTGGAGAGAAAAATGGTTGGGCAAACATCTCGAGAACCTCAAATTCAAATCCTCTCATGAGAGGTGGTCTATTTTAAGATCGGGAGGAAAGGTATCCTTGACTTTGGCACTGTTGAATTTTGTAAGAGAGACTTTTCAACTTTGGATACCAGTTTGGACTTTGGAAATTAATTCTAATAATTTCAAATACAGTGCCATCTCGTTCTTTTTCTTATCACTTTTCTTTTCTCTTTACTTACTCCTTTCTGATTTTTTATTTCCTCCCCTATAGAGTTGAAATACTTATTTTCTGTTTTTCCTTTCTTTTTTCACTATGCATTTAAAGTTTTTTTTGGAAACTAATTTGATGCAATAAAAAAAAAGAAAAGAAAAACCTCGGTAAGTGTAATCTTCAACAAATTCTTAGTTGCTATTGTCAATCTTCCAAACAAATTAAGGCTTTGTTGGAGGTTTTCCTCCAAGGCACATTATTTTTGTTTTTGAAATGTTCATTTTCATGAAATTTTACGTTGCATATTTGGCGAGAGCATTTATCGAATGTTGCACACCAAATGGGGTCAAATCAAACAGAATGGTGTCATCTGTGCACGCCAGCCAAGGGACTGGCACGCCATTGATTTTTAGGGGAAAGTTATGGGCAGTGTTCATATCAGCCATGTCAGCTACATACATGTTAAATAAAGGAGGGGCCAAAACACATCCCTGTTTAAGGCCTCTGTTCATATTTAAGGAATAAGTAAATTCACCAGCTTGGCTTATGCTTGCTGTAAGTGATGTGTCCGTATAAAGCATTTTAATAAGGAGCAAGCGGTAGGGGCCAATTCCCCATAACTCTAACTTCTTCCACAGTCATGTTCGAGAAAGTAAATCAAAGGCTATACTATAGTCCGCATAGCAACAGAGGAGTTAATTGCTAGAGCCATAGTTTGACTGTGACATCAAGTACTGTATTGCACTGATGTTATGCAATGTGCTATATCCCTTTCTGAAGCCAGTCTAGTATGCTCTTAACAGATCACTTCTGTGGACCATTTTGCAAGCCTGTGAAGCAGTGTTGTAGCAAATATCTTTTGGCTTGGGTCTAACATGGCCAAAAGACGATAATTTGCAGGATCCGTTCTGAATCCACTCTTAAAGACAGGAATAAGCACATATTTGTTCCAGCTTTTGGGAACTACTCTTCTAGTCTCCATGCTACTAAAAATGGAATCGCCAGATTGTGCAGAACGGTATGAATGGTATGAACGTCAAGTTCAAAAGACGTTAAGACCCATGTTTCCTATAAAATAAAAAGGTCAGAAGCTGTGATCATAGAGAAACCAATTGGGTGAGAAAGGAAGGACCGATAGCCACTTGTATTCCACAATAACCTTGGGTTGTTTGTGCGCTACAT
This sequence comes from Ambystoma mexicanum, assembly GCF_040938575.1. Classification (NCBI taxonomy): domain Eukaryota; kingdom Metazoa; phylum Chordata; class Amphibia; order Caudata; family Ambystomatidae; genus Ambystoma; species Ambystoma mexicanum. The sequence goes on along the minus strand of NC_090931.1, from coordinate 1,414,805,298 downwards.
ACATTTAAATAAATAAATAAATAACCAGTTGAAGGGGCACTAAGTGGAAGATTGTCAATTTGTACCTTTAGTTACCCATTCTGGAATCCATTGTTCAATTTCACGACTATTCGCCACTTTTTGGTCGCTGTAAAGTTCGGAGGCTCGTAGTATGGCCCGTTCAATTTCTTGAGACTCCATGGGCTGATTTTGTCCTGTCTAGAATTGAAGGCTTTCTATAGATGGTACTTGTTTCTTAACATTGTGACAAGTAGTCAATGAAAAGCCCAAAGGTTACAAGGTGTAAGCACTTGCTTTTAGCAACACCACCATCCGAGCAAAGTAAATTCGATAAGAACCCAAATCGAGGCGCTACCCACAGTAGGAAGCTCCATCTGCATCATATTGGTGGAAGAAATTACTTTTAACTGGATAACTTTGCTAAACAAATCCAAAACATGAGTACGATTTATGAAAGGGCTGTAGCTGGTGGGGTTACAGTGCTTCAAATGTATCCATTTCCACGTCTAGCTTGTGTCATCATTACCCTTAACACTTTTTTTTATAGAAATGAGGTTGATGGCCTTCCTTCTTGCAGATGTGCAATTGCATGCTGTGCTTCCTGTAATTGGTTTGTAGAGAAGGTTTGACTTGAGCGCGGCCTACTGGGACCCTGGCTAAGTCCCGGCAGAAGCAGGTAATTTGCTGTGGAAGAGCATTGCAGAGATTCTATCTGCAGATTTGTGGTAGGAGTGACATGTGTTTGCAAATGACACTTATTACCCAAAGGAGCAGCTGGAGAACAATGAAGACAACGGTCTAACGGGACTTTTGTTGATATGTCTGTCTAATTGTACCATCTGGTAGATTATTAATGATCAACTTGTTAGGCAGAGGTTTACATGATTTGAAGGTGGCTGCACAATTAAAGTCCACTATCAGCCTTATTTTTCTCGAGCTGTTGTTTCATCAGTTTTTTTTACATTGCTTTTCTTCTTCTTATTCTTGGATTTAATAGAGGATGCAATAGATACTGGCCTCGACCTCTCTGGAGAGTTAATGACCTCAGTAGCTAGAGGGCGTATGAACATCCCCTCAAAGTCCCAATCAGCAGGTAGTTTGTTTGTTTGTTTGTTTATTTATTTGGTAATGCGCTCCTAGCCCGAGGGCATCTGGGCGCAGCAGTACAAGATGACTCGAAACTTAGTTACAAAGCCTGACATAGGCTATTACAGAAAAAAAAAACAGTGGTTGGTTACAGTAGGTGATACAATGCATATAGAATATCCAGTTTAAGCGCAAAGAGAACAATTATAGCAGGTTTGTGCTGTTACCACTAGGGTGAAGGACGTTGCATGTCGTTGTTGTACAGCCATTTGAGAGCGTAGGATCTGAAACTTGTGTAGGGTAAAGGGCATCTAAGGTCTGGTGGGAGTGTGTTCCATGATTGTGCAGCTCTAACTGGGAAACTTGCACCGCCCGCTGTGGTGAGTTTGAATCTGGGGACTTCCAGAAGGAAAGTGTTGGCAGATCTCGTCAGTCGGTTGGAGGGTCTCCAGTTGATTCTTTCCGCTAGGTAGTGGGGTGCTTGATTGTTGAGGCATTTAGACGTGAGGGAGATAGTTTTAAGAAGGATTCTGTCCTTTATCTTTAGCCAATGGGCTTCAATCCGATGTTTGGAGATATGTTCTCTACGTGGGATGTTCAGAGCTGCTCTCAGAGCGTTATTTTGCAATCTCTGGAGTTTGTCGGTGACCGACTTGTTGGCACCTGAGTATAAGGCGTTGCAATAGTCAAGTCTAGACATGACAAGGGCATTGGCTAGGGTGAGGCAGCTGGCACTGGACAGGAAGGGTCTGGCGGCACGGATGAGTTTGCATGTGTAGGTAGTTGAGGAGGCGAGGGAATTCACTTGCTTTTTGAGGGTGAGAGCTGAGTCAAGGTAAAAACCCAGCGTTTTGACCTCACGCATAGCCTTAATAGTATTGTTATCAATGTTAAATGAGGTGTAGTCCGGGGTGAGTTTGGATAGTTTGTGGTCTGAACCGAGGAGCAGGATTTCGGTTTTATCGTCGTTCAGACAGAGGCCATGTGTGGCCATCCATGCTTGAATGAGGATGTAGATTTTGTTCACCAGAGCCAGGTCCACTTCGTAGTTGCCCGAAAGGGGTATGAGGATCTGGGTGTCATCTGCGTAATTAGTGTAGGTGACGCCCAGACTGTCCAACTTGTCGAACAATGGCTTGGTGAAGATATTGTACATTGTGGGTGAGACACAGGAGCCCTGTGGGACTCCACATGTGATTTGGATGGGGTCAGCACAGGTAGAGGAGGAGAACACTCTCATAGTCCGGTTGGCTAGAAAGGATTGGACCCAAGCTATAGCGTCTCCTGTGAAGTTGGCAGCCAGCTTGAGGTGGTTGCATAGGACCGCATGGTCCACCAAATCAAAAGCTGCTGACAAGTCCAGTAAAAGTAGCAACGCTGTTTTCCCATTATCCTTAAATTCCTCAATTTTGGTTTTGAGGTCTATCAGGGCAGTTTCCGTGCCATGGAGGGGGCGGAAGCCCGATTGGCGTGAGCCTAGTAGATGATAAGCTTCTAGGTACTCTTGAATTTGGAGGTAGGCTACTCTGTCGATAATTTTTAGTAGGAAGGGCACTGTGGTAATGGGCCTATAGTTCGTCGGGATAGAAGGATCGAGGGTTTGTTTTTTGAGAAGGGGGAGGACCCAGGATTCTTTTAAGTTGGCTGGCACTGTGTTGGATTTGAAGGATGAGTTAATGAGCTTAGAGATGAAAGGGGCTAAGTCTCTGGCAGCGTCCTTTATTATTTGAGCTGGGCAGCTGTCACCCTTACAGTTAGAAGGCTTCAGTGAGAGGATGGCCTTTTCAGTGTCGATGATGGAGATCGGTTTAAAGCTAAAAGGGGGGATAGTGGTCGGTTCAGTTACTGGAGGCAGTTGTTGATCAGTAAGAGAGAGGGCATCTTTTTTGTTCGTTATTTTAAGTTGGAGGGTGGAAATTTTGTTAGATAGGGCATTCTGTATATTAGTGCACCATATCTTGTCCTTAGGGGCCGTGTCAGAAGGTTGGATAGGGGATTCCATTTCACGGAGGATGGTAAATAGTTCCTTGGTATTCGATTTGGCATTGGTAATTCTGTCATTGAATACATTTCTTTTGGTGTTGATGATTTCAGACTTGTAGTGTTTTGTAGTTTGGGTTAACTTGGCTTTATTGTCGTTAGTAGGCGAATTGCGCCAGATAGTTTGGAGTTTTCGTTTCTGCTTTCTAAGGTCCTTAAGGTGGGGGGTGAACCAGGTGTTAAGGTGGGTTTCTTGCTTCGCTTTGCGTAATTTTGCAGGTGCAATAGTGTCTAGTGCGTGAGACATAGCTTTGTTAAAGGTGTCTACTAGTGTATCTGGGTCGGTGTTGTCCTTCAGATCGTTAATAGTAGGGAGGAGGAGGGGGATAAGTTTTTCTGTAGTAATATCTTTTTTATTTCTTGTGGGGAGTGGTGGTATCATTTTGATAGTCTTAGGGCTGGGGAGGTCAAGTGTGGCAGTGAAATTTATTAGAGAGTGGTCAGTCCATAGTTGAGGGGTAATGGAGGTGATGACTATGTTGCAGTTGAGTTCTGAGACCCAGTCAAGGGTTCTGCCTTTAGCATGTGTGGGAGAGAGAATTTTTTGGGTAAGGCCTTGGTCGTTTAGGATAGCTGTTATAGAAAGGGCATTTTTATTGCCTGGTTCATTGAAGCCGATGTTGAAGTCGCCCATCAGCAGCATTTGCGAGTGCGCCTTTTGGGTATTGTTCGCTATGAGGGTAGTAAGGTCATCTTCAAAGGTTCCCAGGGGACCTGGGGGCCTGTAGATCAGGTGAATGGCTAGCGTGCGGTTGTTGGAGAGTTGCAATTTTGCTGATAGTACTTCGCAGGAAGCGCAAGGGTGTGAGGTGGTGAGTCGGATAGGCAAGGTGGTTTTCGCGATGATTGCTAGGCCACCACCTTTAGCATAGGGTCTGTAGTAAATCCATAGATGGCATAGAAGCGACTGCCAGAGACCCAGTAGAATTGTCAGAAATCAGGTCAACCACTTTTTCTAGAATGCACTTGAGATCTGATTGTTCTTTCATAATATTTGCCATCAAAGAAGAAAGAGCATCACCCTTAGAGAAGATTGTGCTGAGTGGCGTGATGTACTTCGTTTCCACCCGTGGAGGCAATTCAGATTGGAAAACAGAAGGAGATTTGCTCTCGCTTTCTGAACCTGAGTAATCGGGTGATACATAAGGAGATATCAGCTTAGTTAGGTCTGGGGTAATATAGAGATGTATTCCAATTATATTATCTTTACCACTAGTATAAGGGAGGGGCTGCCCCCACCTAATGAGGCCTTCGGACGACCAATGCACATGTTTAGCAGGGAGTTGTTGTTGTCAATAAAAGGGAAGAGGCTTCTTCCAAACTACTCAGACTCGGGAGAGGTGGCAATGAAGAGGAAAGTAAATCTGGGCCAATCAATGGAGGCCTGGGATTAAAGTAACCCGTAATAACGGGGTGCGTTACACTGCCAATTGCAATTCTGTTCTTTTTCCTCAAAGAGACATCATCCCTAGAGGAGTGATCGATAACACGGCTCCTCTGTCCTTTCCCAATGTGACCGCCACACTTCGTTACCCATATGTACGAAGAGCACCACGTTTCATTATCTGTGCATAGGGGTTTCAGCGCTTACCTTGTAACCGCTCACCCTCACCTCTCCCGTTACCAAGCACCAGGCACTCTCTCCGTGCATCTGCAAATCCATACATGTGTTGCAACCACAATGCCAGCGGTGGAGATACTGATGAAACACAACAGGTGAACAGGGTTTTGTTGAAATAAGGCCTCCTCCTTCAATCAGCAGGATAAAGACACTGCCAACCAGTAAAAAGAAAAATGGATACTGCTTCACCAGTTATTTTGTATTTATTTCATTTTATTGTTTGCTTGTTAGGCGCTTATACAATATGAAAATACTGTTTCAAAGGGCCCACAGCTCAAGGGACGGAGCAGGAGTGGGAAATACATTAAAGTACATTAAAAACACAATACATAAGAGCAGTGGGGGGGGGGAGAAAGACAGGATGAACCTACTATGCCTTATGAGTATTCAAAACGTGCAAGTGCAGCAGGGAAGAGGAAAGAGGGCGTACGTGCTATGGAGTTTGAGCTCATGGGTGAGCCACAGATGAAGTGCTAGGAATGTTGAGTGCTACACTGCCTGGAACCACAAGGGGTGTAAGTGCGAGCCACCAGGGTGGAGGGTGTATGTGCAAGGGCAGATATACAGGAGCTGGGCCAATAGGGCGTCGGAAGTCAGGGCCCCGAGGATGCATAAGGGCCCAGGACACCAATCGCAGCAACTGTGAGATTTGCAGGGGAGAGAAGAAGGGAAGGGGTAGGTAAAGAGGAGAGTCTTAAAGAGCTTCCAGAATTTAAGAAGGTCCTTCTCAAGATGCAGCAGGAGGAGGCTGTTCGATAGGAGGCAGCCAGCAGAGCAAAGCGAACAACCACCTGCCCTGTAAAGGCTTTACACACAGATAGTTAGAGTCAACAGAGCATAGTGGTCTAGAGGGGGGGTATTTAGTAAGATAACCAAGAAACTAGAGCAGACAGAGACATATTGGGTGTACAGGCTGGACACGGTTTTTCCATGTTTTCCAAATGAGGAATTAGACATACACTACTGCTTATGAATATCTCTTTCTGGGACTATCGTCACTTGAGTTACATCGTACAGATGGGAATAACTAAATGATAAAGAAGTGGCACTCAATCTGAGATTGTATATGTAGTTTGTCATATAACTGTAAAAGAGTGATGTAACTGCTGAATCTGGGAATATTCCTATGCATGCTAGCATTACGTGGCAGTACATGTAATGCATAGAACATGTGGGATATACCAAACAGTAAAAAAAGAACATTTTATAGAAAAACTTGACAATAAATTCGTTCACAGAAAGATATCTGCGGGGTGGCACCGATGTATTTTACAGACTAGTTGTGAATAAGTGATTCTAAAATAATTCATGAACGGTGTAAATAAGTAATCTAATCCTTAAACATGTTGTGTATATAATAGAACTATACATCACTTTAGCACTGTTATAAACAAAAGGAATGCTCATAATGATTGTTGATGATTTTGTCCAGATTTCGAAATCATGGATTCTAACTCGCATTCCTATATGCATGTAAGATGTAAGCATTTCCTGTATGCTGCCAAAAGCAGCAAGCATATGTATATTTGCCATAATTACGCATTATGAGTGTGTTCATGTTGCTCTACACCTATTGACAGAATATATATATATACGGATTCACGCGGAGACTGAAGTAGGTAACCATCTCCTGTTTTAAGTTTAAACTCCAAAATTCATTACTTGCCACATTTCCACACAGTAGTTTGCGCACTACGGCTTTGATAACATAGAAACTACACCTCCCATGATTCCTTTACACCTGATGTCATTGTGCGGGCGCACGTAAAATTCTTCCCCAGTGGATAGCAGGAGAGTAGCTGCCCGTGCTCCAGTGCGCCAGTGCTCCAGGTGAAAGGTTCGCTACATTGAGAGGATGGCCCAGCGCAACGCGCTTAATGCATTCTATTTACAATCAATTCAATTCGCAAATACAAGGGGTTTGGTGACTTTTCTTTCTCTGCTAGGTCTCCCTGCATGCGCTTATCATTCATAACATCTACAAGCACCGACTAGAGAACTATATACTGCAGTCATTTATAAAGGAGATAAGAAGTTATATTCTTACTAAATAATATGCCAACTACTTTGTAAATGGATGACACGTTACAGACTCTGTCCCATCCTTTCTAAGGCCGTTTTTTAAAATGACCCTATTTTAGGTACCAGTGCCACGTCGCACTGCTGCCTTGATTACCAAACACAAATAAGAACTAATGTCACTATGACGACTGGACAATTCCCAAGGTGATTCCAAGCTCTAGAGTTGTACGGTAAATATACCAAACATACACACCTAAGAGGCTAGGGAACTGGATGACAGTATATTTTCTCCAATTAGGCAATGTGCCATGATGAGTATGAGGCAGGTCCTGTGCCATGATACATTAAAGAGTGAAGTCAACTGGATATCATGTTGTAATTTCTAAGGAAAGGGTATGATTTATTAGGACCATTTTGTATAATTAAACTCTGGTTGATATACTGGGGCCGATTCATGGAACAAACGTGCGCCGAAAATCTATGCGCAAGCAGGCGCAAGCAGGCGCAAGCGCGAAAAAACAGGCGCACGCGCACACGTGCGATTCATGGAAGTCCCTGCGCTTGTTTTCCTCGGGATGTGCGCCAAACCCGTGCATGGCGCACACGTCACTGAAACATCCCGAACGGCGTGCGCGCTGCGCACAGTGAAAGCGCACAACCTCGGCGCACACACCAAAAAGGGGGCAGAACACGGGGCTTAACGCGCAGAATGGGGAACAACACGCGAAGATAATGGCGTAACTGGGATGTACTGCTGGGAAGCACACGCACGCGAACCACACGTATTCATGGAATCGAATAGGGCAAAGCCGCGCACGGCCAAAGACACGCACAGGCCTAAACACGTCCGCCACACGAAGGCAGGCGGTAGCGTCCCTGCGCATCACAAAAGCACCAACATACAGCAATGATGAATGTCCCATACTGCTATTGTGCCTGGGGTTCGCATGAAGTTTTTCACGCAATCGGGCCTGGGGGAGCGGGCTATGTGTATTTCAGGGGTTCGCGTGAAGTTTTTCACGCGATCGGGCCTGGGGGAGCGGGCTACGTGTATTTCAGGGGTTCGCGTGAAGTTTTTCACGCGAGCGGGCCTGGGGGAGCGTGCTATGTGTATTTCAGGGGTTCGTGTGAAGTTTTTCACGCGATCGGGCCTGGGGGAGCGTGCTACGTGTATTTCAGGGGTTTGCGTGAAGTTTTTCACATGATCGGGCCTGGGGGAGCGGGCTACGTGTATTTCAAGGGTTCGCAGTAAGTTTCACACGCGATCGGCCTGGGGGAGCGGGCTACCACTCACCGTCTGCCTTGCGTGTAGAAGAACGCGTAGCCAACACCCGCTGTGAAGTAATAGCGTGTGAACCCCAACGGCTGGAAAACACACGCACCGCACCCCACGAAAAGCACGTACAGAGCAATGTAAAGGCACGTGGGATCTACAAGCCCTGCCAGGGAAACACCCGTGCGCGAAACGTCACAGACGCGCTTACGCGCTAAGGGCCTTTGGTCCAATGAAATCGCGTATGCGTGCTGACGCGCTTACGCGCTAAGCGCCTTTCCTCGAATTACACGCAGACGTGCAATATTTTCACGTGCCAAATCACTCCGTATCAAGATGGCCACGCGTAAGCACACGGAAGACCACGCTCCTGCCCAAAAGGCCGAATTACTGCCCCCCAGAGCCCCGAGCAGCCTCCCACGAGCCATCTGCTGCTGCCTGCCTGCCTGCCTGCCTGCTGCCACCGTGCCCTGCCATTTGGTGCCTGCACATCAGCCATCTGCAGGGGTCCATTTGCTGTGTTCACCCCTGCTGGAACAGAAGACTCCCGACTGGGATACCATCGCTCCACAGCCCAGCCCCAGGACCCAGTTGCCCACCCACTCCTGCCTCTGGGGTTGCCATGTCGGGCACTGCAACATCTGGCACCACTGGCAACCCCCGGCCAGAGAAGCAGAGGGGCACCAGCTTCACTGCAACCGAAGTTGGTGTCCTGGTGGAGCAAGTCCTGGGGCAGTATGATGCCCTCTTCGGAAGTAAGCGCGCCAACAAGGAAGGACGGACTCGGATCTGGACGGACATCGTGACTCCCATCAACGCGGAGGGGGTGGCAGTCCGCGACTACCAACAATCTCAAGAAGCGCTGGGATGACTGCAGGTCCAGGACCCTCTTGAAGGCCCGGCGCCTCGTGGGGGGGGGGGCCGGGGCCGCATGAGTACCATCCAGATGAGGGTCCTGGAACGCGTAGGCCCAGCGCTCCACGCCCAGATCCTTGAGCGGCAGACCCGTCTGGAGTTGAGCGGTAAGTGGCCAAGCATTGCTGTGTGAGACAGGGCATGTCGCAGTGTGCTGGTTGTCTGATACTTGCCTGTATGTGTGACATAGGCCATGTATGCATGTGTGTGTGCAGGGACGTCATGCATGTGAGACCAGTAATGTGTGAACCACACGGTTGGTGCATGTGTTCAAATGCAACATGGGTTGCCATATGCGGAGTGGCCACATGAAAGCATGCCAGTCTCTGTTCCTGAACATGGGTGGGGGTGAGGGATGGGTGCTGATGCCATGTACATGTATGCTGTCCATGTCTGTGTGTCTGACCTGCGTGTCTGTGACTTGTGAATGCCAGGGAAGCATGACACATGTCTGTCGCAATGTTCAGGTTCACTGATGCAGCCTAGTCATCCTTGTATCCACTGTGTCTCTGGTGTACGAGGCCAGATGGATGAAACTAGGGACAAGTGTGTGCATGTGATTGGCATGGCCCATGATGCATGTGAGTTCCAACACAACATTGTATGTATCAAGAATCCCTTGGACATGTATGCTAATGTCCATAGCATGCGCCATGCCTGTTACTGCATGTGTTTTACCTGCACTGACCCATGTGTTGTGGAGGGACATGATGGAAGTGATCTTTGACAGTGCCACTCATCTGCTATTGCTTCCTGTCTAGGGGACCATTGTACAGTACCCTGATGCTTGTGTTCTATGTCTCCCTCTACACAGCGCCACGTGAAGAAGAGGGCGTAGACGGCGCTGTGGAGCAAAGCGGCAGGGATGCCCCCACGGCTGCAGTGGAAGGGGTGGGTGAGCCCCCACAGGGGCTTGCAACGGCGGAAGACGGGGTGGAGCCATCCAGGTTGGTGGTTTCCACAGAGGAGGAGGAGGCCGCTATTGAGGCGCACATGGGGCCTGGTGGGGGCATTCCTGCTGGTGCAAGTGTTGCAGTCCAGGGGCAGGAGGCAGCACAGGTCGCCGTGGAGGGGCTTGTGCATGTCACTGTCCCTGACACTGTGACTGCACCACCATGCAACAGCAGGGATGCCCCATCCCAGGCCCGTCCGCAGGTAGGGGGGATGTCCATGTCATCTGACTCCCCTCCACCTGCGGACGAGGGGACCCCTGGCCGTATGGACAAGGTCCTGATTGGTGTCACGTTGCGCACAGGTGCAATTCGTGATGAGGTGCGTGCTTCCTGGCAGGAGCATGCACGTCATCACGGAGAGCACCGTGCCGACGTGGCCCAGTTGGGATCGGCCATGGTCGGGGGTTTCCTACATGTGTCGGCCAATCTGGCGACCCTCTCCTACTCTGTGGAGACTATGCACCAGTCGTTCTCCATGCCGTCTTCCGGCCCAGATGCCACCAGGGCCCCCTGTGGACCTGCCCCGACCAATGCAGCCAGCTCGGTGGGGATCCCATCCCTGCCAGAGTCGGGAGTCAGAGGTCCAGCAGGGGTGGACACACCAGCAACTGGACCCCAGCAGATGGAGGATGTGACGGCATCATCGGGCAGGGCACGTGCACGACGGCGTCGGTGGATTCCATCAGCCTGGATGCCGTCGTGCTGGCACAGGCAGTTGCGTCGGAGGCAGCGGCAGGCTCGACGTGGGAGGCATGATGGCTCGGGGCCATCAACATCAGGGGTGCAGGCATCGGCCGGAGGGCAGGAGAAACCTGGAATGGGAGTGGCTTCCGTGTGGGAGCGGTTGGGCCAGCAGATAGGTACGGAGCGGCAGCGGGCAGAGGAGGAACGGCTCACAATGGTCAGGGCGGACAACTCCATGCGGAGGGTGCTGAGGCGGGCTGAGTGCCTCGAGGGTCTTCGCAGGGAGTTGGAGCTGGACACTGCTTTATCCCTGCGAGACCTCGGGGCCAGGGAACATGCCCGCCTCCAAGCCATTGAACAGTAGTTCGATGATGCCCTGGCCCATGACAACATCCAGTGAGCCGTTGGACTAGCCCGCTGCCCTTGTAAATAGTTATGTAGTTAGTGTTAGGTTTCCTTTGTTTTTGCATTTTTTTTGGACCTTTTGGACAATGGGCCACATTTTTGTATATAGTTATTTTTTTATTAGGTAGTGTTGTTAGATAGGTTTCATTTCTTTTGTTGGGATCATGGACCCTGGCTTGTTCATCTGTACATAGTTCACTGTTGGATTTTCTTTTAATTTTACAATTTACCCATGGAGCAATGACTTTCAATTATAATTTCCCATTGGATTTTCTTTTGTGGACTATGACTTTGGACACCATTCCTTTGGATTTTGATTTTTGGTTTTGCAATTTTTCACAGACATGCTTCTTTTTATTTTTTTACATTCCCATTTCTGTTTGTTTATTTTTGATTCAATTCATGTTTCCTTTTTGATCAAACTTCAATGTGTAGTATCATCTCACGGTTTCATGCATATCATGATATGGGTTTTGAGATTCACTGACACCCATTGGGTGTATGTGAGGGACATGTGTTTGTTTCCAAACTTGCAATTGGTGTTCTATCATGTTATTGCCATTTCTAAGTGGGTGGATGCAATACTCGGGTGGCTGTTTTGCATTTGGAGGCTGACCATAGGGACCAGGGATCTAGATTGTGATGACATGTTGGCTGGGGAACATGAGTTGGGGCCTGGTGGAGGGTGCACCACAGTGCTGGGGGGTGGGGGTGCAGGGGAACATGAGTTGGGGCCTGGTGGAGGGTGCACCACAGTGCTGGGGGGTGGGGGTGCAGGGGAACATGAGTTGGAGCCTGGTGGAGGGTGCACCACAGTGCTGGGGGGTGGGGGTGCAGGGGAACATGTGTTGGACATGAGTGGGGGCCTGCTGGCAGGTGCCCCACAGTGCTGGGGGGTGGGGGTGCAGGGGAACATGAGTTGGACATGAGTGGGGGCCTGCTGGCAGGTGTCCCACAGTGCTGGGGGGTGGGGGTGCAGGGGAACATGAGTTGGGGCCTGGTGGAGGGTGCACCACAGTGCTGGGGGGTGGGGGTGCAGGGGAACATGAGTTGGACATGAGTGGGGGCCTGGTGGAGGGTGCCACACAGTGCTGGGGGGTGGGGGTGCAGGGGAACATGAGTTGGAAATGAGCGGGGGCCTGCTGGCAGGTGCTCCACAGTGCTGGGGGGTGGGGGTGCAGGGGAACATGAGTTGGGGCCTGGTGGAGGGTGCACCACAGTGCTGGGAGGTGGGGGTGCAGGGGAACATGAGTTGGACATGAGTGGGGGCCTGCTGGCAGGTGCCCCACAGTGCTGGGGGGTGGGGGTGCAGGGGAACATGAGTTGGACATGAGTGGGGGCCTGCTGGCAGGTGCCCCACAGTGCTGGGGGGTGGGGGTGCAGGGAAACATGAGTTGGACATGAGTGGGGGCCTGCTGGCAGGTGCCCCACAGTGCTGGGGGATGGGGGTGCAGGGGAACATGAGTTGGACATGAGTGGGGGCCTGCTGGCAGGTGCCCCACAGTGCTGGGGGATGGGGGTGCAGGGGAACATGAGTTGGACATGAGTGGGGGCCTGCTGGCAGGTGCCCCACAGTGCTGGGGGGTGGGGGTGCAAGGGAACATGAGTTGGACATGAGTGGGGGCCTGCTGGCAGGTGCCCCACAGTGCTGGGGGGTGGGGGTGCAGGGGGACGAGTGGGGGTGCAGGCTAGTCCCCTGTGGTGTGGGCTGCCTGCAGGGGCCGTGGAGGTTGTGGAGCCAACACCTGGGAGGACCAACACGGCCAATTCACGTGTAGTACTCCACAGAACCCCTGAAATACACGTACCCTGCTGATATCGCGTGTGAAACTTCCCGCGCACCCCGAAATACACGTACCCAGGACATTCGCGTGTGGAACTTCCCGCGCACCCCGAAATACACGTACCCAGGACATTCGCGTGTGGAACTTCCCGCGCACCACTGATATACACGTACCCTGCTGATGTCGCGTGTGAAACTTCCCGTGCACCCCGAAATACACGTACCCAGGACATTCGCGTGTGGAACTTCCCGCGCACCCCTGATGTACACGTACCCAGGACATTCGCATGTGGAACTTCCCGCGCACCCCGAAATACACGTACCCAGGACATTCGCGTGTGAAACTTCCCGCGCACCCGAAATACACGTACCCAGGACATTCGCGTGTGGAACTTCCTGCGCACCCCTGATATAAACGTACCCTGCTGATGTCGCGTGTGAAACTTCCCGCGCACAGCGAAATACACGTACCCAGGACATTCGTGTGTGGAACTTCCCGCGCAACCCTGATGTACACGTACCCAGGACATTCGCGTGTGGAAATTCCCGCGCACCCCGAAATACACGTACCCAGGACATTCGCGTGTGAAACTTCCCGCGCACCCCGAAATACACGTACCCAGGACATTCGCGTGTGGAATTTCCCGCGCACCCCTGATATACACGTACCCTGCTGATGTCGCGTGTGAAACTTCCCGCGCACCCCGAAATACACGTACCCAGGACATTCGCGTGTGGAACTTCCCGCGCACCCCTGATGTACACATACCCAGGACATTCGCGTGTGAAACTTCCCGCGCACCCCGAAATACACGTACCCAGGACATTCGCGTGTGGAACTTCCCGCGCACCCCTGATGTACACGTACCCAGGACATTCGCGTGTGAAACTTGCTGCGCACCCCGAAATACACTTACCCAGGACATTCGCGTGTGGAACTTCCCGCGCACCCCGAAATACACGTACCCAGGACATTCGCGTGTGGAACTTCCCGCGCACCCCTGATGTACACTTACCCAGGACATTCGCGTGTGGAACTTCCTGCGCACCCCTGATATACACGTACCCTGCTGATGTCGCGTGTGAAACTTCCCACGCACCCCGAAATACACGTACCCAGGACATTCGCGTGTGGAACTTCCCACGCACCCCGAAATACACGTACCCAGGACATTCGCGTGTGGAACTTCCCGCGCACCCCGAAATACACGTACCCAGGACATTCGCGTGTGGAACTTCCCGCGCACCCCTGATACAGGTACCCTGCTGATGTCGCGTGTGAAACTTCCCACGCACCCCGAAATACACGTACCCAGGACATTTGTGTGTGGAACTTCCCGCGCACCCGAAATACACGTACCTAGGACATTCGCATGTGGAACTTCCTGCGCACCCCTGATATACACGTACCCTGCTGATGTCGCGTGTGAAACTTCCCGCGCACCCTGAAATACACGTACCCAGGACATTCGCGTGTGGAACTTCCCGTGCACCCCAAAATTCACGTACCCAGGACATTCGTGTGTGGAACTTCCCGCGCACCCCTGATGTACACGTACCCAGGACATTCGCGTGTGGAAATTCCCGCGCACCCCGAAATACACGTACCCAGGACATTCGCGTGTGAAACTTCCTGCGCACCCCGAAATACACGTACCCAGGACATTCGCGTGTGGAACTTCCCGCGCACCCCTGATATACACGTAGCCTGCTGATGTCGCGTGTGAAACTTCCCGCGCACCCCGAAATACACGTACCCAGGACATTCGCGTGTGGAACTTCCCGCGCACCCCTGATGTACACGTACCCAGGACATTCGCGTGTGAAACTTCCCGCGAACCCGAAATACACGTACCCAGGACATTCGCGTGTGGAACTTCCCGCGCACCCCTGATGTACACGTACCCAGGACATTCGGGTGTGAAACTTGCTGCGCACCCCGAAATACACGTACCCAGGACATTCGCGTGTGGAACTTCCCGCGCACCCCGAAATACACGTACCCAGGACATTCGCGTGTGGAACTTCCTGCGCACCCCTGATGTACACTTACCCAGGACATTCGCGTGTGGAACTTCCTGCGCACCCCTGATATACACGTACCCTGCTGATGTCGCGTGTGAAACTTCCCACGCACCCCGAAATACACGTACCCAGGACATTCGCGTGTGGAAATTCCCGCGCACCCCGAAATACACGTACCCAGGACATTCGCGTGTGGAACTTCCCGCGCACCCAAAATACACGTACCCAGGACATTCGCGTGTGGAACTTCCTGCGCACCCCTGATATACACGTACCCTGCTGATGTCGCGTGTGAAACTTCCCACGCACCCCGAAATACACGTACCCAGGACATTTGCATGTGGAACTTCCCGCGCACCCCTGATGTACACGTACCCAGGACATTCGCGTGTGAAACTTCCCGCACACCCCAAAATACACGTACCCAGGACATTCGCGTGTGAAACTTCCCGCGCACCCCGAAATACACATACCCAGGACATTCGCGTGTGGAACTTCCCACGCACCCCGAAATACACGTACCCAGGACATTCGCGTGTGGAACTTCCCACGCACCCCGAAATACACGTACCCAGGACATTCGCGTGTGGAACTTCCCGCGCACCCAAAATACACGTACCCAGGACATTCGCGTGTGGAACTTCCCGCGCACCCCTGATATACACGTACCCTGCTGATGTCGCGTGTGAAACTTCCCACGCACCCCGAAATACACGTACCCAGGACATTTGCATGTGGAACTTCCCGCACACCCCTGATGTACACGTACCCAGGACATTCGCGTGTGAAACTTCCCGCACACCCCAAAATACACGTACCCAGGACATTCGCGTGTGAAACTTCCCGCGCACCCCGAAATACACATACCCAGGACATTCGCGTGTGGAACTTCCCACGGACCCCGAAATACACGTACCCAGGACATTTGCGTGTGGAACTTCCCGCGCACCCCTGATATACACGTACCCTGCTGATGTCGCGTGTGAAACTTCCCACGCACCCCGAAATACACGTACCCAGGACATTCGCGTGTGGAACTTCCCGCGCACCCCTGATGTACACGTACCCAGGACATTCGCGTGTGAAACTTCCCGCACACCCCGAAATACACGTACCCAGGACATTCGCGTGTGAAACTTCCCGCGCACCCCAAAATACACGTACCCAGGACATTCGCGTGTTGAACTTCCCGCGCAACCCGAAATACACGTACCCAGGACATTCGCGTGTGGAACTTCCCGCGCACCCCTGATGTACACGTACCCAGGACATTCGCGTGTGGAACTTCCTGTGCACCCCGAAATACACATACCCAGGACATTCGCGTGTGGAACTTCCCGCGCACCCCTGATGTACACGTACCCAGGACATTCACGTGTGGAACTTCCCGCGCACCCCACAATACACGTACCCAGGACCTTCGCGTGTGGAACTTCCCGCGCACCCCTGATATACACGTACCCTGCTGATGTCGCGTGTGAAACTTCCCACGCTCCCCGAAATACACGTACCCAGGACATTCGCGTGTGGAACTTCCCGCGCACCCCTGATGTACACGTACCCAGGACATTCGCGTGTGAAACTTCCCGCGCACCCCGAAATACACATACCCAGGACATTCGCGTGTGAAACTTCCCGCGCACCCCGAAATACACGTACCCAGGACATTCGCGTGTGGAACTTCCCGCGCAAACCCGAAATACACGTACCCAGGACATTCGCGTGTGGAACTTCCTGCGCACCCCTGATGTACACGTACCCAGGACATTCGCGTGTGGAACTTCCCGCGCACCCCGAAATACACGTACCCAGGACATTCGTGTGTGGAACTTCCCGCGCACCCCTGATGTACACGTACCCAGGACATTTGCGTGTGGAACTTCCCGCGCACCCCGAAATACACATACCCAGGACATTCACGTGTGGAACTTCCAGCGCACCCCTGAAATACACGTACCCAGCTGAAATGACGTGAGGTACTTCCTGCGCACCCCAGTGATACACGTAGCCCGCTTGCCGTGCTGGTATAGGGTTAGCGCAGCCCTTTGCGCTGGATTGGGGATTTTGATGGCTTTTCCCTGCGCGAGAGGCGTTCTTGGGGGCATAACTGGTGCTGCTGCAGGGTCGCTGCGCCACTGTGCGCCACGGCTGGTTTTGGTAGCTGGAATCCATGAATACGCTGTGCGCAGAAATGGATTTTAGCGCACGTGGCTGGCGCAGGGATTCGCACGCTCACACTGTGCGCCAGCCGCGTGCGCCACCTGTGCGCTGAATTCTATGAATTACCCCCACTATGTATATGATGATATAAGGAATTGTCTCTATAAGACTACATTTGTTGTATTTCTTTAGAGCCGGCACTGAAGAAAGACTATCAGTCCGAAAAGCATTGGCTAAGGCTTCTGCATGAGATGAGTTGACAATTAAATAGAAGATTATTACAATACAGAAAACCCAAGGATTGGTGTATTTGTCTTGATAATTTAATTCTACAAATTGAAAGTCTGAACCCTTTTTTTGAAGTAGTATTTACTACACAATTGGCGACTCCAGGTTCAGTGAATGTTTCATTGAGGATTTTTCTCTTCTAGCCATTCAGATTGTACCCTCACATAGAAACAGAAGAAGGATGCTACCAGGAAGGGTGTTTGCTACGAAGACGCAAAGATGCGATTTTGAGTAATCTGGATGAACTCTAAATAGAGGCTGAAGACGACAGAATTTTGTCATAAAGATTTATGAACCTATGCCGAAACAATATGAAAATACTTACAACGGACAATGTAACTGAATCACAAAGAGAAACATGTACCTAAAGATAAAGTAATCGTGAATGTAAGAAGATGAAATAACGTGCTGACCAATTACTGTAAATACGCTGTAATGCAAGGTAGAAAAGCTACGGAAAAGCTTGCGAAAAAGAGGTATACATACAATGTTAAGGACAGCCATTGGAAGAAAATTGACAACTGCTTTTGTTAAGAATCAACCCTCTTTCCTCAAAAGACGAGCCTAGGATTGCAAATTGAAGAACTGGTGAAGAAGCTGTTTTCGGGTGCAGAATAAGGGAGTACCTTTGCTGAATATCAAGAAGGCTGTTTCGAGAGATGGGTTCAAGGCACAAAGGGAGTCAAAGGAAGGGGCCATGTGTGCAAGGCATATTTCTGCTAAAAATAGGAGAGACAAGGACATTTGCAAGTGCCAAGCACTGAACAATCACAAGGGTAAAAGCCTATATGAGGAACAATATAAAAATAATTAATAGAAAGTGTAAACAAAGGAGTGAGAAGAACAGTGGTACCAGAAGTTTTTAAAATATTTTAATTTACGGATTATGAGGGGTGATTGACGGTGCTTACTCAAAAAGATTGAAACAGTGTATTTAATGAACCCTGGAAGAAGAAGAATACACTGTGCGGAGTATTGGCAGTCTAAATTGACTTGCCACTGTGGTGGACACCCCTCTTTTATACCTATGCAGAACATTGCCGACGCATGCAGTCAAAATTAGGAAATATGATTCCGAGTGGGTCAAGGGCACGAATAATAAAACACTTATTTCATGGCCTCTAGAGGGCTGATTACCAAATTCGATATTGCATCACATGATGATTGCATCACTTAAATGCCACTGAAAAAGGGAAAACATTAGAGAAAGGAACAGCAATTCTAGAACTCTGGAAAATGTTCCAGCGTGAGAAAGAAGAACCAGCTGAGAGGGAATGGATGCTTAATCAGCATAAAGGAGAAGATGTAACACCTTTGTCTCCTATCCCACCACCTGAAAAACAAGATTTAAACACTGAAGGGAAAGTATTTTATCCCTTGAAGGAATTATAGGCAGCAGCAGGGCATGTTAATCCAACATATGAGCCCCCTGCTTATAGCAGTGACGATACTAAGGAAGAGAGTGGGAATCGAGATTGCAAATATATATTAACACGCAATGAAGACAAACAGCGTGATGAGAGAACAGACAGAAAAAGATAGAGGAAAAGGCAGAATGACAGAAGGGAACAAAGGATACAGCTAAGAGTATGACAATAGTACAAAACAAATGGATGGGAGGACAGATGCTGCTTAAACTAGACGACTAAGGCATTGATGGAGTTCGAGTAAGAGAGGAAAGAAAAGAGCAAGAGAAGACAGAGAAAAAGAAAGAAGAATAGAAATTATATAAAGAAGAAAGGGACAAAGAGTAAAAGCAAAGGAGGCAATGGGGATAATGCGAGATGAGAAAAGAGAAGGAAAGATTAGAAGAAGAGAAACAAAAAGAAGCAGAAGCCTAAAGATTGAAAGTATGTAGTTTGCAAAGAAGGCTAGAGTAAGATGAGTTAAGGGAAAGGAGGAGAAGAGAGGAAGAAATGAATCACAGTAGGGGATTAAAAGATGACGAGATTGAATATGTATGCCATAGGAGCATAGTGCCCATAGAAGCACAAGAACATTTGGAAGAAGAAAGAGGGTCATAACATCCCTGAAGGGAGCAATCAGCATTTGTTGGAAGGCGGGATGTGGAAGACATAGAGCACAGGCTAGGAAACCTTTATAGACAAATGAGGGATAGAGGGAGGTATGGAACTCAAAGTTCACCATTAAAGGGAACTGAAGGTATATCTTATTCTTTCACCAGGTTAGACCTTCATGACGTAGAAGAAACAACAGTCATACGAGTTTGGGAATAATAATGTCAGATGAAGAAAGGAAGGGAGACGAGAAAGCACGAAGAAAAGGTGCATAAGGATTTTCAAGAGATTCAAGCATAGATAAAGGGGTAAAATTGTCAGATTTATAGGTCCCCATAGAACGAACACCAGAACCAACACCATATACTGAATGACAAGAACGATTGTGCAGTGCAGGAAATATATCACCACCGTATGTAAGCAGATTATGGGCATTGCCAGGATGGAAACAAACAGGCGAAGACAATGCTGCATGGAAGACAAGGAGTGTGGCGGGCATGATTATGAGCCAAGACTTTCAAAATTCCCACTATTAGAGAAAGGAGGAAGTCGACCACAATATATACCATGGCCCCAATTGAATAAGAAGAATTTAAAGTGCACACTACCAAGTTTAACTTCCGGTACAGGGAAGTGGATCTCCGAATTAGAGAAAAGAACATCAGAAGCGGCTCTAAACATAGGCAACATTAAAGGCCTATTAACAGCCATTCTAGGGGAGAGAGCTGACAACATGTGATAAAGATCAGGTTATCGAAAAATCACCGCACAAAACATGGTGCATGATGGAGCGCCATTTAATAATTGTAGAGAAGATGTATGTTGATCACTCCAAGTACAATATCCTGATACATAGGATATTGGGCCAATAATGACTAGGGAAATGGGAGAGACTGAAGACCCCATTGCCTTTATTCAGGAGATTCAGGATAAATGGAATTTGGAGACGGGAATCATGGGATAAAACGTTAGTATTATTTTATCACATTTTCCTTCAAGGAATGCCAGAGCCGGTGCAACGGCGGCTAAAGAAACAGGTGGCAATTGAAGCATAGCCATGGCCAGAGAGACGATTGGCAATTGTGCATTACTGTAGAATATTAAGGGAGAAAGATAAAATGAAAGCCATAAGTAGAAAACAGGAACAGGAGAAGTTGGTGTAGAAATAATTATCAAAGTACGCCATTGAATAAGCGGTACTGGCATGTAATGCGGAAACAATGGGACAAATATTGCTTTTACCACAGGGGGGTAATGCGGCATATGTCATTGAACAGAATGGGTATAATGTTATGCCAAGAGGAGGAGGGAATGGGCCTCAAGGGGGGGAATGAGTTGGATTTCAAAAGAGAAAACACGGCCAGGTGAAGTCGGTGTAGAAAAAATTATCAAAGTACGCCATAGAATGAGCGGTACTGAAAAGTAATGTGGGAGCAATGGGATCAATAGTGCATTTACCACAGGGGAGTAATGCGGCATATGTCATTGATCAGAATGGGTATAATGTTATGCCAAGAGGCAAAGGGAATGGGACTCAAGGAGGGGGATGAGTTGGATTTCAAAACCCTTAAGGAAGGGGAGGATTTAATGGCAGACAGTCACCGCCGTGCTGGAGTATGCAGAAGCAGGGGAGGCATGCAACAACAGAATTGGCAATCTCCAAGAGAGGGGATGGGATATGCCCCACAGTATAATACAGATCCACAAGGATATTATGCCCAAGATCACACGCAAACTCAGGCATATGCACCGCAATCACAGCAAATACAACAAGTCCAATTTTAGATGCAATCACCACAGGGGCAACAACAGCAGGCCCTGAAGCAACAAATACAATATATTCCAATGCAACAAGCAGGTGTATCACAGTGGCACATGGATACAGGAGCCATGCAAGAAGCCGCACCCAAATCGGGAATTATGACTGTTGAAGGAGGGAGTCCTTTCACAGGTACGGGGATGGATTTATATCCACAATAGGACGGCCCACAGATCAGCCTGATGTGTTCAGTACTACCTGTGACACCAGACCTCCAAGAGGAAACAAGGGTCACAGTGACAATAGGAGGCAATATGTTTTCATTTCTCGTAGACACTGGAGCTACTTGTTGCTGTGTCCATATGGGAAAATACCCAATGCCATGCACTGCCATGAATGCTTAAGGTTTCTCTGGGGCAATTAGTTTAGTTCCTTTCACAGACAAATTATCAATTTCTATAGGTGTGCACAAAATGTCTATGCCATTATTATACTCTAGACAAATGCCATTAAACATACTTTTGTGTGATTTTATGACAGAACTTCACATGACGATATCTTTTACTGATGAGGCAATAGTGTGTTCAACTCCAGGGTTACACTATGTAAATGTGAGAGAGCTCATATTAGCGTTTACAGGAAAGAAAGCTTTACAAGGAGTACCTCTAGATGAGGAAATATGTTTGCATGGAGTGACTGTCTTATTATCATGGTTTCCTAAATTGATCTGTAAGCTTTTGAGAATACTAGATAAGTTTTTGTTCAGGCCAGATATCCCTTTGGACAATGAGGAGGGGCTAATTACCCCTTTATAACTAGGAGCAGCAATAATTAGAGAAGAAAGGGTGATGTTTCATGAAACAGACAATGAGGGAAGGAGATGGAGAATGGTGACAGCTCTTAATGAAGGATATTAATTGACAGACTTGACAGATGAGGAGCTATTCAGGTATGACTATTCAGATGATGAGTCAGTATTTTTTATAAATCTCACTTACTGGATCAAAATAGAGAACATAGAAATACTGCAGAGAATGGCATTGGTAAAAAAGAAACAACAATTTTTTCAGGAAGTTTTGGAAAAGGTACCACATATCTTAAGGACTTCAAGTCCATATGACGTGGGCATATTGAAAGGAGAAGGAGCAGTTCAAATTAAGCTTAAACCAGGAGCAATTCTGCCATGTGCAAAGCAGTATCCGATGTCCACAGAATCAGATGAAGGCATATTCGTAACCATATCCGCTTTAATGAAGCAAGGCATTTTGATACCATCTGAATTCCTGTGTAAAACGGCCCTATACCCGGTCAAAAAATCAAAGAGGGTGTTGTGGAGATTCATCCAGGACCTTCGCCATTTGAACCATATAGTTGAAGGAGAGTTTCCTTTAGTTCCAAACCCTGCAACGATATTGTGCAATATCCCATCAAAAGCAAAGTATTTAATAGTTGTAGATTTAAAAAATGCCTTTTTCTCAATTCCCCTTCATGAAGACTCACAAGTTTTGACTTCCTTTTTGTATAGAACGATTCGCTGGAAACACACTCTTTTGCCCCAAGGGTACTGTGAGTCCCAATCAATTTTTAATAGAATCCTTCAGGTGGACTTGGGTAATATCCAACTAGAAAGTACTATAATTCAATACGTTGTTGACATTTTAGTGTACAGTGAGGCAGAAGCAAGATGCAGAGAAAACTCTATGAAATGTGTGAATATACTTGCAGCAAAGGGTCCTAGATAAGGAGGAATTACAAAATTGCCAAGAAGAAGTACTGTATATAGGACAGATGATCTCACATAAAGCAGGAATAGTGATACCTGAAAGGGAAGAGGCTCTTATGAGGACTGAACAGCCGAAAACAATTTTTAGGCCTATGCAATTATTGCAGGGCCTGGGTTTTTGACTATGGTATGTATATTCATCCACTTTTACATTTTAAAAGGACTGAAAGAGGCACAGACGACTAAAAATAAAAAATATGAACAGAAGAATGGACTAAAATGAATTTAAAAAAATGCCATCCGCACAGCTACTGTGTTAGGGATTTCAAACTACAGTGAAACATTTTACTTTGTTTCTCATTCAAATGGAGAAGCCATGACACCAGTACTTGCACAGGAAAACAACATTGGGACATGGTCATAAACCATTAGTTTATTAAATTGGGATCTTAGATCCAGCCATGAAGGGACATTATCCTTGTGAGCAATCTCTAGCCAAATCTGCATTTGCAATTCAAAAACACCTCAAATATAACCATGAGGTGTTCAGTAATGTTATTTGTAGAACACGCATTATTTACCATTCTAGAGAAGCCCAAAAGTACATTGACCACACAAAGAGTGTCAAGGTATGAGGTAATATTTCAAGCCCTGCCATTAAAATTATTAGCTGTGGCACAGTGAATGGAACAAAGTTTATAGATGAACCAGTGGAAGAAGAAGATGATGTGCATGACTGTATTATGTATACCAAATGTTATGATGATATTCCCCGAGTTAGAGAGAAGGCTCTATGAAGGGGGCAAGTGGCTTGTATTGATGGATCATCGAGAATCAATCAAAAGATAGGGTGAGACATACTGGATCAGCAGTGAAACTGAACTGAGACAGTCAATTTGAGGTAATGATAAGCAGAAGATTGTCCCTGACCTACGCAGCACAGGCTACATAATTAGAAACACTTATTGATGTGCTACAGGTTTTGAGTATGAGGAAGTGACAGTGAACTCTGACTCCACCTATGAGACATCAGCTGTACACGCAGACCTATCACATTGTAAAAGGCGGGGCTTCATCCGTGCATATAGCTCTCCAGTGATATTAGAAAAGCTTATTGAAGAATTGAGTTTCCCAGAGGCCCTAACTATCATGAAGTGTGCAGCCCATTGAAAGCAAACAAATTTAATTTCTCACAGATTTAAAGTTGCAAATTTAGAGCCAAGAAAGTGGCCTATTACCCAACCACATTTGAAAGCGAAATGAAACATATAAGGCAGACAACTGGGTGATGCATGCTGATCAGGTAGGACTTAATATGACATACATTGTATAGTTAATTGAAATAGAAGGATGAGCCTCACAGGAGGAAAAAGGGTTATGGAGAATATGGGGATGTTCTTTATACCCTACTGAGGCAATGTGGAGAAAGAATAGCACTTGAATGGCAGTTATTCCTCTAGCCTTATTGAGGGTAGCGTTGGAGCAGCTTCACTACCTTGCGCATGTGACTCGAGAGAGTCTAGCTGCTACTATAGGAGAAGAATATTTCGTACCAAACCTAATTGAACATGTGGCACAGTTCATTATAAACTGCATTGTGTGCCAGAAATCCACTGCAGGAAACACTTTGTGAACAGTGAGAGGAGTAATCAACAGACTAAACGGACCATTTTTAGCATCTACATTCAGATGATATAGACATGCTGCTGACTTGTAATGGGTATAGATATATGTTAGTTGTAGTCTGTCCCTCTTCCAGAAGGATCGAGGCAGGTCCATGCATGCACCCTGATGCTGCGTGTGCCGCAGAATTCCTTGTGCATGAAGTATTTCCAAGATGGGGTGTATGCAAAGTTTTGCGATCCGATTATGGGCCGCACTTCGTATATGAACTATTCGAAAATATAATTTTACTATTAGGTATAAGGCACATATTTGCATCAGACTATTATACACAAGCAAACGGTGTGGGCAAGAAATGAAATGGACTTTTGAAAGAAAGGATAGCGAAGCTGAAAGTTATTTTAAAAAAGGGATGGTTCTATTGCCTACCCCTTCCGCTGTATGCTGTGTGGAATCAGCCTGGCTCACATCACCATTTGGCTCCTCATGAGTTGGTGACTGAGTGCGCTATGAGAACTCCTCTCACTCTCCCAACAAGGGCAAATATAGGCACCCATATTGTAGCGAATTCTCTAGGTGATGAAATGTATGATTATTTGAAAACAATGACTGAAAGTCGTTCTTTTATGTCTCAACAGCTCCAGAATCGCTGAAGGGAGGACAAGGGAAAATAACAAGGATAATCAGCCCATTGATTTGGAAGAAACGCTGAAGCCTCTCATCTTGTACCCTGGGGACCAGATGCTAGCATGCAAATTTGTACAAACCTGGATAAGCCCCCGTTTTGAAGACTCCCACAAGGTGGAGGAAGCTAGCCCTACTGCTGTGAAGTTGCAAGGGACGAGAGCGTGGATGCACCTACACAACGTCAAACACTATGAAGGATAAACCTTGATCTGTCCCGCAGCAACTCTTACTGAGGAAAGTGAATAATTTCAGCGGGTGCAGACAAAATCAATCACCAAATTTCAAGGCAAGGAAAGAAGATGTAAACCTTTTAGATTAGGTTTTCATAAGGACTGATGGACTTGTAGTTAGAAGAAAAGAAGACTACCTTATTTGCTATGGTACCTATTGTACACACATTCTTTCTGGAAGTTTTTTCTTATTACCTACAATCTTATCCGGCTCTAATGAGAATACACACAGACATTGTGACATTTTGTAGAAACCCAAAAAATTACCCCAAAAGTAAGTATTATAATGGTGATTATTTTACAGTTTTAATGATTAATTCATGAGTTATTGATAAATCGATAACTTTGGTATATTGAAAAAGATTACAACAATGGAAAGGTGTCAAGAAGTAAGAGATGTAGCCCCAAGAAAGAAATGCACTGTACAAAGATTATTTTTTGGAGCTTTGTGTTGTATTTTGATTTTGACTGCTATCCTTATTACATTGGCATTCACACATGTTATAAGCAGTGATAAACACAAGAATAAGACATATACTATTGTGTCCATTAAGAGTCCAAAAACCCCACTGATCTCTGATATTAAAAGACATTTTTCTCAGAAAAAGAGAGGCACTGAAGAAGACAATGAGAGTATAAACACATATTTAGACAAATCAGCTCATCTAGACAACAACCTATGGTACCAGCATGTGAGGGAGGTGGGAGAAATAACATCAGAAGAAGGTTGTTATGTGTGTTCCTTAATACCGTATGCCATGAATCCGGCAAGAACATTTATTGCAAGGGAAATGCTTCCACATGATGCAAAGTGACAATTCGAAGGAAAATTGGCAACTTTAGGATGGCAATCAAGACAAACTTTTCCATACGAAGACTAATATGTGAAAACGATGAAAACAAATGTATATCCATCCCATTATGGAGACCCAAAAACAAACTGTTCAAATGAAGAGGATGAATTGCTCAGACATGACTTAAAAATCAGGAGAACCAGGATGCTTGGAAAAGACACAGCTATTGGTGATTGGGTGTGTAGCAACCAACACTGGATGGAAAGGTGTACTAATATCATGCCTTGCACACCTATCAAAGAAAGAAGCAATCCATGTGGTGTAAAAGTTGAATGATGAATGCCTAGAATCATGGGCCAAGCATGCAAGACTTCTTACCTGGGTTGAGAACGAAGCAGGACCAGTGCATATATTGAAACTGAAGAATGTGACAACCTACTTCAAGAATGATGGCAAGGTCTACGTTGTAAAGAATAATGGTTTTGGATAAATTATCGAAATACTAGGAATGAATGTAGGAACTGCAGTGCTAATGGATCGATATTGGGCTTGTGGATCCAGGGTATATATGCAATTGCATAAAGACTGGGGAGGAGTGTGCTCCATTGTAATGGTACACATCCCAGCATTAGTGATTTTCCAAAGTGACCTCCATATTGAGGAGTTTCCAAATATGAATGAGTACCTGAGGAAGATGAGATCACTTAATCTTCGGCAACTAAAGAGAGAGAAGTATTTCTCATCAAAATCAATAACGTCTTATGAGGATATTCCTGATTAATTCAAATTCTTCAGTAAAACAGTCATGATAATCACGTATATATTTACACCCAGAATCCATTCAGCAGTAAATGCCAAGTAGTTACAAATCACTAGGTGGGAATTGCTGGAGACAATCAATGCAACACTTATGAGGATTTAAAGCAAACAAAGAAGAATTGAGAGCCATCAGGCTGATGACCCTCCAGAACAGGTATGTTCTCGACCTAATAACATAAATGCAAGGAGGTGTTTGTGACAAGGTTGGGCTATCCTTCTGTACATTTTCCAGCTCATGTTGGAGAAAATGGAACCCTGACAGAAGCAATAACAATGTTAGCAACCCTGCATAAAAAAGATGGAAGACAAAGCTGATGTGACGGCAGGAAATGATTGATTATCATTTTTGTTTTCATGGATTCCATCTTGGTAGTGTCAGTGCTGTTAGAATTCTGTCTCATAAGGATCATTTTGGAACAATGCCAGAAAACAGCCAAGAAAGATATTGGAATGAAGATAATCATTGACATTAACACTGGCACTAGAGAAAAAATGTAGATGGAAGAACATACTCGAACATACACTAAGAAGAGCTATATTGCACACCCAGAAACAAGGTTTTATTATCCCCAAGATCGGAAGAGGTATTTGGGATGATAGATATTCTGTTCAGCAGCTGGAGATTGCCCATTTATGACTTGTAGTGTGGATGAACACATAAGAAATGCAGGCCACCCAAGGGGGGTGACGAAAATATTGCTCCCAAAGACAAGAAAATATGATGAGATGATAGAAGATGAAGCAGGAATTGCAGAAGAGGAGGAAAAGAAGAGTATGGTTGAATATTCGACCAGAGGGAGGAATGTAGAGGAGCAGGTGGATGACTCTCCTGTGGTCTCAGACCCCTCACCACCATCCTATTGGTACACCAGACAAAGAGCTACAGTTGCGATCCCAGGCATGCATCCATGTAGCATTCCTATACCGTGTTGAATGTAAGAAAAACAATGTGCACTCAGGCAGCCATTTTGATTTCACCCTCACGTAGAAACAGAAGAAGGATGCTACCAGTAAGGGTTTCCACTACCAAGATGTCAGAATGCAATTATGAGTAATCGGGATGAACTCTAAATAAAGTCTGAAGATGTCAGAATGATGTCATAAAGGAGATGTATGCACCTACGCCGAAACAATATGAAAATATTTAAAACAGACATTGTAACTGAAGCACAAAGACTAACATGTACCTACATACAAAGTAATTGTGAATGTAAGAAGATGAAATAACGTGCTGACCAATAACTGTAAACATGTTGTAAATCAAGGTAGAAAAGATACATAGAAGCTTTCTAAAAAGAGGTATACCTACAACATTTACAACGGCCATTGGAAGAAAATGGATGTCGGACTGTTAAGAATCAACCCTGTTACCTCAATAGAAGTGTGATTATGCATGCATCTATTTTGATAGCTGTACAACTGCCTGCTTTCTTTCATTGTCATTAAAGCAGTATTTTACCAGCTTCCTTGGGTCTGTCGGTTATTTGCTCTAAGATGGTGATTGGTAATTCCACCTAGCGCATAGAGGACATTTCAAAGTACTACATCACATTGAATTGTTGGAAATATGCAGTATTTCTTCCATCACGTCTAAATGCTTTCAGCTTCATTCATTGAAAATTCAAACCTTGCACAGGAGATGAGAGCAATCTAGCGTTTGATCAGATTTTGTAGATGTTGTACCAGCCCATATAGAGGTATGGCTTTACTTTTATCCTTTTTTGACCAGTGAACCTAGATAAGTCTGGTTTACGCATCTGTCTATAATGAGACACCTTTCTAATCTTGGACTCCCCATAATCCACACACACTGGGGACAGTAATTTAAAACAACAACATGGAGTTGAAAGGGATGAATCATAACAAAACTAAACTATTTAATTTTAAAGTGAAGCAATGACCTCAATTGAGTATGCAAGTTTTTGCCCAACGATAAGATGAGCCATATTTTAGATAAACGTATATTGTCTTTGATTATTATAATTCTAAAAAAAAATGTTGACTTTTATAAAAAAAAATAGTTTAATTTATTGTATTTAGTTCTAACATTTAGTTCTAACAAGAACTTTTACAATCAATATTATTTCATTCAAATATATCATATATATTAAATAAATAAATGCAAATTTACAATTTCAATCACAATTCACACAATTTGGCTATTTTAACATCTATCCCATTCATGATTAAAATCAAATGATAAATTAATTTTTCTCAACAAGTAATATATATATATATACATAACATAACATTTCCCCAAAGCATTTCATTAATGCTGCAGTACTCACTTTCTTTTAGTCATTGAGATATAACAACCCTTCTCCACACCCTATATAATGCCAAGTGGGTCATAGTCAAATCAGTGTTTAGGCAACAGTCCAGAACTCTTTAGATTTTATTGTGTCAAGATCATGGACCAGATGCCCCAACATAACCATATATAGCAGACTCATACTAGGCCATTCCGTAAGGACGCGTCTAACAGACTCTAGATTTGTTTTAATTCTGCACATTCTACAGTATCTTTCCTTTTTCGGGAGCTTCAACATTGCACCTACCAAAGCTCGGATAGGTAACTGATTACTGTGCATTTTCAAAGGAAATTACGCACTGCCGGGTCAGGACAAACAAACAGGTAATATTCAGGTTTCCTGTACCGATGCACCACCCGTGCCACACACTCATAACCTTTGTGCATAATTACACTGCCAGACCCATATTGCTAGATGTCTGCTAAACACTCCTTTCAATGTTAGATAATCGGAGCATCGCTTCAGGTCAGGGGTCCAATCAATGCACAATACCTTAAAACACTTTACAAATGGTTCAGAAGATCCACATGCAACACCAGGTCTATAGGACTTACCCAGCATACCCAGTAAAGGACAGCTTGGATAGGTGAGCACCATTAACATCAATGCACCCCTACGGCTAAAAATTGTGATCTTAATGACAGCAGGCCGAATTCTAAACATACATACTCAATGGTAACTCCAACACATTTCTCCAAAAATAGCCCTCGATCAGATCAAGCCAATTAAAATCATTCATCACCAGTGCCTCTAACCCATGCAAGTCTGAAGGGCAACACCATTGCCTATTGAGTGCCAGAACACAACCGAGTGAAAAACCAGCATGTTCTTTTATGACATTTATCGTCAGGGAGTTTATGGGCATTGCCCTCCTAGTTGTATTCTCTCTAATGTCCTCATAGCCCCCAACAGTGGTCATATCCAAACCCAGATATGTGTAGGTATCTGTATAATTCACAGGCCTATGTTTGTAACAATCCCACATCTATTCTGCTTCATGGCAGTTACTAACATTATCTTAGCTTTGGCCAGATTGAGTGAAAGTTGGTTCTCTATGGCATATTGTGCTAATTCCTTTAATAAGGACTTCATACACGTCAGCAAATGATCAAAAATTGCCAGGTCATTCGCGTACAACATTGCCCAAATCTGGCAGGCCCCAATCATTGGGGAACACCCAGCTCTACACTTCAGTCTGGCCAACAAATCTGCTATGTAAATATTGAACAGCAGTAGGGCAAGCATACTCCCCTGCCTCACCCCCCTACTAATTCTCATTGGGCTAGACACTTGGCCGTCATCAACTAAACAAATCTGGGCCGTAGTTTCTTTGTGCAAGGCAATAAGTAGTTCTAGCAGCCAGCTCGGGCAACCCCACCATCACATCTTCATTCAAAGGCCCCTGCGATCCAGCAGATCGAATGCTGATTTTAAGTCCACAAAAACTACGTAAACAGAAGGACTATAATGTTTATTTGCTTGGGACATTATAGTGTCCAATGTTCGAATATTAAGTATTGTACTTGAGCCGGGGCGGAAACACATTTGAAAGGGGTGCAAAATGTTACCTTTACTCACCCAGGACTGGAGATGTTCCAATCCATAAGGGGCAAACACTTTTCCTATTATGTCCAGCAATGATAATAGCCTATAGTTGTCAGAGGATAATCTGTCCCCAGCTTTGTAGACTGGTACCAAGATCGACTTTTTCCATGAATCTGGAATCACCCTAGTCGCACAAACCTTCTCAAACAGAGGACATAAGATACCCGCCCACAATTCCAGAGTTACTGCAGACAGGCCATTTGGACCCGGGGCCCTAGTATTTTTCAATTTTGTCAAATGCATGCACAGATTTTCCACAGTAAACTTAATTGGCCAATCAAAGGTGAATAAACCACCCGTGACTGTCATATCACCCAAGTGGAACATTCTCTCTTCAATGTGGGATAGCCAAGCATGCTCCTGGATAGGATTTAAAATCAACAACTCTGGCGATCTCCTAGTCAATGACAATACCTTCCACAAGATACTGGTTTTCCCACTCTTCAGTGCCTCAGTACCATTTTGCAGTCTGACCCCACTGCCATATCCTAAAAAGACAATTCCTAAACTGGCTTTCAGTTTATTTTTTCTTCCTAGGGAATAAGCAGTAAGGGATTTTTTTTTTTAAATCTCTAAGCTGTTTCCAAAGCCTCCTTTTAGCCATATGTATCCTGTGGTCATGACTAGTCTTGATGGGCACCCCTATGATAGTCTTTTCCCTCATCTTGCCAGTACTGTTGGCCATCTCCAAAACTATTGCTCAATTTCATTTGGTGTCTGTAATTTTAGGATAGAGTTTCCACCTAGCATTTCAGACCTCAACATGTTGCAAGCCCTCTCCACATTTCTCTCACTCCATCTTAACCTATTGCCCACATGTTATGGAATCAAATCCACAGGGCCACCCAACCTAGGGCCTGGCAAATCTAATTCTCAATGCAGGTTCTGTGCATAGTGATCACTATTCATCATCGTGTGGATCTTTAAGCCAATAATCTGGGTGGACAATGCATTGTTACTGCAATCCAGAGGGGCCCTCCTCATCCCCTTCTGCGAGGTCGGCCACCCCAGAACATCACCCACCGTATGCCCATTCAATACCAACAGTTCACACTCACGTAGAAATCTGAGCCAGATTTGACCCCATACATTTGACTCTTTATTCACCATTTCACACTCCTTGGCTAAGTAACGAAATTTGACGATATTAGTATGATCTCCACATCTGGCATTTAGGTCCCCCCCAAGCAGGATCCCACCCTCCCCTGGTTTATGCACCCAATTTGTGATCACTCATCTACATAGGCAAATAATGAAACTGACCCCACACCACCAAGGGGATTGTAAATATTAATCAACAATTACTGTTTCAAATCAATACCTCCCCCTAGCAATATTTCCACTGCCAATACATTGCCATCCGGGTAAGTTGGATACACTATACTAAAAGGCAACTCATGTTTTACAATGATTAGTAGACCACCAAAAGGGCGACCCACAAAGGCTTTCTTGGCACTAGCCTGATGTACACTAAAACCATCCAGATATAAAGGAGCGGTCTACCAGGTTTCTTGCAACATAAAAATATGTTTCTCCAGAAAATCAATTGAAGGGCCCTTTTGTAACAGATGGGAAGGGCCTCTGGTGTTCCAAGTGGCCAAATCAAATTTTCATTTATCCAGCTCCTTGCTCCCCCCAAAGAAACTCCTCAGCCACTTCCAACCACGAGCATTATCAACGGGACCACTATGAGGAACACTCTTCGCCTTTGATACCACCCCCCTCGAGTTCAGAGGATGGGAGCAGTGATAACAACAGGTAAACAAGATTGGCAATGGGTAGACTTTAACCATTTGAAACCCAAGGAATTCTATTGACTTTGTGTGGACTCTAATGAATGCTGCAGTCACCAGAAGGCAGCAATGCACCTAGGATCAGCCCCCAAACTCCCCATTTATTGGTTCAACAAAGACAAAATCACAAGAGTTAAGAATACGTAATGCAGGGGTTTTTCTACATAGAGCCTCATTATAACGGCATGGCTACCCCCAAATTCGGGTCCGGCTCTGGGTCCCGCAAAAGGGGAATTACTGCTCCATTCTGACCTCGGCAGGCCCGGTAATTCCCTTTGCATGGGGTTGGGAGCCGGTATGTCCACATTCCCATTGAGCCACTATAGGGCTCAATGGGAATGGGGAGGATGGTAGCAGCGGTACCGTTCATAATGGTACCATTGCTACCATCCAGTTCTGCTGTAATGTGGCGGCATGGCAACAACGGCGCCAGTAGCACTACTGGCGCCGTTGTTGCCTTACCACCACTAACGTAATGAGGACCAAAGTCTTAATAGGGCACTTCTGTTGATGTGATTTAATGCACTGCTTGTCCCCAGCTTTGTGATTGAGAACTTTTTGACTTTTTGGGGGACGGGGCAATCAACACTGGCACCATAGGACTAACCGCACTTTGTCTGTCTGTCCTCTGCTGACCCACCACATTCTGAGGGAGGGGCAGAATCCCATCCAAGCAGGCTACTCTGCCAGAAGATGGGGGCAAAGGAGAGCCCACCTCCTCATTGTATTTTAAAAGCCAACTCGTCAGAGTGCCTGTGCTCAGTTGAAGACGCATCTTTTTGCGTGCTGCACTTTTCCGGGCTTGCTTTGTCAATTTAGATTGGCTTGGTAGTGTCACAATGGTAGAGTTGAAAGGTTGATTAGTCTCTTTGCTGGACATTTCCTCCAAAGCAACACGCTTATTGGCAACCCTTTTTTGTTTCTCCCTCCTGTGAATGTGTTTATGATTTAGATATGAGAATGGGGAATGAGCCGAGATATCCAATTATTCACCACTGATCTCTGACGTTTGAGAGGGGATTTGAATGGGTGAAGTTGGCGGGGCACTGTCCGGCAGATTTTTCTAATTCTGTCCCCCAACATCAGATTGAGTGCCGTCTCCTTGACCCAAGTCCTTACAACACTGTTTGCAACCCCTTAACTTTGTCATTTGCTCGTTTTGCTTTACCACTTCCACATGGATGTGCCCACACAATTGCAGCAACATTTATATAACAAGGTTTAATACATCCAGGGAAGTACCCACCTCTAAATTTCAAGACTGATCACCATACGGAAGATTTGGATTTCCAGACATGCAGTCGGCCCCACCGTCTTCTACACAGGCTGCCCCTGGTGCCTCTGCCGTAACCTCCTGCACAGAAAATAAGGGAAACAGGTTCAGAGATGCTGATAGCCACTGGGAAGGTAAATAAATGCCTGAAGGGACAGCCACGCTTTCTAATTCACCCCCAGAAACACCCCCAGGCACAGTCGCTAGCAGATTCAAATTGCTGGAGGATGGACCTCCCAGAGGGTCTGACAGATGACCGCCATTGCACAATGAATGACAAAGTTGAAGCAACAAGTTAATATCAATGTCGCCAAACGTGGCATTCAAAATAGCCCCCAGCGACAGCACCCCCATTGACTCATTTGGATTCTCATCCAGAACAGCTGCCCCCTTGGTGGCTCGGTGAACGTTATTACTGGTCAATTTAAAATATTTTGTAATTTGGTCCGCGAGGTGCGGGCTCCTGTGGGCACAACCAGCACTGCTGCAGCAGCATCTGAGTCCCCAGTCGCGTGCATATATCCATTTGTTTTACCAGCAGATTTAGATTTGTTTTACGCAAATTATAAGTGCGCTGGTTCAATGGGGCCTTCCCAGGCATGGCGTATTAAAGGCTAGATTCAGTTATTCAGAGGGTCAAAGGGACCATCCGCTATTATTATATAGTTGAAAATAACAATTACATAGAAAATTCAATTGCAATTGCAATTCTTATTAAAATATTTTCTATATAAAACAGATTTTTCACAATCTAAAAATCATTCTATACAAAAGAAAACAGAAAAAACACACACACACACATTTTAGTCTATTTAAAATGGTGTACACATCTTAAAATCTGTTTGTAATATCACAAACATTTTGGGGTCACAAATGGCTTCACTAGTGTACATTAAAATGAATAAAGTGTCCAACACTCTGTGTCACTGCTAGGGAAAATTCTCAAGAATGTGCTCATTTCCCTCACCTTTTGAGACCCCCAGCAACTTTGCTGGATTTCTAGGATTTCAATGTATACCTGGAAAGAGTGTGAGACTTTTTTCCCCACTTTTTCATGTATTTTGATGTGTGTTTTATGTTTGTGTTTTTTGGGTATGGATTTTTAAAACAACTCCCTAGGCATCATCTTTTTCTTGTGTGTCACATAGCACTTCAGTGCAGTGGCACAGAGATGTCTTCCAGACTTCCAAGGTTTAAATACCTTCTCTGGGACTGACTACTGTCTCACAGAGCATGAAAAGTTAAATTGACTTTACTAGTCTTTTTAAATGTACAGACCCAGCACACACTATCTTCCTATAGAGTGCTGGAGTGGTTGCCTAGCAACCCCTGAGTCTAAACACTCATGTAACAGTCAAATGTTACCCTTTCCCTCTTGAAATGGCTGGTGGCAGTGGTTTAGAACAAACAACCATGATTTTTTCCGACCGCGAACACTGGTAGCTAAAAAATCGTGTCAGCCATGTTTTTTAAGATGGCGCACAAATCTGAAAAAACAAACTCTGGTCAACTTTTGTTGCTATTTCTTTTAGGAAAGGTCCCTCTAGTGTTTATCTCTGCACGCCAAACCAGGTTTGGTCCCTTTGTTTGTTGGCCTTTGGCGGGCTTCAGAGCTGAAGCCCTCCTCTGGCGCCTGAGTGTCTGGGGTGGACAGGATGTGAGGGAGGTGCCCAAGACTCCCTGTACTTAGTCTCCTAGGAGACGTGGATGCAATCTGGCGTGATTGGCTGTCTGGCTGTCTGGCAAGGACAGCCACCCTGCTGGGTGAGTGACAGCTAGGCTAGAATGAATGGGGGAAAACTGTTTAAAAGCAGGCCTCTGGGACTTGGAAAGCAGAGTCGACCACTGGAATGAGAGAACCGAAGACGAGTTGAAGGAAGACAACGGCTGCAACTTCTGGTCCCCCGGTGAAGCCCTGTTGCAGGTCCGGATTGCTTGAAACTCCATTGACAGAGAAGCCCTTCGTCCCTTGAGTTTGGTGGGAACAACCAACTCGCAGGTCACCTGAACAGGTTGAATTTTCTGAAGAGTGCTGTTGAAAACCAGATAGCCAGTGAGAAGGATACCAGTTTGTGGTTTTTAAGGCACTCACACCTTAAACTGACATTTAGCCAAGCTTGTGGCCTCTTCCCTGGGCAGTGCAGGAACCTCCCGATGTCCTCCTTCTTGTCCCAACGACTGAAGCTCAGGAACAGCGAGATCTGCAGGAACTGCCAGGAACAACTGCCTCAGCTACAGATCTTCTTCATTTAAAAGGTACCGTGCAATTGCAGTCAAGAAATCCTTTCTACAGTGGTGGAAGTTTGTGAAACATTCCCAACTTTGAAGGTTTGTCCTTCCCTAAACCAACACATAACTTTTCGTCTGACCAACTACTTCTAAAAACAGTGAAAACAATGACAAATACTTAACCGTTTACTACCAGAACTGTGCTATCCTATCCAAGACTCTGAACCATTGACTTTGGCCCAGGCCAATGGAATTGAATTGCTGGTTGTAGTGAACTGACACTATTTGCCCTACCTCTGAAAGTATTTGTGCTTTAATTCTTTTAACCTTGTCTTTTTACCCCCTTTTAAAGTAACAGAAGTGCCATTTTGCTCCCACTTCAGGGGAGCTGCACTTGTTCAGAAACTGATTGGTTGTGTATTGTAGTATATTATATTGTGATATTGAGCTGTTCTTACTAGTGGAATGCTTGCAAACTGACTGTGTGAATAAAATTATATTCTTTTACCAAGAAACCTTTAGAAAGTGTTTGTTTGAATCACTGTATTTGTTGGTCCTTTGTGTAACTTGTTCTACTGCTCTCTTTACTCTTGAGATAAGTCTGGCTGCTCAGCCACTGCTACCACATTACTGCGTAGTACAGGCTTGTACCAAAGGTGAAATTGTACTTACACTTGTAGTCTTTATTGTGTGTGGTGTTCCCAAATGGTACTGCATTTGATTCTGCCTAACATTCACACATGTAAAAAAAGACAGACAACCGTATATGTATCAGCATTTTTTATTTGGCAAAGCAAATGTAAAATGGTGAAACGTGTTGAAATGTAAAGCTGAATCATAATGGAGAATGCAAATCAGATGGTACTTTAACTGTAATACATTACTTAACAATACAACATTTAACATCTTAATTTCGACATCTGCTCTCATCACCATTTGCCTTCTACAGCACACAGCATGCCCGTGTTGTCAGAATCCGGAGGCAGGTCTTGTGAAGGACTAGTAAGCCTGCTCAATTCCTGATTTTGAATTTGTGGGCACCCTAAAGTCTCATTTCTTTATTTTTGACAGTCTGCAGCTGTCTGTGTTTGAGTTATGCTTGACAATTAGATATAGTGTTTTTGTTGATTGGGACCAAGAACTGAACTGCATTTGCAATTCATAGATCAGCCCCCCGTTTCCAGAGACAACTGATCTGGAACTCCCTTCATGGGACAAGGACAGAGGGCCTGGAAACAAAAGCAGAGACTGCAAAGTAATGGGCTAGTCATCCTAATAACAACTGAATTATTTAATACTTAAAATATGTATTTAGTACTTTTTAGTGTTTAGCCACATAATCAGTGCATAATATTTATTCAACCTTATTTCCTTGTCAATGGAATTTAAATATGCCAGTAATATATATATATAGGTATGATAAATCAGTACACAAGGTAGTTAATGGGTTTGGAAAATGGTTATCTTTAGGACACATGCCTCTTTATTATACTTTTGTGCAGTTAGTAGTTTGCTTTCAGATGTCAGCTATTCGCGGCTATTGCTATAGGCTTCAGAAAGCTTTGTGTTGCAAAATCAGTCCCTGGAACCCCTCCAACTCCCAACTTTCACTCAGTGTGTTCTAGCCATCCCCCCACCTCTTCCCTGATGGCAAGTGTATGTTTTATGAGCTGCAAATAGCTTTTGACTGCAT
The DNA here is from genome assembly GCF_040938575.1 of Ambystoma mexicanum. Lineage (NCBI taxonomy): Eukaryota > Metazoa > Chordata > Amphibia > Caudata > Ambystomatidae > Ambystoma > Ambystoma mexicanum. The sequence continues at coordinate 1,414,767,485 of NC_090931.1, read as the reverse complement.
TTCCATTTCCCATAACCTCAGCTATAGCAGCAAATATCTCTTGTATCGAGAGAAAACCAAGATGGCGGTCGTTTCATTTCTGAAAACCATCATCTTGCAATGAACCATGGGAGATATAACTATAATTTTTGGGGAAGGGGGTACCCTATTCTTCGTCAAATTTTAAAATAACTACGGCATGGAATAACCCCAAACCATGCATGGATCGCAAGTCCATGTTTTGTGCCCAAGTTGTTCCGGACCTGGTCCAAATCCATCCAGCGGTTTAGGCTTTGCGCTTTGGCAAACATTGACCTTTTCTGTCTATGGAAAAATGAATGGGAAGTAGGCCAAACTTTGGAGAGACAAAAGAAATATTTTGATGCTTAATAACTATTTTATTTTTTAACAAATCTTTACGAATCTTTGCAGTCTGGGGGGCCCACAGACCTTTAATCACTTTCGAGATTTCAGCCAAATCCATTACTCGAATCAAAGATTATTAACAATAGAATTTTGAGGGGTTCCTATGTGTCTCTGACTCACCTTAACTATAGAGTGGCAAACACTGCCCTATAGTATATATATTACACTGCCACGATAGTGGCTGTGTAGTTATGGTTAAGTTGCTGTTTCCATAGGAAGAGCACTTTTTGGGCGGCTTATAACTTCGCTCCCCCTGGACGAATCCTCACCAAACTTTGCAAAAAAAGTTTGGTGAGGATTCGTGCAGGGGGGCGGGGGGGAGTTATAGGGGGGGGCAAAATTTCAGTTTTTCCCATAGACTGAATGGGAAATATTTTTTGCTCACGCCTACAGCCCAAACCGATGGACAGATTTTCAACAAATTTGGACCAGGAGCATCAGCTTGGTCCCGAAAGCAGTTTTTGCAAATTTGGTGAAAATCCGTCCAGCAGTTTTTTTTTAAAATGACCAAAAAGTAGGGCAAAAAAAATTAGTGATATCTGTGTTCAGTCCGCAGACGGACTTCCCTGTTCGCTCCGCGGACAGAACGGTGATTGGGCCAGCAGCTTGCGTGATGTGCGCGGACATCTGATGTGCTCTCATTGGATGCAGTGAAAGCGTGCAGTGCGTCTGGCTTCAGAGATGCCCGCCATCTTTCTTTCCCGCATGAGAGGCTTTGTCAGGTCAATAGGAGTGTGTCTGTCTCCTGTTCCTCCCACCCCCGCTCATGCCCCGTGTCTGCCCCACCCCCCACTCATGCCCCGTGTGTCCTTCCTGTCCCCCCCACCCCCGCTCATGCTCCGTGTGTCCCCTGTTCCTCCAGCCCCCCGCTCACACCATCGCACACGGTGGCCAGCGGAGTGCCGAGGAGCGGGATCTGCCGCACAAACTCATGTCCGTGCGGCATGTCCGTGTTTTTGTTGTGTCTCTCTCCCTCCCCCCACCCCCGTTCATGCCCCGTGTGTGTCTCTTGCTCCCCCCCACCCCGCTCATGCCCCGTGTGTCTCTCTCCCCCCACCCCCGCTCATGCCCCATGTGTGTCTCTCCCTCCCCCCACCCCCGCTCATGCCCCATGTGTCTCTCTCCCTCCTGCCCACCCCCCACTCATGCCTCGTGTGTCTCTCTCCCTCCCCCAACCCCCCGCTCATGCCTCGTGTGTCTCTCTCCCTCCCCCCGCTCATGCCCCGTGTGTCTCTCCCCTCCCACCCACCCCCTGCTCATGCCCTGTGTGTCTCTCCCCTCCCACCCACCCCCGCTCATGCCCCGTGTGTCTCTATCCCTCCCACCCACCCCCGGCTCATGTCCCGTGTGTCTCTATCCGTCCCACACACCCCCGCTCATGCCCCGTGTGTCTCTATCCCTCCCAACTACCCCCCGCTCATGCCCTGTGTGTCTCTCCCCTCCCCCCACCCCCTTGCTCATGCCCCGTGTGTCTCTCCCCTCCCCCCACCCCCTGCTCATGCCCCGTGTGTCTCTATTCCTCCGACCCACCACCCGCTCATGCCCCTTGAGTCTCTATCAAACCCACCCACCCCCCGCTCATGCCCCGTGTGTCTCTATCCCTAACACCCACCCCCCGCTCATGCCCCGCGTGTCTCTATCCCTCCCACCCACCCCCCGGTCATGCCCCGTGTCTCTCTGCTGTTGCCCCCCACCCCCCGGTATTGCCCCGTGTCTCTCTCCTGTTAAACCCCACCCCCTCTCATGCCCCGTGTCTCCCTCGTGTTCCCCCACCCCCCGCTCATGCCCCGTGTCTCCCTGCTGTTGCCCCCTGCTCATGCCCCGTGTCTCTCTCATGTTACCCCCCACCCGCCGCTCATGCCCCGTGTCTCTCTCCTGTTGCCCCCCACCCCCCGGTCATGCCCCGTGTCTCCCTCCTGTTGCCCCCCACCCCCCTCTCATGCCCCGTGTCTCTCTTCTGTTACCCCCCCACCCCCCTCTCATGCCCCGTGTCTCCCTCGTTTTCCCCCCACCCCCCGCTCATGCCCCGTGTCTCCCTGCTGTTGCCCCCCACCCCCTGCTCATGCCCCGTGTCTGTCTCCTGTTACCCCCCACTCCCCGCTCATGCCCCGTGTCTCTCACCTGTTGCCCCCCACCCCCTAGTCATGTCCTGTGTCTCCCTGCTGTTGCATTCCCACCCTCCTCTCATGCCCCGTGTCTCTCTCCTGTTACCCCCACCCCCCTCTCATGCCCCGTATCTCCCTGCAGTTGACCCCCACCCCCCGCTCATGCCCCGTGTCTCCCTGATGTTGCCCTCCACCCCCCGCTCATGCCCCATGTCTCCCCTGTTCCACCCCACCCCCCGCTCATGCCGTGTTTCCCTCCTTTTCTCCCCCAATCCCGCTCATGCCCCGTGTTTTCCCTGCTCCCCACCCCATGCTCATGCCCCGTGTCTCCCCTGTTCCCCCCCACCCCCCGCTCATGCCCCATGTCGCCCTGCTGTTGCCCCCCACCCCCCTCTCATGCCCCGTGTCCCTATCCTGTTACCCCTACCCCCCTCTCATGCCCCGTGTCGCTCTTCTGTTCGCCCCACCCCCTGGTCATGCCCCGTGTCTCCCTGCTGTTGCCCCCCACCCCCCGTTCATGCCCCGTGTCTCTCTCCTGTTACCCCCCACCCCCCGCTCATGCCCCGTGTCTCCCGGCTGATGCCCCCCACCCCCGCTCATGCCCCGTGTCTCTCTCCTGTTGCCCCCCACCCCCCGGTCATGCCCTGTGTCTCCCTGCTGTTGCCCCCCACCCCCCACTCATGCCTCGTGCCTCTCTCCTGTTACCCCCCAACCCACGGTCAAGCCCCGTGTCTCCCTGCTGTTACCCCCCACCCCCGCACATGCCCTGTGTGTCTCTCGTGTTGCCCCCCACCCCCCCGCTCATGCCCCGTGTCTCCCTGCTGTTGCCCCCCACCCCCCGCTCATGCCCTGTCTATCCCTGTTGTTGCCCCCTCTCATGCCCCGTGTCTGTCTCCTGTTACCCCCCCAACCCCTCTCATGCCCCGTGTCTCTCTCCTGTTATCCCCCACCCCCCTCTAATGCTCCGTGTCTCTCTCCTGTTACCCCCACCCCCCTCTCATGCCCCGTGTCTCCCTGCTGTTGCCCCCCACCCCCCACTCATGCCCCGTGCCTCTCCCTTGTTACCCCCCACCACCCGCTCATGCCCCATGTCTCCCTGCTGTTGCCCCCCAACCCCCTCTCATGCCTCGTGTCTCTCTCCTGTTACCCCCCACCCCCCTCTCATGCCCCTTGTCTCTCTCATGTTGCCCCCCACCCCCCGCTCATGCCCCATGTCTCCCTGCTGTTGCCCCCAACCCCCTCTCATGCCTCGTGTCTCTCTCCTGTTACCCCCCACCCCCCTCTCATGCCCCTTGTCTCTCTCCTGTTGCCCCCCACCCCCTGCTCATGCCTGGTGTCTCCCTGCAGTTGCCCCCCGCTCATGCCCTGTCTATCCCTGTTGTTGCCCCCGCTCATGCCCCGAGTCTGTCTCCTGTTACCCCCCCACCCCCTACCCCCTCTCATGCCCTGTGTCTCTCTCCTGTTACCCCCCCACCCCCCTCTAATGCCCCGTGTCTCTCTCCTGTTACCACCACCCCCCTCTCATGCCCTGTGTCTCCCTGCTGTTGCCCCCCACTCCCCGCTCATGCCCTGTGTCTCTCCCCTGTTACCCCCCACCCCCCGCTCATGCCCCGTGTCTCCCTGCTGTTGCCCCCAAACCCCCTATCATGCCTCGTGTCTCTCTCCTGTTACCCCCCACCCCCCTCTCATGCCCCTTGTCTCTCTCCTGTTACCCCCCACCCCCCGCTCATGCCCTGTGTCTCCCTGCTGTTGCCCCCCACCCCCGCTCATGCCCCGTGTCTCTCTCCTGTTACCCCCCACCCCCTCTCATGCCCCGTGTCTCTCTCCTGTTGCCCCCCACCCCCCGGTTATGCCCGGTGTCTCCCTGCTGTTGCCCCCCACCCCCCACTCATGCTCCGTGTCTCTCTCCTATTACCCCCCACCCCACGGTCATGCCCCGTGTCTCCCTGCTGTTACCCCCCACCCCCCGGTCATGCCCCGTGTCTCTCTCCTGTTCCCCCCACCCCCCAATCATGTCCTGTGTCTCTCTCCTGTTGCCCTCCCACCCCCCTCTCATGCCCCGTGTCTCTCTCCTGTTACCCCCCACCCCCCTCTCATGCCCCGTGTCTCCCTGCAGTTGCCCCCCACCCCCCGCTCATGCCCCGTGTCTCCCTGCTGTTGCCCCCCACCCCCGCTCATGCCCCATGCCTCCCCTGTTCCACCCCACCCCCCGCTCATGCCGTGTCTCCCTCCTTTAGTCCCCCACCCACGCTCCTGCCCCGTGTTTTCCCTGTTCCCCCACCCGACGCTCATGCCCCGTGTCTCCCCTGTTCCCCCCACCCCCCGCTCATGCCCCATTTCTCCCTGCTGTTGCCCCCCACCCCCCTCTCATGCCCAGTATCTCTCTCCTGTTACCCCTACCCCACTCTCATGCCCCCGTGTCTCTCTTCTGTTCCCCCCACCCCCTGGTCATGCCCCGTGTCTCCCTGCTGTTGCCCCCCACCCCCGCTCATGACCCATGTCTCTCTCCTGTTGCCCCCCACCCCCCGGTCATGCCCTGTGTCTCCCTGCTGTTGCCCCCCACTCATGCCCGGTGCCTCTCTTCTGTTATCCCCCACCCCCCCGGTCATGCCCCGTGTCTCCCTGCTGTTACCCCCCAGCCCCCGCTCATGCCCTGTGTGTCTCTTCTGTTGCCCCCCACCCCCTGCTCATGCCTGGTGTCTCCCTGCAGTTACCCCCCGCTCATGCCCTGTCTATCCCTGTTGTTGCCCCCGCTCATGCCCCGAGTCTGTCTCCTGTTACCCCCTCACCCCCTCTCATGCCCCGTGTCTCTCTCCTGTTACCCCCCCACCCCCCTCTAATGCCCCGTGTCTCTCTCCTGTTACCACCACCCCCCTCTCATGCCCCGTGTCTCCCTGCTGTTCCCCCCACTCCCCGCTCATGCCCCGTGTCTCTCCCCTGTTACCCCCCACCCCCCGCTCATGCCCCGTGTCTCCCTGCTGTTGCCCCCATACCCCCTATCATGCCTCGTGTCTCTCTCCTGTTACCCCCCACCCCCCTCTCATGCCCCTTGTCTCTCTCCTGTTCCCCCCACCCCCCTGGTCATGCCCCGTGTCTCCCTACTGTTGCCCCCCACTCATGCCCCTTGTCTCTCTTCTGTTACCCCCCACCCCCGCTCATGCCCTGTGTCTCCCTGCTGTTGCCCCCCACCCCCCGCTCATGCCCCGTGTCTCTCTCCTGTTACCCCATACCCCCCTCTCATGCCCCGTGTCTCTCTCCTGTTGCCCCCCACCCCCCTGGTCATGCCCCGTGTCTCCCTGCTGTTGCCCCCCACCCCCCACTCATGCCCCGTGTCTCTCTCCTATTACCCCCCACCCCCTGGTCAGGCCCGGTGTCTCCCTGCTGTTACCCCCCACCCCCCTGTCATGCCCCGTGTCTCTCTCCTGTTCCCCCCACTACCCGCTCATGTCCTGTGTCTCTCTCCTGTTGCCCCTCCACCCCCCGCTCATGCCCTGTGTCTCCCTGCTGTTGCCCCCTGCTCATGCCCTGTGTCTCCCTGCTGTTGCCCCCCACCCCCCTCTCATGCCCCGTGTCTCTCTCCTGTTGCCCCCCACCCTCCGGTCATGCCCCTTGTCCCCCTGCTGTTGCCCCCTGCTCATGCCCCGTGTCTCTCTCCTGTTACCCCCACCCCCGCTCATGTCCTGTGTCTCTCTCCTGTTGCCCCTCCACCCCCCGCTCATGCCCTGTGTCTCCCTGCTGTTGCCCCCCACCCCCCACTCATGCCCCGTGTCTCTCTCCTATTACCCCCCACCCCCGGTCATACCCCATGTCTCCCTGCTGTTACCCCCCACCCCCCTGTCATGCCCCGTGTCTCTCTCCTGTTCCCCCCACTACCCGCTCATGTCCTGTGTCTCTCTCCTGTTGCCCCCCGCTCATGCCATGCCCTGTGTCTCCCTGCTGTTGCCCCCCGCTCATGCCCTGTGTCTCCCTGCTGTTGCCCCCCACCCCCCTCTCATGCCCCGTGTCTCTATCCTGTTGCCCCCCACCCTCCGGTCATGCCCCTTGTCTCCCTGCTGTTGCCCCCTGCTCATGCCCCGTGTCTCTCTCCTGTTACCCCCACCCCCGCTCATGCCCTGTGTCTCTCTCCTGTTACCCCCCACCCCCCTCTCATGCCCCGTGTCTCTCTCCTATTACCCCCCCACCCCCCTCTCATGCCCCTTGTCTCTCTCCTGTTCCCCCCAAACCCCTAGTCATGCCCCGTGTCTCCCTGCTGTTGCCCCCGCTCATGCCCCTTGTCTCTCTTCTGTTACCCCCCAGCCCCCGCTCATGCCCTGTGTCTCTCTGCTGTTGCCCCCCACCCCCGCTCATGCCCCGTGTCTCTCTCCTGTTACCCCCCACCCCCCTCTCATGCCCCGTGTCTCTCCCTTCTTTAAAGACTGTGTTACCAATATCTATCATTGCTTTGTCTAGGGTAAGACCTTGTGATTTATGAATTGTGACTGCGTATGCAAGAGTTAGAGAAAATTGTTCTCTGCGTACATACATATCTTTGAAGAGAAGGAATCTAGCTGTTGAGCGTCCTATCCGTTTTACTTCTGAAAGTTTGTCAAAGAGTATATTGACAAACTGAATTTTGTTGTCACGTGGGTATGTTTGAAAGCCAACAACTGTACCCAGTGCTCCATTAACTAGTCCTTGGTCCACGTCAAGGTTACGTTTAAGCATTACTCTGCAATTTAAGGATAATTTTAACATCTTTTCTAAGCCTGCTGTGTTTGAGATTGATTTTTCTAAATTATTTAGTCTTGTTGTGGCTTGGTCACACATGGGTAGTGTCATACCATGTACATCTAGTTTGTCTGTGGCGCTAATTTCCATTATTGGTTGCATTTCTTTACTTAGCATGATTTCATTGAATTTGAAACAGCTTGCAAGAGTTGGCATTAAGGCCATACAATTGACATTTTTGTGGGCTAATTGTTCCATAACATCTGTAGCACATGCATTATCGCCATAAAGTGCATTAATGTGCCGGGTTTTCAATGTTGCTTCTGCTTCTTTAGAAAGTATACCAACTCTCAAACGTTTTAAAATGTTGGCATAAGTTAGATCTGCAGATTGGCGCATGTTTTCTGTTAATTCTCTTTATTGGAAATGTTGCCAAAGGTTGACATTTCCAATGCTGACAACAGTTTTACAGCAGAGTTTGTGCCCTAATGTTTTAAAAATAGGTTCACCTTTTACTGGTGTTAATTGAAGCAGATCTCCAAAAACAATAATGTGTTTTCCTGCAAAGAGCTCTTCATAGTCTGTTTTGAGTACTTCTTGTAATATGAGGTGAATCAAAGCTAACATCAGGTTGGAGACCATGCTCACTTCATCTATTAGTAGCATTTTCATTTGTTTCAATACTCTGCGTAATTCCATTGCAGCTTCTGCAGAAAGTTTGTAATAGTCTAATTTGTTCTGGTGTTCTACTGGTAATAGTAGTAATCGGTGTAATGTAACACCACCTATGTTGTAGGCAGCTAAACCTGTGGGGGCAGTGACAACAGCTGACAGTTTGTTGTTTGTCAATTGTTGAAGGAACTTACTAATCATTTTGATTCAGAATGTTTTGCCAGAACCAGCTTCACCACTGACGTACAGTAGTATAGGTTTATAATTATGGCAGGAACATTCTTTATTTTCATGTTTTACACCATGTGCAATTTGTTTTGTTAATTCTTGAAAAATGCTACTTTGGTCATTGTTTAGTTTTGATTGTAGTATAGTGAAGTCTTCCTTATCTTCATACTGACACATGGTGTTTTCTACTTCTATCATAGCTAATTCTGCCTCATTTGTTATTAGTGGTTCTCCCAGTGGTTCTTGGCTTCCTGTTACAGAAGGTTGACTACTGTCAGGAGTATCCTTATCTAGTTGGGCTTGGAGTTCTTCTTCATGTTGCTGTTCATTGTGCAACATTGTTTTGTACTGTGTAAAGTTTACATCAGTTATAGTGCTTTCATTTGCTTTGAAAGCATCCTCATATGAGTCATAGTTATCTAGTAATTGTTCTTCTTTTCTCCATGGTTTGAAGAGTTGTAGCAGGGACATGTAATATACTTCTTTATGTTGAGGAGTCTTCAATGACAATTTGATATGATTAATTAAATTTGGTTTAGTGAGTTTAACTAAGCTGCCTTCACAGTCTGTCACTCTATATTTACCTTTTTTTTTCATCAGGTTTCATATTATTTTTGTATGTGTAGTTTTGGGCTATTTGGTATAGACACATGTTTTCCAAAGTATTACCACTGTTTGGGTAGTATGTGTCCAATAAATTGTTTTTTAAAATGTCTTGACTGTTGGGATCATGTTTGGCTATTGTTTCTATATCTTCATATGATTTTAGAACTCTTGTTCTAGATTTAGCTGGACCAAGACTTAGCCATACTATATTTTCAGATTTACCATACAATGAAGTACCAGTTAAACGATCAGCTGCTTCATAAGATCCACATTCTCTATGGGTGAGCATTTTTATGCCCAAACTGTATAATTTCTGAGATACTGTTTTATCTGATGACAGGTCATTCCAGAGGTCTTGGAGCTCTGTCTTTTCTGCTTTAGTTAAGTAAGCTGTGACATATCGTGCAACTGCAGTAGAATTGTCTGCAATGTACTGCACATCTATGTTTGCATTCCATAAGTGGGCAATGATTGCATTATAATCATTGATATATTTTTCTTCTTCTTTTCTTTTTATGTAATATGTATTTTTAGGTGACTTTCCTTTAACAGTATGTCTAACTGAAGACATGAGGTTGTTTACTTGACCTGTATTTGTAACTGGTCTAGGGAAACCAAATCGGCATTTGGTGTAGTATTTGCCTTTGTTTTTGTATTTGCGACGACAATATTTTCCACATTTGTGTCTTTGAAATTGTAAAATTTGTGCACAAAGATCACTATTTGTGGCTTCTGATGGAATTTCACAAGTGACATATTTTTCAATAATGTGTAAAACAGTGGCATCACTGTCTTGACCAAATTTAGGAGCATCTTTAATCCATAAAAGCATGTGGATATGTGGTGCTCCTCTGGCTTGGTATTCTTTTCTTCAAAATAAGTGTTGCACTTCTCCAAGGGGAGGAACAGTTTTATTACAAATAAAATGTAGCATAGCAATGAAGCGATGGTGAAAATATCTTGAAACATTAACAGGATCCAAAGAACAAAGTTCTCCAGGTGTTAGAATATCTATGTTTGTTTTGTTTTTATTTGATATGCGTAGGAAATCATGTAAATCTTCCCATGCATATTCTGCACAACTTAATGTAACAAACCAAGTGGGTGGGCCAAGGTTTCTGATCATACAACGTACATCTCCATGACGTCGAAACCAGTACTCTTTAGTACCACGCATATTTGCTAATAGATTTGTAATATTTGATTGTAAAACCTCATCCTTTTGTTGCACTTTCTCTAATAATTGTGTAGCTGTCATATTTTGAAAGTGTGATCCTGATTTTAATATGTGTGCAACTCCGTAACATAAAGTTGCTAGTTCACTTTCAAAGAGTAGGTGGAATATGTATTCCACATTTTGTCTAAATCTGGGATCTTCAGAATACATCCGTGAGCGGTGTTCTGAAGCTGATATTTGAATAGGTCTATCATCATACCTTCCTCCTTTGCCAGTTGGAAAGAGTAGAGGAAAAGCACGTGCTTCTATACTTTTTTCCCATATACTGATTGGCGATCCTTTTGTTTGACGCATTTGGTAAGTTTCTAGTACATCTTGTATGGTGTCATTACAGTGCAAAGGATGAATTGTATAATGGTCTAAAGTATTTGATATTGTAGCAGGATCTAGTAGCTCAAATTGACCAGCTTCTTGTGTTTCTTGAATTATTTCAGTTGTATCTTTCAAGTTTTCTTCAATATTAATTTCTTTGTAATATTCATTATTCTCTTTAAGATATTGGAAGGCTTGTCTAACTTTATATAAATCTACCAGCTGTTGCCATATTTTTTTGTCTTTTGTAGGTACTCCAAATTACTAATATAATTAAAGATTGCTGCATTGGACGTTGCACTCGTAGAGTATGCACATTTTCTTTTAGATTTAATGGTAAATAAACGACTTTTCCACAAATGCCTTTTACCAATTCAGAGGGAGGTAATTTTGCTGTTTTTGGTTGAAGGCGTATTATTGCTTGAAATGGGTGTACTGTTTGAATTATGATGCTCTCATATAAATTAAGTTGTTGTAGAGGTTTTGGTACTGGGTATAATTCCACATTATTTGTGATAGAACGTGAAGGAGTTTGGTTGTTGTCAAGTTTTGTAGTGCAATAACTGCAAAGTATTAAGGGCTCAGTTATTTCATATTTGTTTTCTGCTAGAAGGTAGAGAGCTAATTCAAACCATTTAGAATCTTCATTGTCTTCTATTTTGTATGATAGGTCCACAGTTTTTGTGTTACTTTTCTAAAAAAATTCTACGGCAACATACACATACATGGTTTGGTACTTCAGCTGATGTACTTTTAAATTTTAGTATTTCTTTTTTGTATGTGTTTAGCAAAAGGTTGACATGTGTAGAATTATTGCTTAATTGGTTTAAAGCTATTTCATTCTGTAAATGGCTTTTACTTCCAAAATATTTTTTCTGGATATAGTGAATTTCTTCAAGTAGGTCTTTTGCTGTACCATGTAGAAGGATGTTATTTAACTTTGCTAGTGCTAAAGCAGGACTTTTAGCATAGTACAGTTTATAGACTAGATTTCTTATAGTTGAATGATGTGTTGATATCCTTTTGATATCATGGAAAGTGGTTTTCCAAGTAGGTCCTGTAATGCAGGCCAATGAATGTCCTTGTAGTCCTGTGTACTTGCGCACTGGACAGGTATCTATATTTTGCAGTAATTTAATTTTGATTTTGTCTTTGCTTTTTACATATTTATTGAGGAATTGGTGTAAAGATTTGAAACATTGTTTGGGAATGTTACACATTGATGTGCATGGCCATTTGTACACTAGACGTTCTGATTCAGTTGAATGGAGGGGTAATTCTAAGTTTTCAGGGCATATTTTTGTAAGGAGTACTTCTTGTTCCATTATGGTATTATTCACTTTTTCATAACCTCGACCACTGCCATTTATGGCAATTGTATTTGTTTGCTTTTGTTTGTATGCTTCTTCATTAAAATATGGTTCTGTGCTTTTAGTGTGATTCCATTCACCTCCGCAGATACTTAAGAAGTTCTTTCTGTTGACATTTCGCTTATTGAGAAGTCTTTTTTGTAATTTAGTTATTAGTTTTGTTAGTGGTTTCATTTTGTTTAACAGTAAAATAATTACATTTCTTTTGAGAAGAATTGCACTGTCCATCAATGCTTCTAAGATTAATTTCCTACGATAGGTTTTAAGCTTTGAACCTGATTTCTCTCCTGTTTTTATAAGATTTTGAAGGACTTTGTGACGGTATTTTTGGCTAAAATACTTTTCTTGGTATGCTTACTTTGCACTATATTAAAATTTAAAGAAGTAGTTTTATCTGTACTGATAGCTGATTTTCTGTTAATTGTTTTTTGGTTTGTTTTACATTTTGATAGAGGAAGCGAAGTTGTTGTACTTGAAACTTCTTGTGTTTCACTAAATGATTGTATTAGCTGTTTTGTTTCAACTTTTTTTTACAAATTCTGCTAGAGATGGATGCTTATGTTGGACACCTTTATTTTCATTTGCTCTAATTTTGCGTTGCTTTCTACGGAGTTGTCTTTTGATAGGCATTCTTTAGGGTCTGTTGAAAAAAATAAAGAAGATATGGGTTAGGGTGTTCTGGAATGTATGTGTGCTGTGTGCATGAGTGTTTGAGTAAGATGATAAAGATGTATGTAATGGTGTGTGATTGTGCATTGGGAACTAAAACTAGTAGGGATAGGTATTCTTGAATTTATGTGTCACTAAACTGGGGTTCAGATGACAAAAAAAAAGTAAGCTAGTGGTGTGGAAAAGTACAAATAGTAAATCTAATGTATACAATTAAAACAGTTGTTTGTTCTATAATATGAAAATTGTAGTGGTTCAGTTGGCTAATTTGTGTGTCCAAAAATAGAAATTTGTGGGCCATTCTGGTTGTAAATCGCTGTTTACGACATGGACATTTTTGGACAAAATGGTACAAAATCTCTATTTTAAGAAACCAAAATAGCTGGTATTAATGTTATAGTATATTTGATTAATAATATAAATATTATGGTGATATTTTACTTACTTTTTTTTTTAATTAACAGGTAACTTCTTAGTTTTTCTTTCTTCTTCGAATTCGGCTGCTTCTTTTTAGGAAACTGGTCTTCACTGCAACTGTAAAAGCTTCAAATTAGTAACTTTGTTTGTATATAGCACTGTTTTTAATTTAGATATTGATTTTTTTAATTGAAATCCTCAGTGCCTTCTGTAAAACCATTAAACTAATTTATTTACATAGGATACATTGCATCAGTTCAGTACATATGATATGTTCTTAATGAACAAATTGTATTGAATGACTAACTGTAGCAAAAATAAAATATCTTTACTATGTCTTGTGAAATTTATTATATATTAGTGAATACCACTATTTCTGTAAGTAAACTGTTCTAGGTAATAGCGCCTCAATGTCATGTCTAATTTAAAGTAACTAAGTAAATAAATAAATAAAAACAAAAAATATGAAATTGTATAAGTATTTTTATAAAGGTTTAAACATAGATTGTGTTTGCATGCAATTTTGTTTGAATATATGTAGTCTATATATTTCATTTAAAAAATGTTAGTTTAACATGATTTGAGTGTGTGTGTATAAAGAAAGTAAAAAGTATAAAGGTGTATAAGTGATAATTGATTTTAGGAAATTGAAAAAAGTACAGTAAATTCATTTTACATATTTTACAAGGTAAAAGTCTGTTTGAAAATGTGTTAATCTACCATAGCTCTCAACTCACACGCTTTTGGCGGGTGTCACACGCCTTGTAAAGGGCAGACTCACCCGCCAAGCCTCCTGCACGCCCATTCATTCCAATGGGCGTCTCACCCGCTAAAAACAAAATTGGGTGATTTCACCCGCCTGTAAAACAAAAATGGCTGAGAGCTATGTAATTTACTATACAGCAAATATGCATACCTGAAGTTTGTGTTCATGCATATGGATATGCATGGAGCTGCAAGTAGAAATCTTGAAGACTTGTACAGTATTTGTGGTAGATGCTGCTTGCCAATGATATGACACTTGTACTCAGAGAGATTCAGAGTACATTTGCAGTGCTGATCTATGATAATGCAGTTAGATGTAGAGGTCTTGAATGTGATTGGTGCATGGTCATGTGATTTTTGAGGTACATCCAATGAGGGAATGGCAGAGAGAGTGTAGTGGAAATGGTAGAAGGGCTGTTCATGTTACGATATGTCCGCGGACATGGCGGTAGTTCCCGGACATCGTGAGTTACATCCGGGGATTTTTGGGTTCAGAAGTCATGCAAATGAGAATAAGCACTGAAAGGGATTGGTCAGGAAAGTTTGGTGGGTGTGTTGTGCCAGGAGAGATTTTCTGAGATACTCTTTTTGCTGAGAGAACAAAAGATAGCTATGGCTGTGTGTTTCAGAAAACAGATTGTTTGGATTTTAGGAGATTCATGGATACATTGGTTGAAGGTGCATGCAGAAAGCTGTGGGGTAGCTGTAGATCTTGGATTCCCACATGTGGAAGTACACTGGCATGGAGTACGTGGAATGAAGTGGTTGGATTTGCTACCTCTCTGTGCTACTTTGGAGACAGAGCAACATCCAGACATAATTGTAATTCATTGTGGAGGGAACAGTTTAGGGCATGTGACTGGAATTTTTTTGCAATTTGCTATGAAAGAAGGACTGAGGAAGGTTATGGACATGTTTCCTAATTCTCAAGTGATATTTTCACGGATTGCGCAGAGACAAATGTGGCTTCGTTCTTCTTCATTTGGTCCACAAATGGAATAAGCAAGGCGCAACGTTAATATGGCTGTTTGTGGCTTTCTAAGAGATTTTGGCATGTCTTCTTTTCACAATGAAAATATTATGTTTTGTAGTACATACATTTTTCGCAGAGATGGAGTCCATCTTACTTATGCTGGCAATCAGATTTTTCTGAGAAATGTACAAAATGCATTGCGACCTTTTTTGGAATTACAGCAACGATTTTGAAGTAGATGTTAAGCATTTACAATTTTTGACTTACAAACACCACACAAAGGCTCTTTTCAGAGCCACCACTTCTTTCCAGAGAAAATTACAATGTTTGTGATGGAGTAGTAACCCAATTTTTTTAATGTTCGCGAACTGTTCGCAGACTTCTAAAAAATACAAAGAGCCCTGCTTCATTTATTTTCACTTCTATTTTTTAACTGGGAAAGGCGGCTCTGAAAAGAGCCTTATTTTTTTTTGATTTTTGTAATTTTGTATTTATTTTGGTTTTTCAGACACGACACACTAGGAGAGGAGGGTAAAGGAGGGTAAAGGGGGGGACACCAACCACAGGGATACGAAAGGGCGAGCTGAGAGAGGAAGATGTAGAGTGGGTTTTATTTGGGTAGTGAGCAGGTCTTCTCGTGCTCTGAGACGATAGTCGCAAAAGCACTCCGAAGTCGCTCCCCCCTGCAGAGTACTGTGTCACAGTACATACATACAACTGTGACCCTCTAAAGGTAAGGGTCATCAGCATTCTGTATGGCCTGTGAGGCAGCTTGAGAAAGACGCTGTCCCACAGAGGTGGTCCTTGTGGTGACAGGATCAGAAACAGAGGATGAAGTAGAGGAAATCAACCTGCTACGTTCTTCGCAAGGTACAACCCTGCGACTAGCCCCAGAGTGAAATGACCTCAGGTGTCGCTTCATAGTAGTGGTCCCAAAGCTGTAGTTACCGTGCTTCCCGCGACTGAGTATCATTTTGCACTCATTGCAGGTAACATGGTTCGCACAAGCCTTAGGACCATTCCCATGAATGGTAAATAACCGCCACACCCAAGACTCACGCCTAGTGCGGGTAGTAGGGATTTCCTCTACCTCATTCTCATCATCCTCTTCTTCCTCCTCCACATCCTCAGTCCTGTTCCCCTCTTCAGGCCCTTGGGGAGGTGGTGGTGGTGGTGGTGCTGAAGCAGGTGCAGCACCAAGTGGCAGTTCAGCAGCCAAGGATGCCATGTCGATGATGGTGTAGTCTGCAGGTGGCAGCAAAAATCACTGTGTTCTGTAAACACAATGGGAATAAGCTCTTGGGCGTGGTCTTTTATAGGGGTGCTTGTGCGCGGTCCGCAGACATGCGCACTGTGCGCGGACAGATCGAACACAAAAAAAGGATCGGAAAGTTTCAAAAGGTATATAGAAACTCAAGATTGCTATGTGGAACTTGTGGCATGGTGAGATTTTATTGAAAAATATTATGGATTAACTGAAAATGTACTTTTAAATTGTTCGGGGACAAAATGTCTTTTCTGCTTTAGTTAAGTAAGCTGTGACATATCGTGCAACTGCAGTAGAATTGTCTGCAATGTACTGCACATCTATGTTTGCATTCCATAAGTGGGCAATGATTGCATTATAATCATTGATATATTTTTCTTCTTCTTTTCTTTTTATGTAATATGTATTTTTAGGTGACTTTCCTTTAACAGTATGTCTAACTAAAGACATGAGGTTGTTTACTTGACCTGTATTTGTAACTGGTCTAGGGAAACCAAATCGGCATTTGGTGTAGTATTTGCCTTTGTTTTTGTATTTGCGACGACAATATTTTCCACATTTGTGTCTTTGAAATTGTAAAATTTGTGCACAAAGATCACTATTTGTGGCTTCTGATGGAATTTCACAAGTGACATATTTTTCAATAAACTGTAAAACAGTGGCATCACTGTCTTGACCAAATTTAGGAGCATCTTTAATCCATAAAAGCATGTGGATATGTGGTGCTCCTCTGGCTTGGTATTCTTTTCTCCAAAATAAGTGTTGCACTTCTCCAAGGGGAGGAACAGTTTTATTACAAATAAAATGTAGCATAGCAATGAAGCGATGGAGAAAATATCTTGAAACATTAACAGGATCCAAAGAACAAAGTTCTCCAGGTGTTAGTATATCTATGTTTGTTTTGTTTTTGTTTGATATGCGTAGGAAATCATTAAATCTTCCCATGCATATTCTGCACAACTTAATGTAACAAACCAAGTGGGTGGGCCAAAGTTTCCTATCATACAACGTACATCTCCGTGACATCGAAACCAGTATTATTTAGTACCACACATATTTGCTAATAGATTTGTTATATTTGATTGTAAAACCTCATCTTTTTGTTGCACTTTTTGTAATAATTGTGTAGCTGACATATTTTGAAAGTGGGATCCTGATTTTAATGTGTGTGCAACTCCGTAACATAAAGTTGCTAGTTCACTTTCAAAGAGTAGGTGGAATATGTATTCCACATTTTGTCTAAATCTGGGATCTTCAGAATACATTTGTAATAAGCGATATTCTGATGCTGTTATTTGAATAGGTCTATCATCGTACCTTCCTCCTTTGCCAGTAGGAAAAAGTAGAGGCAAAGCATGTGCTTCTATACTTTTTTCCCATATGCTGATTGGTGATCCTTTTGTTTGACACATTTGGTAAGTTTCTAGTGCATCTTCGGTGTCATTAAAGTGCAATGGGTGAATTGTATAATGGTCTAAAGCATTGGATATTGTAGCAGGATCTAGGAGCTCAAATTGACCAGCTTCTTGTGTCTCTTGAAATATTTCGATGGTAACCTTCAAGTTTTCTTCAATATTAATTTCTTTGTAGCATTCATTATTGTCTTTTAGATATTGCAAAGCTTGTCTAACTTTATGTAAATCTACCAGTTGTTGCCAATTTTTTTTGTCTTTTGTAGGTACACCATTTACTAAGATAATTAAAGATTGCTCCATTGGAAGTTGCACTCCTATAGTGTGCACATATTCTTTTAGATCTAATGGTAAATACACTACTTTTCCACGAATACCTTTCACTAATTCAGAAGGAGGTCATTTTGCTGTTTTTGGTTGTAGGCGTATTATTGCTTGAAAGGGGTGCACAGTTTGAATTATGATGCTCTCATATAAATTGAGTTGCTGTAGGGATTTTGGTAGTGGAAATCATTCCAAATTATTTGTGATAGCACGTGAAGGAGTTTGGTTGTTGTCAAGTTTTGTAGTGCAGTAACTGCAAAGTATTAAGGGGTCAGTTATTTTGTATTTGTTTTCTGCTGTAAGGTAGAGAGCTAATTCAAAACATTTAGAATCTTCATTGTCTTCTATTTTATATGTTAGGTCTACAGTTTTTGTGTTACTTTTATAAAAAGTTCTATGGCAAAATACACTCACATGGTTTGGTACTTCAGCAGATGTAATTTTACATTTCAGTATTTCTTTTTTGTATGTGTGTAGTAGAAGGTTGCCATGCATAGAATTGTTGCTAATTTGCTTTAAAGCTATTTCATTCTGTAAGTGGTTTTCACTTCCCAAATTTTTTTTTCTGGATATAGTCGATTTCTTCAAGTAGGTCTTTTGCTGTACCATGCAGAAGAATGTTTTTTAAATTGGCTAGTGCTAAAGCAGGACTTTTAGCATAGTACAGTTTATAGACTAGATTTCGTATAGTTGAATGATGTGTTGATATCATTTTGATGTAATTGAAGGTGGTTTTGCAAGTAGGTCCTGAAATGCAGTCCAATGAATGCCCTTGTAGTCCTGTGTACTTGCACACTGGACAGGTATCCATATTTTGCAGTAGTTTAATTTTCATTTTGTCTTTGCCTTTCACATATTGAATGAGGAATTGGCATAAAGACTTGAAAGATTCTTTGGGAATGTTACACATTGATGTGCATGGCCATTTGTATACTAGACGTTCTGATTCAGTTGAATGGAGAGGCCATTCTAAGTTTTCTGGGGATATTTTTGTAAGCAGTATTTCTTTTTCCATTATGGTATTGTTTACTTTTTCATAACCTCGTCCACTGCTATGTATGGCAATTGTATTTGTTTGCTTTTGTTTGTATGCTTCATTAAAGTATGGTTCTGTGTTCATAGTGTGACTCCATTTACCTCCACAGATACTTAAGAAGTTATTTCTGTTGACATTTTGTTTATTGAGAAGTCTTTTTTGTAATTTAGTCATTAGTTTTGTTAGTGGTTTCATTTTGTTTAACACTAAAATACATAACTTTCTTTTGAGAAGGATTGCACTGTCTATCAACGCTTCTAAGATTAATTTCCTACGATAGGTTTCTAGGGTTAAGTTTGATTTCTCTCCTGTTTTTATAAGATTTTGAAGGACTCTGTGATGGAACATTTTTGCTAAAATACTTTTTTTGGTATGCTTAGTTTGCACTATATCAAGATTTATAGGAGAAGTTTTATCTGTAGTGGTAGCTGATTTTTTGTTAATTGTTTTGTGGTTTGTTTTACATTTTGATAGAGGAGGCAAAGTTTCTGTACTTGAAGCTTGTTTTGTTTTGTAAAATGGCTGTATTAGCTGTTTTGTTTTAACTTTTTTTTACAAATTCTGATAGAGATGGATGCTTGTTTTGGACACTTCTACTTTCATTTGCTCTGTTTCTGTGTTGCTTTCTACAGACTTGATTTTTGGTAGGCATTCTTTAGGGTCTGTTGAAAAAAATAAAGAAGGTATGGGTTGGGGTGTTCTTAATGTATGTGTGCTGTGTGCATGAGTGTGGGAGTAAGATAATAAAGATGTATGTAATGGTGTGTGATTGTGCTTTGGGCAACTACAACTAGTTGGGATGGCTATTCTTGAATGTATGTGCTACTAAACTGGGGTTCAGATGATAATAGAAAGTAAGCTGGTGGTGTGAAGAAGTATAAATAGTAAATCTAATGGTATACAATCAAAACAGTGGTTTGTTCTATAATTTCAAAATTCTAGGGGTTGAGTTGGGTTATTTGTGTGTCGAAAACTAAGAAATTGTGCATCATTCTGCCTGTAAATCCCTGTTTAAGAAATGGGGAGTGGTAGACAAAATGGTACACAATCTCTATTTTTAGACACAGAAATAGCATGAATTAACCTTACAATGTGTACGAATAATAGCACAAATAATATGGTGGTATTCAACTTACTTTTTTTCTGAAATGAGCAGGTTTCTTCTTAGTTGTTGTTTGTACTTCAAATTCGGCTGCTTCTTTTCAGGAGAATGGTCTTCACTGCAATTGTAAAGGAAACAAATAAGGATTTTTGTTTGTATATATCATTGTATATTAGACATTGATTTTTTTAATTCACATTGACCCTCAGCGCCTTCCTCAAAATCATGAAAACTATAATATTCACATAAGATGCGTCACACCAGTTGAATACATATCATATGTTCTCAATGCATACACTGTATTGTAATGACTAACTGTACCAACCAAAATATCATTTGTATGCCTTGTGGAATTCATAATGTACCACTGAATACCACTATTTCTGTAACTAAGCTCTTGTAAGTAACAGCGCCTCAATGCCATTGGCTGCTTGCGCAGTAGATACATATAAGTAAATAAATGTTTATATTTTTGTACAAGTATTGTTGTTTGATTTTTGAACATACTGTGTGCATGCAATTTTGTTTCTCTTAACTCTTCATATTGTACTTTAAATATGTTAGTTCAAAATGCTTTGAAAATGTGTGTGTAAAAAGAAATTAAATAGCAGATAGGTCGGAAGTGACAGTTGATTTTAGGAGATGGAAAAAATGACAGTAAATTCATTTTATAGATTATACAAGCTAAAAGTCAGTTAATCTGTTTATATGAATCTATAAAAATTGTACATGTACTATATAGAAAATATGCATACCTGTAGTTTGTGTTCATGCATATGGATATGCATGCAGGTGCAAGTAGAAATCTTGGAGACTTGTACAGTATTTCTGGTAGAAGGTGCTTTCCAATGATATGACACTTGTACACAGAGAGATTCAAAGTACATTTAAACTGCTGATCTATGATGATGCAGTTAGATGTAGATGTCTTGGATGTGATTGGTGGATGTTCATGTGACTTCTTAGCTATATCCAATGAGGGAATGGCATAGAAAGTGAAAAGGAAATCGTAGAAGGACTGTTCATGTTATGATATGTCTGCGGACATGGTGGTAGTCCGCGGACATCGGGTGTTACATCCGGGGATTTTTGGGTTGGGGAGACATGAAAATGAGAATGAGCAGAAAAAGGGATTGGTCAGGAAAGTTTAGTGGGTGTGTTGTGCCAGGAGAGAGTTTCTCAGATACTCTTTTTACTGAGAGAAGAACAGATAGCTATGGCTGCGTGTTTCAAAAAACAGATTGGATTTTGGGAGGCTCGTGGATGCATTGGTTGAAGGTGCATGCAGAAAGCTGTGGAGTAGCTGTAGATCTTGGATTCCCACATGTGGAAGTGCACTGGAATGGAGTACGTGGAATGAAGTGGTTGGACTTGCTACCTCTGTGTGCTACTTTGGAGGCAGAGCAACATCCAGACATAATTGTAATTCATTGTGGAGGGAACAGTTTAGGACATGTGTCTGGAATTTCTTTGCAATTTGCAATGAAAGAAGGACTTGAGAAGGTCATGGACATGTTTCCAAATTCTCAAGTAATTTTTTCACTGATTGCGCAGAGACAAATGTGGCTTCGTTCTTCTTCATTTGGTCCACAAATGGAGAAAGCAAGGCACAATGTAAATAAGGCTTTTTGTGCCTTTCTAAGAGATTTTGGCATGTCCATGTCCTCTTTTCACAATGAAAATATTATGTTTCGTAGTACATACATTTTTTGCAGAGATGAAGTCCATCTTACAAATGCTGGCAATCAGATTTTTTTGAGAAATGTACAAAATACATTGTGACCTTTTTTAGAATTACAGCATCCATTGTATAGTAGGTGTTGAGCAGTTCAAATTTTTCAAACACAAATAAACACCACACAAAGGCTCTTTTCAGAGCCACCACTTTCTCCCAGATAAAACTGCAATGGTTATGATAGGGTAGCAACCCAAAATTTTAGATGTCGGCGGACTGTCCGCAGACTTCTAAAAAATACACAGGGTCCTGCTTCATTTATTTTCACTTCTCTTTTTTAACTGTAAAAGGCGGCTCTGAAAAGAGCCTTTTTTATTTTTGTTGTTTTACATTTTTATGGATTTTTTATACAAGACACACTAGGAGAGGAGGGGAAAGGAGGGTAAGGGTGGGACACCAACCATGGGGATAAGAAAGGGTGAGTTGAGAGAGGAAGATGTAGAGTGGGTTTCACTTGGGTAGTGAGCAGACCTTCTTGTGCTCTGAAACGATAGACTCAAAAGCACTAGGACGTCTCTCCCCCCTGCACAGTACTGCGTCGCAGTACATACACACAACTGTGACCTTCGAAAGGTAAGGCTCATCAGCATTGCGTATGGTCTGTGAGGCAGCTTGAGGAATATGCGGTCTCATAGGAGTGTTCCTTTTGGTGACAGGATCGGAAACAGAGGATGAAGTAGAGGAAGTCAACCTGCTACGCTCCTCGCAAGGTACAACCTTGCGAACAGCCCCCGAGTAGAATGACTTTAAGCGTCGCTTCATGGTAGTTGTCCCAAAACTGTATTAACCATGCCTCCCTGACTGAGTACCATTTTGCACTCATTGCAGGTGACTTGGTTCGCACGTGCCTTAGGACCATTACCACGAATGGTAAATAACCGCCACACCCAAGAATCACGCCGAGTGCTGGTAATAGGGACTTCCACTACCTCATTCTCGTCATCCTCTTCTTCCTCCTGTGCATCCTCACTCCTGTTCCCCTCTTCAGGCCCTTGGGGAGGTGGTGGTGGTGGAGGGGGTGGGGGTGGTGTTGAGGCAGATGCAGCACCAGGTGGCAGTAGTGGAGCCACGGATGCCATCAAATTTGCGATGGAAATCTGCAAATTGGCAGGAAAATTCACTGTGCTCTGTAGGGTAGCCAGAAACACAATGAGATTGAGCTCTAGGGCGTGGTCTTTTATAGGGGTGCTTGTGCGCGGTTCGAGGACATGCGCGCTATCCAGGGACAGATCGAACAGAAAAACGGGTTCAAAAAGTCACAAAAAGTATGTAGAAACTCAGGATTAATATGTGGGACTTGTTCTATGGTGAATTTTTGTTGGAAAATATTGTAGATTACTTGAAAATGTAGTTTTAAATTGTTTGGGGACAAGAACAGTGTTCACAATCAGAACATACGCTGATTGTGGGCACGGTCATATGATAGCTTCGCGAACATGTCTGCGAAGGGAGCGGGTGTCCGCAGGACACCAAATGCACTGAAACTAGTTACAGACAGGCGTTTGTTCTTAGAACAGTTTCAACTTGTCTGCGAACAATACGGACAGGTATAGTGTCCTCAGGACACCCACATTTTGTTTATTTACGAACATCCCAGGACACAAAATATGTTCTAAGAACATTTTCATCTTGCCAGCGAACAATATGGACAGCGTCCTCAGGACACCCACATTTCGTCCATTGACGAACATTTCAGTACACCGCATGTGTTCTTAGAACAGTTTAAACTTGCCTGCGAACAATACGGACAAGAATAGCGTCCTCAGGACACTCCCATTTTGTTTCTTTACGAGCATTTTAGGACACAGCCTGTGTTCTTAGAACAGTTTCAACTTGCCTGCTAACAATACGGACAGGCATTGAGTCCTCAGGACACTCCCATTTTGTTTCTTTACGAACATTTTAGGACACAGCCTGTGTTCTTAGAACAGTTTCAACTTGCCTGCGCACAATACGGACAGGCATAGCGTCCTCAGGACACCCCCATTTTGTTTATTTACGAACATCCCAGGACACATAATATGTTCTAAGAACACTTTCATCTTGTCAGCGAACAATACAGACAGCCTACTCAGGACACCCAAATTTCGTCCATTGATGAGCATTTCAGGACACCGCGTGTGTTCTTAGGACAGTTTCAACTTGCCTGCGAACAATATGGACAGGCATAGCGTCCTCAGGACACTCCCATTTTGTTTCTTTACGAACATTTTAGGACACAGCCTGTGTTCTTACAACAGTTTCAACTTGCCTGCGAACAATAGAGACAGGCATAGCGTCCTCAGGACACTCCCATTTTGTTTCTTTATGAACATTTTAGGACACAGCCTGTGTTCTTAGAACAGTTTCAACTTGCCTGCGAACAATACGGATAGGCATTGCGTCCTCGGGACACTCCCATTTTGTTTGTTTACAAACATTTCAGGACACAGCCTGTGTTCTTAGAACAGTTTCAACTTGCCTGCGCACAACACGGACAGGCATAGCGTCCTCAGGACACCCCCACTTTGTTTATTTATGGACATCCCAGGACACATAATATGTCCTAAGAACACTTTCACCTTGTCAGCGAACAATACGGACAGCGTCGTCAGGACACACACATTTCGTCCATTGACGAACATTTTCAGGAAACCGCGTGTGTTCTTAGAACAGTTTCAAATTGCCTGCGAACATTACGGACACGCACAGTGTCCTAAGGACACTCCCATTTTGTTTCTTTACGAACATTTTCGGACACAGCCTGTGTTCTTAGAACAGTTTCAACTTGCCTGCGAACAATACGGACAGGCATAGAGTCCTCAGGCCACCCCCATTTTGTTTATTTACGAACATCCCAGGACACATAATATGTTCTAAGAACACTTTCATCTTGCCAGCGAACAATACGGACAGCGTTGTCAGGACACCCACATTTCGTCCATTGACAAACATTTCAGGACACCGCGTGTGTTCTTAGAACAGTTTCAACTTGCTAGTGAACAGTACGGACAAGTATAGTGTTTTAGGACACCTCCATTTTCATTTCTTTACGGACATTCCGGACACCCGTGCTGTCCGCGGACACCTGAACTGTTTTTTTTTTTTTTAAAACAAGAAATGAATTAGGACACAATATAATAATTTTGTATGTATGTATGACAGATAAGGTGAGGCAGAAACTGAAACAAAAACAGGAGAATTAGGGGTTTCAATAGGATTTATATGAGGTGAAGAAGGGATGGAAGTCTCATCAAAACGTTTTGGTTCATGGAGAGGGTTTGGGGATAATTGACTTGGATATGGCGAGGGGGGACAGGTACATGTGGGACAATGGTACAAGGTTTTTGGTTTAAAATGATCTTCCCAAAAGTTTTTAAATTATTAAAATTGGTCAACAATAAATCAATTTTTTCTTGTATGCTGTGAAGAGTGTTATCCATAACAGCTTCTTCTGAAGTATTTTCTATTTTGGTATGGGATAATTGACTGGGCTATGGTTATGGGGGACATGTACATGTGGGCCAATGGTATGTAGTTGTTTGTTTGAAGTGATCCTCCACAAAGTTTTTTAAATTATTAAAATTTGCCAAGAGTAGGTCAATTTTTTCTTCTATTTGCTGAAGAGTCTTTTCCAATACAGCTTTTTCTTTAGTATTTTCAATTATTGAATGGTCTGTACAAAAATATATATATATATATATATGTTAAATGTATATAAAATAATATTAATTAAATAATTGGTTTATATAGTAAAGTGTCTAGCATTCGATTCACTATCTTCTGACATTTCCTCACCTGGGAAATGCTCCTCTAGCCACTCCAGAGTACTAGACATTTCTATGAGAAAAAAAAAATGACATTTTTTTGTATCTAATACAGAAAGTTTACAAATATATGAGTAAAATGCAGTACACTTACTATTTCAGGTAAGGTGTGTTCTGAGTGGTCTGTAGATCTGCTGTTGCTCTTAGTTGTGGAGTTTCTGTGAGGTAATCATGTTGGAAGTCTATCTTTCTTCTTTTGGTATATTCTATTTTAGAAAATATTGTATTTAAATGATTGGTTAGTGTGTTATATATATGGGTTATACTTCTTATTTATTACTACATATAATGTGTATGTGTGCTGGTTTGTGAATTTGTAAAATGTTCATGTGTTATGATATAACAATTAAACATACCCCCCCAGACTTTTTGGGTAGTGGTGCTGTTGTTCGAACATGTCCGCGGACATTAAAAGAGTTTGCGGACATCAAATTCAGTAGAGGGGGTTCAGTGTGTTCCATAATATATGTACATAATGTCAGAGTTATTATTGTTAAGTTGTGCTACTAAAAACCTATGTAATTCAGTGAAAAAACTTTGTTAAAGGGACGTTATGGTTAAGTTGCGCTACTAAAAACCTATGAAATTCAGTGAAAAGACTTTGTTAAAGGGACGTTATGGTTCCAAGTAAAACTGAAAATCCCCTGAAATTCTTATAATAAGAATCCCTTGTACAGACATTTCATGAACATTAAATGCACATGTGATGTCATCAGTGATGTCATCAATTACATTTGTGATGTCATCTTTGATGTCGTGGGTGTTAGTCTTAGCAGTTCACAGTGGTGGCGCGAGTTATGGTTGCTTAGCTTACCATAACTGGCGAATTTCAGGGGTTTTTCGGTTTTACTTGGAAACATAATGTCCCTTTAACAAAGTTTTTTCACTGAATTTCATAGGTTTTTAGTAGTGCAACCTAACCATAAAGTCCCTTTAACAAAGTTTTTTCACTGAATATATATATATATATATATATATATATATATATATATATATACATACATATATTTAAATAGTACATGTTATGCTAATTAGCAGAAGCAGCAGCAAGCTTAATGAGAATAATTGCAATGTATGAGGAAGGAGTCTACATGCAGAATAAATACATTTTCATCACTGAACGTCTGGATAATGAACCCCTTCCCAACTTGTCCTACATGGGGGACAGTGGGTGATGGGGGATCCCCCCTCGTATAGCCCTGATTTCTCTACCTGTGCGCCCTCATCTCCATTGCTTTCTATATGGTTATGAAAATCACATGTTTAAATCATGTGACAGCATTTGTAAATATATACCGCAATCCGGCGGGACTAACAGGTGAAGCTTTCTTTCAAGGCATGACAGTGTTAATAGATCTTATAACAGCAACCGACAGCATCCCGGAAACTATCATAGCTGGAGACATACATTTGGATTGCTTATCTACCAGCTCGAAAAGTAAGATAAAAGCTGTCTCTACCTGGTCCAATTTTATGTATAGCAGGAACTTTCGAATGGTAAATGGTGCAGTCGAAGAAGCTATGCCTTCAAAACATACTTGGCAGCGTGAATTAAGTCAAAGTATAATTGATTACATATATGTAGAGCAACATTTGTTTAACATAATTTTCTTATTTGAAATAATTCCTCAGTCACAAAGTGATCATCATCTACTTTCCCTGCAGATCAATTGGTCACCTGAAAACTCAGACAGGGAGTGGACGAAACAACAACTAGAGGTTAATAATTTCAAAAATCGCTTGAAATGGTCTTGAGGAAACTTATGGAAGTTTTCTCAAGTAATAAATAGATCTATTAATTCCCACAATTTAATCATTTATATTGACTTACCGGAACCGTTTAAAAACACGATTGTTCCAAATCAGAATAATAAACCTCATAAGCACACTTTTGATCCCGAAATTAGATTGCGTAAATCCCAATATCGTCAAGAAAGGAGGTTAATACTAGCCACGAATGTCACCAATCCTTGTCAAGCATTAAGATCAGCCAAATGCAAATACCTAAATTGGATACGTGGTTGTCGTGCATTGGTCTTCCAATATGATAGTGAACACATGTTTAACACCATAAGCTCCAAAAACTCAACAGAAGTTTGGAGATTACTTAATTATCGTACAACTTTGTGTCAAGCGCATGTTCAAACAAGCGCTGTATTGGAAGAAGCATGGGTGGATCATTATTCAAATTTGTATAAGGACCCTAACTTTAGAGCTGAACAGTACAGGATGCAAACAACTTCATCTTGGAATATCCAATGCTCGCCGATATTACTTGAAGAGCTTATAAAAAAAGTAAGCTCATCTAGAGCTGCCGGTCCTGATGGACTGCATAATGCCACCTTTAAAGAAAACCTGAGTTATTGGGCGAACATCCTTTATGCCATTTTTCAACAAGTGATGGCACATCGCATACTACCAGCGTCCTGGACAACATCGATAATAGTGCCCATATATAAGAAAGGCGACCACACCAACCAGAGAAACTATCACTTTATTGCACTATTAGATGCCCCCAGCAAACTTTTTGCAAAATTGATTTTGGGGGAATTCAATGCTTGGACAAAATCTTGTGGCATGAGAGATCAGCAACAAACAGTATTTGTGACAGTTCTAGGCACTAATGTTAACCTCCTATCACTAAATGCAATAAAAGCACAATACCATGTGTGCAAGCAATCTGTATATTTCGCTTTTGTGGATTTACACGCGCCCTTTGACTCCGTCCCCCGTGTCCTCCTCATGGCAAAATTAAAAAGAGATGGCTGTCCACCAGTACTACAGGACATTATCCATGCATTCCATGCAGATACATCCATCCAAATACTACTTACTTTGGAAGGATTATTATCAGCCCCTATCTTGACAGCTCGTTCTCTAAACCAAGGCTGTTTATTAGCAGCAGCTATTTTCAAATACTTTATACAAGACCTTCGATATTCGTTCTTGCATATATTATCTGATTCTCTAGTCCTCAATGGAATTAAAATCACTAATCTAAACTATGCAGATGACATATTGCTCATCTTTAAGACCCCGATAGGTTTGAAGAACCTGCTTGGTGCATTTAATTTGTATCTAGAATCAAACCAACTAGTGATTAATACAAACAAAACTCAAATTGTGAAATATGTTGCTAATAGAAATCATAGGAATACATATAAGTGGACAATAAACTTAATGCCGCTAGAGGTTGTGAATAGATACATACACCTGGGCATGGTTTTTGAGGGACTGTTAACTCCGAGTGGCCAAGTAGAGAACATGGAAGTGAAGTTGACCACAGCCATATCGCAGGCGAAAATGATATTGCACCGGTATGGTAAATTCACGATAAAACCAGCAATTCTTTTCTGGAATATGAAAGCCATCTCATCCATTTTATGTGGATCAGAAACATTACTGAATTGTAAACTACTAAATTTGGATAGACTAGAAGCCACACTCTGGAGAGCGGTCCTTTCCATACCCCAGTGTGTACCAGGTGCATGCATGCAATATGAATTGGGGCTAATTTCTCTGCATGCCATCTATCTGTGGCGAAGATGTTCACTGTTTCGCAAATGTTTGTTAGCAGTCCGCAACCGAATACGTTACAGGTAATTGCTAACTATATGCTTACCTCACATAAGAATTTTGCGAAAAGGTGGGTTGAGGAAAGTCTAGCTTGTTTAGCAAACGCAAATGTATCAATCAATATGCTAGTGACAAATCCGGATAAAGCTAAGTAATTAATATACCAACTGGACTGGATCAATACGAGAAATATGTGTCTAAAGTACCGCCAAATCTGTAAGTACAGATTTTGGTCCTAAAAAGTTAAAAGTCCTGAAGCGTACCTTCTAAAGTTTCCATCTGTGGCATTTAGAACAGCACTCTTGAGAGCACGCTTCGATCTATGGCCCACTCGCCAAGTACAAGTTAGAAGGCATCAAATTCCAAAGGAAATAGAGTTCTGTAGATTTTGTCTGGATCCTACTATTGCCGAATCGTTAGAACACTTAGTATGTCACTGTGAAGGGTTGAATGATTTAAGATCAGCTAATTTTGTGAATGTAACAACCACTCTAAATGCGTTTGAACAAGATTTACGTTGGTCTTTCTTACTATGCACTAACAAAAACACTGTACAGATAGCATTGATAAACTTTCTAATGTCTCTAAAGTTAGAGAATCTGCCTAGCGGTGAGATTAGCACAAATATGTTCTGAATAGTTACGGGTAGTGAGATCATATATATGATTTCTATGTTTCTAAAGGGCGAACTGCATAGGTGGTTTATAACAAACTGCTCATAATGAACTGTATTTCATAAGACATGAAAATTAGGAATGGAATGTGCCATGTTTTTATTGAGGGAACTGAATGTTAAATATATGTGAATGGTTGTTTTTTTTTTCTTTTTCTAAATCATTTCCTTTAATTCACTTCCTAATTTTTTGTCTAATATTAGTTTGAATAGCTCGATGCAATTTTGTGTACTATTGATTAATTGTGAGTAATTGATGAGCTTTTATCCTTTTGTATATATTGAAATGTAAGATATATTAAGTTTTGCTTTTATATATTTGAATGATGAATTTTGTATATTGAAAAGCTGATTAATTTCAGCTAATACAATAAAAAAGAAAATATATGGTTAACCCTCAAATTCCTGCAGGTTTTCAATTCCAAAATCATTAATGTTAATAAATTCGAGTTTTCAGTTGCATATTCAATTGCAATGGGCAATTTGCTGAAATTTTGGCTTGAAAAATACAGCACGCCATACGAAACCACCCTTGGAGTGGCATCAGAGAATAGCCATCAAGCAGAGAAGACTCATGATTTCCCGCCTCTATGGAAAAAGTATGTATTCACTAGGAAAACGTGTACATTCGTTAGAGAGGCCCCGCACAATTGCGTTTTACATTGGTACACTGTTGCATAAGCTTCTAACAAAATATCAGGTCTCTGCCAACCCAGAGGGAAGGTGCTGTCAGTTCCTATTTTTGGAGAGCAAATTATACAATTGCAAGCTTAACAAAAAGGAGTGTAGGTCTTTTTCTGAATTTCTAATTACAAACATTTATTTTGGACGAAAAAATGACTTCTCCAGAAAAAAAATCGAGCCATCCATGAGCAGAAAATGTAAGGTAGGGCAGTCAGTCGTATTTGTGCTGGAAGGTAGCGCATGCAGTCGTACTTGTAATGGAAGGCAGGGAAGTCAGTCATAATTGTGATGGAAGGTAGGGCATTCAGTTGTATTTGCAATGGAAGGTAAGGCAGTCATTCATATTTGTGTTGGAAGGTGGGGGAGTCACATGTATTTGTGATGGAAGATGGATGGAAGGGCAGCCAGTTGTATTTGTGATGGAAGGTAGGGCAGTCAGATGTATTTGCAATGGAAGGTAGGGCAGTCAGTTGAATTTGTGTACGAAGGAAGGACAGCCATTCGAGAGTCAGTCATATTGGGATGAAAGGTAAGGCAGCCAGTCGTATTTGTGATGAAAAGTATAGCAGCCAGATGTATTTGTAATGGAAGGTAGGACACCCATTTGTATTTGTGATGGATTAAGGGCAGTCAGTATTATTTGTTAGGCAGTCAGTCGTATATGTGATGAAAGGTACCGCAGCCAATTGTATTTGTTATGGACGGTAGGGCAGCCAGTTTTTTGTTTTTTTATGGAAGTTAGGGCAGCCAGTTTCTTGTGATGGAAGGTAGGGCAGCCAGTTTTGTTTGTGATGGATTAAGGGCAGTCAGTATTATTTGTGGTGGAAGTTAGGCCAGTCATTCATATACGTGATGAAAGTTAATGCAGGCAATTGTATTTGTGATGGAAGGTAGGGCAACCAGTTGTATGTGTGATGGAAGGTAGGGCAGTCAGTTGTATTCGTGATGAAAGGTACCACAGGCAATTGTATTTGTTATGGAAGGTAGGGCAGCCAGTTTCATGTGAGATGGAAGGTAGGGCAGCCAGTTGTATTTGTTATGGAAGGTAGGGCAGGCAGCTGTATTTGCTAGTGTTCCATTCAGGACACAGAACATGTTGGGAGATATGTTCAAGGTGAACATCGAGTCCAGCCACTTCAGCAACACCTCTCATACTCTATCCTTTGGACAAGCTACATGTAAAGACTTCTTTGAATGTATGGGTCCAAGTTATGCATGTCTTTAGCATGTCCTGACTCTAGACACATACAACACTTTCTTAACTGAAGAGCAGGCACTGCTAAGCAGCAGGATCTCCTGTTGGCACCCGCATTGTGGAAAAATGAGACCAACAAAAAATAGCAATGCGTGCGCAACGTGAAAAGGATAGGCCTGGAAGTGGGCTAATTAGGAATAACATGTTATCATAATCGGCAGTGAACAAGTTCAACCACTTTAGAGGAGGACCAAATGGATTTTGAGCCACCTCCAAGATTTGGAAAGCAGGAAACGGCATGCGTGTTACGGCCTCACGCCTTGAACATTTGGATCCGTTAAGCAGAGAAGTTATAAGTCAAGTTTATTTCTGTCTGAAGCATGGTCTTTATTTTTGTTTTACTTAACGGCTTCATTTCATTGCTGTGTGTTTGAACTGCTCACCCCATAATCCCGATGTAATGACTGCAGGTGGATGTGCCAGACCTTCTCTCGGTGTCCCCGATTGACATTTGCTTGCTTAAAGTAAGAGTGCTGCTGAATCGCTTAATCACTGTGTGTTTCCCTGGGGTTTGGGTCAATTTGACCTAAAACATTTTACTTAATCACATTTGATCAAATTTCTTTGACCTTTTTTGGGTCTAAAATGCGGGAGGAGACCCCCTGCATATCCCCCCACTTCCCCTCAACCTTATCTATACCCTTACCCACCCCATAAATTGACCAGAAAAAGGTCAAAAGAATGTGATCAAATATTTTAGGTCAAACGTTGTTAGGTGAATTATGCTAATACCTTTCCCTGCATATCTACCAGGCATCACCCTCGAAATTCTCCAGGTATTGTTTCAAGCCCTACCCGGGGCATTTGTTCTACACTTGCAATGAAATCAGTGATTTTGACCTTCATTCGATACTTCGGTCCCCACTCAGGTGTTAGTTGGAGGATGCTAGTTAGATGCATCTGGCAAGAAGACGATGATCGGGCAGATTTAAAGTTGTGTGGAAGCATAAACTCTTCATTAGATCCAGAGTACCACTCCAGTGAAGTTTTCATAAGTTTAGGAACAGTTTGCAAATTCTTCATAGTAAAGGAATAAAATGTTATAAAAATGAGCCTGATAGTGAGTTGCATATGTGCTATGTACACTTACGGTATTGTATTGTATTTGGATTTTCAGAGCGCAAACTATGGCCCGAAGGCATGAAGGCGCTAATAGAAAATGACAGGGAGAGCTACTCAAGTCAAAACTCAAAAGAAATTAGTTTTCAAGTTCTTTCAAAACTGCAGGTGATTAACAAGTTTTTCAGAGATATGTCAGCAGGGAGTTCCACATAGTGAGGGTCAGAGCAGAAAAAGGGCATCCTCTTGCTCGTGCCCTGCGGTATCTCAGAATTATTGCTACCCCTGTGGTCTCCCTTGCTACCCCTAAAAAAAAAAAGAATTACCGAAAAATATATTTTTTCTTTAAAATAATTAATAACCTGATGCTCCTGGGCTGTGGCCAGCAGCATGTTGCTCTTTGTTTCTGGAGTTGCTGGATATCTGATAGCTATAGCTGGTAAGATAGCTCTGTGGGTTGAGCGCTCACTGCTGCAATGTGAGCGTGATTTGCAGGTTTGCAGGGACGGCTCACAGCAAGGTCAACTCAGCCTTTCATCCTGCTGAGTTTGATAAATTAGTGCCAACACCGGTTGGGTGGTATTGTATGCATATTTGTTCTATATGAAGAGCTTCATTATCATTTGGCTTTGGACGTCTGCTTAAATTGACAGTAAATTGGTAATATGGGACTATACGCACTGACATTAATGATACATATGCTGATCCATTCTTGTATAAATATATATCACTTTACAGTGATGTCGTAACCATATTTTTCGAAGTGTACTTAGAAACAATGCTATGTGATGCAGGAATAAAAGGTGATGGAAGTAAGGTCAGGTGACCTGTTTAGCTAAAAATGTACAAGCAAGACACTGGGCATTCCTAAGATAGCAACTTCTTCAAGAATGAAATGAAGTGAGAAACGTACTAGAATGTGGTGTAATGTTTAACACCATACATAATGTAGCTAACAGGTATCTGGCCGTTGGTAAAACCTATACAAGTATTTTGAATGGCGCTCTGCTTTGCACAACCTTGAGAAAAGTGTAGCAGGTCTTGGTCAAAGGGGTTACTATGTGTGATTTGTTTCTTGCACGACAATGAAATAAAACAGACTCACTTATCTGTTTCTACTAAATTCAAGTCCTAAAATGTTTATATATTGTCTCCAACTGGCATGAAACACATTTAAGTAGTTGTTTAGCTACTTGTATTGGTGGATCCCATTGCTAAAGCTCTACAGCTCACACTGACTCCGCTTGAGATAAGCCTGGCTGCTCAGTCACACTACCAACTTGTGTAGTACAGACCTATACCAATAGGTGGATTACTTAATACCAAGAGTACAAGTGTTGTGTAGTCTCCCAGGGCAGCCACCCTGATGTTTGAGTGACAGCTAGGCTGTGCATGAATGGAAGAAACCTGGTTAAAAGGCAAGGGTTTGGGACGGAAGACAGAGACGACCCCTGGGAAGAACAACCTGATGAAGAAACCATGAACAAAGCTTGCTGCAAATATTTCCAGAGCAATGAAAAAGTGTCATGGTAATTTCTAGGAAACACAGTAATTATGGCTTTTTACACTGAATTGATAGATCTTTTAACAAAGATAGAGTCATTTTCAGCAACTTAAGTTTGCACATTGCGTAGGTCATAACTGCAGTTCTGTTGGAAAACGATGCAGCAGATGTCAAACATCAGGGTGTAATGGCAACTGTGCAATGTTGTAATCGTTGCTAAGAAGTTGGGCAGTGAAGTATGGATGAAAGATGGTAATCTGGATGAAATGTTGAATTTATTAAAGACACATATGCTAATGGGGTGATCCAAGAGGAAAGTTGAAATTAGAGAATTGTAGCCTGTCTGATAAGTGGCTAATAAATTGGCTGTTGAGCCAGCAGCCATTGCTACTGATGACAGGTTAGTCCCACATTTAAAGGTCACATTGTGTTTGTTTCATTGGCTTCTGAGGACCGTCTTAGGTTAACATCTCATTAAAAAAGGGGGCCCAGTAGAAAATTCCCCAAACCTCTGGGAAATCTAACAGTGTAAACACTAAATGCCTACCTGGGAATGCTGGTGTATTGGGCAGTCGCACCAACAACCATTCACCCTTGCTTATCTCTCACAGCTCTATGCAGAACAGACATGCGTCAGTGTTTTTAATTGCACCTAATTCTTACAAAAATACATGTTCTTATCTGTACAAATACATAACAACACAAATACAGAAATTATTCAAAAACATCAAAACACTCAGTGGGGGTTAGAATAAGAGGCAATAACATACTTGCACCCAGTTTTCACAATTCAAACTAGGCATCTGAAATGTAAGGCATTATCTTTTGCAAATGATTATAAACCCTCACAAAAAGGCCTGCTGGCAGGTTATTCTGCCACAACTATTCATCTGTAACAGTCGTTTTTGCTGCATTCACACTTTAGCTTTGCCCAGCGTGGTGTGGTGCTTGTGCGTACACCTCCAGACGAAATGATTCAACTGTCACTCAATACAATGTCAAAAAAGAACTCGCCGACACATCTGTGTTTCAGTCCAATAGTCTACTCGATCTCTCCTACTAGCAGCAAATGAGCCTCCTTTAATTTTGACAGGACTTCATCAGGACTCCCCTGGACTATTACAACCCATGCTCTCTTCATCAAAAGACGTGTGTTTAGGATTAAAACAACATCCCCTTCTCCATAGTTGGAAAAACCTGCAATAAAGCACATATACGTACGTATTAGTGTCTCTGATTTGCTGTTCTCTGTAAATACCTCAGTGAACCCGTCACCAAGCATAGTAGAGTCACTTACTTGGAGCCGATTTAGTGGCACCATTATTGGATCAAATACCTTTTTGGTGGACTTCAATTCAATGCAATGTATTTCATTTTCATTTGCCGCCATCTCAAAGAAAAGGCAAGCTGTGAAAAATCAAGAACCCATTTATATACTCTTGCTGCCGTTCATATGTTTTTAACCAAAACGGTTTGAAGCTCTGCTAATGCTCTTGAAAGAAATGTGACATTGAGACTTACTGTACAAAAGATCCTAAGCCTCTTCACCCATCTCTTTCTCTGTCAGCCCTCACGTTTAGCATCAGCAGATTTGTTGCTCATTCTGCCGTCCCATAATCTCTCTTCTCCTTGTTTTCTTGAGATGGTAAAAATAACTAATAAGCGGTATTAGCATGCCAAGTGCTGCTCAATGTTGCCACTGTTTCTGAATAGAAACATCCTGAGTCTGTACCCGCCACGCTCTTACCTGTAGTACAGGAGCGCTCGCATGTATTGCAGGAGCAGAACTTTGCTTACTCGCGCACCCATGTCGGGCTGGTTGTTGCAAATTTACTCGACGACCGCGGTGTGAGAATCACCTAAGAAACTGTAGTGGAGCAGTTACATGCCTCTGCAGGAAATCCCACCCCCCCTTCTGTGTATTTGCTGGAAGTCTGAGATTGTGCCGTGTCTGACACCAGCAGTTGTGCCAATACCGCAGCGTATATTCAAAAGAAGATACCCATTGAGACAACCCTATCAAATGTTTCCCCGAAGAGACAACAATCTGAGGAAGGAACTCTCTGAAAGAATCCGAAAAAGAGCAAAGAGAGAAGCTTGTGAAGTCACAAGAGACATGTGTGATGTCCCAAAATATTGGCTGAAAAGGATGCATGGATCCTAAAGAAACTAATGACAAAGTAAAGAGACAAGTGAACTTTTAAATATGAAGATTACACGTGCATGAAATGCTGCAGAGAATCAACTGTTCAATAATTATACAGATGCTAAACCGCAAGGTAGAATAAGTCATCATAGAAACTGGCTATATGTAGTGAATAGAATGTAGGCGACGCCACCACTTTATAGAAGCTGGACATTAGTATCATGAATTTTAGTAAGCAAGGACCCATGAAGAAAAAAATGAGAATTGTGTTGCAGCAAGAATAAGCTGAAATCGTGGCGCTGCATGGCGAGGTTGTCTAGCCTGGTATCAAAACTGAAGTAGCCAAGGTCGGTTCTCTATTCTTGAAAGGAGTGAACGTGCAAAGGATGAATCATAATTTGTTAAGGTGCAAGGAAAGAACACAAAGTGTGCCAAGCTTTATTCACTTAAGACATTTAATAACTGCCAAATTGACCAAATCGCAGTCTCCTGTCATGTGAGGGTGGGGAGATTGTCAGGCTCACCTCCTTGCACCTGGGGGTCTGGGCTTACATACTGCTAAGTGAACTGAATGTTCCAGACATGGCACAAGCGTGCCAACTACTCATAGAGGTCCGTATAACGAAGGACCCTATAGTTTGAAGACCAATTGAAAACCGTGTACTTCATAGTGTTGAAGATTACATGATTTTAGAAGTAGGCATGAGTTGTCCAATCAAAATTCCACCCCTATAGAAAGTATACTTAGATGTTCCCCTTGAGCCTATCACAACCCTTTCTCATTTGCCAAGTAATATGAGGTTACATATGACAAATCTTTAGTATATAAATGTGTTTTATGTGAAATGTACTGGGAACTCGAGTAAACATCCATTAATGACCGTTGTAACTCTCTGTTTTAGACAATTGATAATAAAACTTCAAACTTTGCCATCTTCCTGAGTTGGTTTGATTATTTGGTGTCAGAGTTACTCTGCATCCCATCCATCGCATTCATAAAACCCAAAGGGCTCTATGAGCCCGTGGTAGCTGAGGATGGTTAAAAGATCCCAGCTAGTTTGCCCGCAGGCTTTCAGACGATCGCGTATCCTCTGGCCTTAGCCGGAAAGTGGCAGGGTTTCCTGTGGAGAGCGGCTGAATAGAAATAAACTTGCAAGAAGAACCAGGACAGTGGGCAGGTATCCATTTGATAAAATCCCTGCCTGGTTTCCACGGGAATCTGCGAACAGAAGGCAAAGTGGTCGATTGAAGGAAGAGTTGCTACTGAAGGCCTTGAGTCGATTAACAAACGTATGTTGAGTAGACAAAGGGGAATGACAAATGAAGGGGATAGGGTTGTGATCATTTTCATGTAATGGTAATTATTGTGTGAAGAAAATAATGCTCCTAGAGTCCTAGCTCAAGGGAGTTCAGAAGGAGGTGTCTTGAACTCCAATACGGGTGGAGTGAAATGTATATCAGTGAACAGATAAGAGAGAAAAAGGTGATCACAGTGTTTATAAAGTCGACTAGTCTGTATGATTGTTTGTTGAGAAAAAATATTGAAGAGCAATAGAAATTGTGAAGTAATTGAGAAATGTTGAGGAGCTATAGTCACTACCATAGCAAGTGGTTGATACCAATCCAATGGTAGAGATAGATCATTGAGAAATTAGAGGCTTGAGCGGCGATTGATGGTGCACACTCATATGTGTTGTTTTGAAAGCCGTTGAAAAAGTGGTGATTTACGCAAAACCATTCAGGTTATTTTATAGGTCAGTAAGTGTTGACAGTCACTTGAGACTTGTCATTATTGGAGATACTCCTTTGATGCACTTATGCAAGACACCGCCAAAGCACATGCCCAAGCTCAAACAGTATAGTACAGAATGGGTGAAAGGCACAACAGATAAGATGTTCATTCTGTGGGCACGAGGGGGATCGCTGTCAAAAGCGGTATTGCAACACATGACCATTACTTGCACGGTGCGTACACGCAGAAGAAATTAGAGAAAATATTAGCGATCCTAGACCTCTGGAAAATGTATTAGGAAGAGAGGGAAGATCTACCACTTAATGAGTGGATGCTTAGTCAGAGAAAAGAGCTCCCCTTGCATTGCCTGAAGAAAAAGGCGCTAGTACAGAAAAAATAGGGTTGTACCTTTTAAAGGCGCTGAAAGCGGCGACAGGGTATAGTAATCCGATATATGAACCCCCACCCTATATTAGCGATGGTAGTCCAGAGGAGAGTGAGAGAAAAGAAGAGATCCATGAGATCATACAAGACAAAGAACAAAAGAGTGAGCAGGCAAATTTGTCAACAGAACATAGACAGGGAGATTGAGAGATGGAAAGGAGAGAAGGATATAAAGCTGATGAGGTAACACCCCTGCAGAACAAACTGATGGGAAGACAGATATTACTCCAGTTACTCAAAGGAAAAGCATCAAGGAAGTTAGGCAAATAGAAGATAAGGATGAGCAAGAAAGAAAGGACAAAAAACGAGAGAAGAGATTGAAAGATGAGCAGAAAATGAAGAGCAGGGAACGACGAGAACAGCTGTATCAGGAGGAGCAAGAGAAAAAAGAAGAGCAGGAAAAAGAACAATTAAAATATACCAATAGGCAGAAAGCGATAGAAGATAGGGATAACAGAGAAAGGAAAAGAGAAACAATTGTGTATAGGCACGTTATAAATGCCATATCATATCAAATCAAGAGGAGGAAGCACAAAGACAAAGGGACAAAAGAATACTGCAATGAAGGGAAGAAGAGGAAAGAAGGGAAGGAGTAAGGAGAGAAGAATAAAGGCAGGAGGAAGAAAGATCTAGAAGGCAGGCAAGAAAGCAAAGAGAATTAGATGAAGAAATAGAGCAAAGGAGAAGACAGCATGGTCTTGATACCAGTGTTGTTCGTAAGGAACCAGTAGGTCCAAGCCCAGCAATATGATGGGATAGAAGAGAAGAGTTCCTTCCGATAAAGGAAACAACATCAGGGGCATCTAGGGTAGTATTAGAGGAAGAAAACGTTGATGCGGGAAGCATCGGAGAAAGCATTGATAAGGTCTATCAAGAATGTAAAGAAGGTAGCAGGTATGGAAGTCAAGGCAAGGGGGATCAATCCCTAGCATTTCAATCATGAAGCAAAGAAGACAATCTGTTTAGTACGGACATAGAGCTTTGTCCTTAAGCAGACTGAACCTAGACAAAGTTGAAGGAGATGATAGTCACACTCGTTGGTGACAAGACATATCAGACGAGGAAAGAGAATCCATCCTTGAGGTAGGAAGAAGGAGCATGTGTGCCCCAGAGGGAAGCCTGTAAATGGATAAAGAACTAAGATGGTCCGATATGCCAGATCCCATACCATATCCAGAGCATCTCCGAGGACGATTGTATAGTGAAAAGGGAGAATCACTGCCATATATGAGCAGGTTAAGGTCGCTACCGGCAAGGAGACAGACAGGGATAATCATCTAACGATGGGAACCAACTGAGGGTTGGGGTTTACACAGTTTCCCTTATTGGAAAAAGGGGGAGAAAGACCACAGTATATTCCATGGCCGCAGATGAATAAGGATCATTTAAAGTGTAAGCCCCTGAGGGTTACTTCGGGTGCTGGGAAATAGATATAAGAAATAGAAAAAAATGATAGGAGGGTCTCCTAGCAGCGATTCTTTTGGAAAGGGCTGATGACATATGGAGGAGAGCAGGGTATTCAAGTGTAACAGTAAAAAAATATAGGGCGCCTGGCGGAGTCCTGATTTACCCAGGTGGGTACATGTACCAGAAGAAAATAATCAGGATGAAAAGATCCTACAAGCCATAAAGTTGTTCTGTGTGTGTATGTTTATTTCACAATGACACAGAGCATTTTGTGTTGATTTTACAATTTACTTTACAGTACTTTCGATAAGCACGAAAGTTTTGAAAAAACAAACGGACAAGAGTGATTGTGAACGATGGTAACATGGGTAAGTGTCGACCTCAGAGGTATTGAGGTCAAAACTCCACAGGGAGGCACGTTCCAAAGACAGATGAGGTAGAAAAAACCTACTATGCAGGGGAAGTGCGCCTGAGACTTAAGATGGTCCCAGGATTGGTTCACACAAGGTGTACACAACAGTCTTTACAAAACATACACGAGAGGGGAATGTTACAGTTGTGTCACTGGGATCGACACAGGTGTGTTTCGGCCAAAATTCGTCAAGAGGGACACGAATTGTGGTGCTGTCCATAGAATCTGTAGGTTTAAAAGAAGATGTCAGGATCTCAGAGAATATTTGACTGGTTCATGATAGTATTCAATACTGGCCGAGTGGTGCCATGGTGATACATCACGTGGTGTATCTAAAAACAGCGTACCTGCTGCTGCAATATCAGTAGGGTGCTGTGGACAATCCTCATATAATTGCTGGATTGCTATTGTGAAGTTGCACTTTAAGAGTAGGCCGAAGTGTCCTGAAGGCCGACGTCTCTCAGGGTCTGCAGACTGGAATGGGCCAGGGTGGGTCCCAAATCTGAGAGGAAAACAAGGGAGGATCATAACCAAATGATCCTCAAAGAGGTCTACCAGTGGTGGATTCGGTAGTGGTGAGGGAATCTGCCAGGGGTCTGTACCCCCTATTTGCCGTGGTAGTCGTCCATACGTGCCCATAGAGTGAAGAAGTATTCTATGTGGAACTCGGCGAATAGTTCTGGTTGGCTGTGAGGTATCCATGGAGGTAAGTGGAGTGACGTGGTTCCACAAGTGGGTATGGCTCCAGGTGTAGTTTATCCTCTCTGGTGTGTAGATCGTAAGTTGAGATGTGCAACAATGATGCAGGCCTGTGCAGAATACCTGGTAGACCACCAGGTGTGAAATGGTGACGCTGTGTGGTCCATGTTCAAATATCTGGTTCTGAAAGCGTCCAGTCCTATGATTGGTGCAACGTGAAAACTGTGCTTTCTGGTCTATGGAAGAAAATGCTTGCTGCATGTGCACAATTTTGGTGCTGGAGGCGGGGTCTACAAACAACTTTAGAGCTGCCTTGGAGTGGGAGTGCCATAAAATGCTAATCGAAGCTAGTGAATAGTGCCTGATTGCAGTTGTAAGTAGGAGAAAGCACGTGGTTAATTAAAAAAGACTGTACGTGAAAGTAGCTCCGAAATGCAGGTGTTGCAAAATAGAATAGAATAACACAGGTTAAGGACCCTATCAATTTACCGCAGTGCGTCTGGTGCTTCTGTGCTCGCGGGGTCCTCAGCTCACAGTGGTGCTGTGCGAGGGAGACCGGCTTCCGTGTCTATGAATGTTCCTAGAGGCTGACGATCAGCCAATGGGGATGCACGGTTGGTGTGGGAGGCGGCCGAGCGAACCAATCACATCATGGTCAGTGTCTTACCCAATCGCACGTCACTTGGAAGGCGGGAGGGTGGGGGGGAGGAGTGTACTCAGAGGTATGCACTACTGGTGCGGCAGGGCATCATGGGAGACGTAGTCCCTTAGGGGTGAAAAGCTATGAACCATGCTGGATGACTTAAAAGACATGGTTGTAAGGTGCCTGGGTCGATTGGCCATTGTGGGCCTCGGCGCCCTAGTGTCTGTCGAAAGTGGCGGAGATATCAATGGTGGACGTTTGTCCACCATACCCGTGACAGTCAGTGTGGCCTCGTTGACAATCAATATTTAAAAGCATTGGCACAAACATGACAGCTGGTGTCAGCACTAGCATGGTACTGATATAAAAAGGACAAAGTATCACTGCATTTTCATCCACAAGTTGTTGAAGCAAAAGAGTTTTTGACGTAGGAGCTATTGGCCCATGCATTTTTATATTGAAATAGCAGTGTCAACACACAATTTTAGTCCCCTGGTTGCAAAAGTGGAACAATTGAGTGAGGAAGCAAGTTCTATTCATTGCATTTTCATCCACAAGTTGTTTAAGCAAAAGAGTTTTTGACGTGGGAGCTATTAGCCCATTCATTTTTACAGTGAAATAGCAATGTCAAACCACAATTACCGTCCCCTGGTAGCAAAAAATTGAACAAATTCATGAGCGAGCAAGTTCTATTCATGAATACATTTTCAATTTAGTCAGAATAACACATCATGTTAGTGTAAAGGAAGGCTATTTGACATGTGTGTTGGGTGGCAGGAGTGTATCAAAAGTGTTTCCATTCTACGGTTATGTTTAAACCGTTGCGTACAGAGTCCAATTTATACACCCATTTTTGTTCCAGTTTGGTGAGGGCCAGATTGATATCCCCTCCACGTCGTTGTGGGTGGAGCTGTTGTAGCAAGGTCCAGGAGAATTGTTTGTGGGTATGTCCTTTTTTGTTGAAATGTTCAACCAGAGGGTTGTCTTGCACTTGGTTCTTGATACAGGACCTATGTTTGTTAATCCTTTGTTTTACGGGTCTGATAGTCTTGCCGATATATACCATGTCGCATGGGCATTTGATGGCGTAGACTACAAATCTGCTCTCGCAGTTGGTATGACTGTTCATCTTCCAAGTGAAATCCTTATGGGTGAAGGTTTTGCTGTTGGTGGTGTACCGACACGGGACACAGTGTCCACAGCTGAAGTGTCCTACAACAGGTGGGAGGTTCCACAGGGTTGATGGTGTTTTTGTGGGTTCCAGAAATGCATGTACAAGGGTGTCTCTTAGGTTCTTGTTCTTTTTGAAGGCGAACAATGTTTTATTGGCTAGGCTACCCTCGTTTTTGATCAAAGGCCAGTGTTTGTTGATAGTACTCTTGAAGAGGTTGCTGACTGGGTTGTACGTTGTCACGCAGACGGTCCTGTTGATGGGATCTTTTTCTTTAGCTGTTAGACAGACGGAGTGGTCGGTATTCGTTGCCCTTTTCTTGGCCGTTCTGATGGATTTTTTAGGATAGTCCCTCTGTCCGAGACGTGTTTGGAGTTGCTGAGCATGTAGAAGAATTTCTCTATGTCGGTGCAGTTCCTGCAGATACAGAGGAATTGGCCGTAGGGGAGATTATACTTCAACCCTTGTGGGTGGTAACTCGTGAAATGTAGCAGAGTGTTTCTATCGGTCGGTTTTATAACAGTTCTGTTTTCAACTTTTCTCCAGATCGATAGATGTGCAAATCAAGAAAATTGATGGCTTGGTAGTCCCAGTCGATGGTGAACTTGATGTGGGTGTTCTGTGTGTTGAGCCATTGGTGAAACATCAGTAGTGATTCTTTACTGCCTTCCCAGATCAATAGCACGCCGTTGATGTATCGACACCAGATCTTGATGTGCGATCTGTGGGGGTTGTTGTTGTGGTAGATGCTATCTTCTTCGTACTTGGCCATTTAGAGGTTGGCAACGTCTGGTGCAAAAGTTGCCCCCATGCTGACGCCTTTTATCTGCTGATACATCTGTTGTCCGAACAGGAAAAGGTTTTCTCCCATGGCAATGCAGATGCATTCCAGGAGGAAGTTGGTGGGTATGGTGGTTGTGTCGGTTCTTCTTTCGAGGCAGGTGGTCAGTGCTTGTAATCCTTCTAGCTGTGGGATGGAGGTGTATAAAGCCTCTACATCCATAGTGACGAGATGGAGTCGGTGGTTAGATGTACTGCGTCCAAGATCTTGATGGTTTCTGTGCTGTCTTTAATGTAGGAAGCCATTTTCCCAACAAAAGTTTTCATAAAAAAATCTGTGTATAATGAGAGAGGTTCGAGTAAGGAGTCACATGCAGAGACAATAGGTCTGCCTGGTGGTTTAGTAGCATGTTTATGTATTTTAGGCAGCATATAAAAGTCTGGAATCCTATGGTGTGTTTTGTTCAAAAATGCCTGTTCGTCCT
The DNA here is from genome assembly GCF_040938575.1 of Ambystoma mexicanum. Taxonomy (NCBI): domain Eukaryota; kingdom Metazoa; phylum Chordata; class Amphibia; order Caudata; family Ambystomatidae; genus Ambystoma; species Ambystoma mexicanum. The sequence continues at coordinate 1,414,723,667 of NC_090931.1, read as the reverse complement.
TGCAGATCCACCCTTCTTCTTCGGCATGTTTTGTCAGGTTGTCAATTACTTGTTGTAGACGCTGTGTAGGGTCCCTGTTCAATTTCTTGTATGAGGTGGTGTCATTTAGGAGACACTGGCACTCTTGGTTGTAATCGCCAGTGTTCATGGTGACGATGCCTCCACCCTTGTCGGCTGGTTTGATTGTTATGGTGGTGTCCTGGTTGAGTTCCCTTAAGGACTGTCTTTCATCTCTGTTTAAATTGGCTTGATATAAGTTTATTTGTGTCAGGCCGTTGCTAATGGTGTTCATCACGATTTTTTTGAAAGTGTCGGGATGGTATGTGGAGGAGGAAAGAAGGTCGACTTAGGTTTGAAGCCTGTCATGTTGTCTCGCGGTGTCTCTGGTTCTTGGGTGACGATGTTTTCAGAGTCCTGTTTTTCTGGTAGGTATACCTTGAAAAAATATTTGAGTCTCAAAGTATGGAAGAATTTTCTAAGTTCAGCCTCTGTTGTAAAGGGATCAGCCTTAGTAGCCGGGACAAAAGATAATCCTCTTTCAAGTAGTGTTTGTTCTGCTTGGACTAGAGTTCTGGAGGATAAATTGAAGATGGGAATGGATGCTATGGCTGGTTCGAGTACCATTGGCGCGTCCTCATGTATTGGCCCGTCTGTTGTGGGCGTCTCTTTGGTCGGCCCCGTTGGCCCCCTCTCTGAAAAAATTGATGTTGTAGTGGTGGTCCGGTGTTCCTGCTGCCCCCGGGTGAACTTGGTGTGCTACCGCTCGAGGATCCTGAGCTGCCAGAGAAATTTACAACGTGGTTGCGTCTGTGTAGTCGTTTTTTTTGCTGTTGTAGATCACTGTAATATGTGCCCTTAAGATAAGGATATGTTTTCTCCTCAGCGTAGTTCGTGAGATCCTTTCTGAATTTCTGTACCTTACGTTCTACAGTGAGTTTGTTTAATTTTACTACTTCCTCCTCTGTTTTGTTTTTGCATCATTAATGGTTTTGTCCTCTACAAATTTCTTCTCCAAAGTTGTCAGATCTTCTCCCTGATTCTTACATTCTTCCTGAGCAGTATCTATTATAAGAATGATCCAATCGCGGCTACATTTATTGCTGATGCCGCTAATATTTGTCTTGAACTTGGGGTTATCGGTAAAAACCCGCTGAATGCTTTTTACTTGTAACCCTTTGGGAATAATCCCGGCCTTGAGATATTCAAGCATGAACATTCCATGCATCTCTGTGCATGTAAGTTTCTTCCTCTTCTGGAGGAAAGTGTCTAGTTCATCTTTGTCCGTGCCTTGTGCGATGGGTCCGCCTTCTGATCCTAGGGCAGATGTAGTGCCCATCAGTTTCTGAAAATATTCATCCGTATAGGACACGATGTTTACCTTATCCATATTTATAGGTCGTAGGAGAAAGACAAGGTTCTAATGTCTGCTCCTGTAGTTTTGATAGCCCTACAACTGTGGGTTGTGCTAAATCAAGTAAAAAAATATAGGGCGCCTGGCGGAGTCCTGATTTACCCAGGAGGGTACATGTACAAGAAGAAAATAATCAGGATGAAAAGATCCAGAAGCCATAAAGTTGTTCTGTGTGTGTATGTTTATTTCACAATGACACAGAGCATTTTGTGTTGATTTTACAATTTACTTTACAGTACTTTTGATAAGCACGAAAGTTTTGAGAAAACAAACGGACAAGAGTGATTGTGAACGATGGTACCACGGGTAAGTGTCGACCTCAGAGGTATTGAAGTCAAAACTCCACAGGGAGGCACATTACAAAGACAGATGAGGTAGAAAAATCCTACTATGCAGGGGAAGTGAGCCTGAGACTTAAGATGGTCCCAGGATTGGTTCACACAAGGTGTACACAACAGTCTTTACAAAACATTCTGTCATGATGCCCGCTCCCAGGGAGCCGGTTCAAGCCCGGCGTCCCCGAAAGCGGACATCCAGTCCCCAAGGAAGGACCCAGCAACCCCATATAGGGGCCCTTTGGACAGTGTCCTGGCGCCTATGGCGCCAGGCTCATAAAAGACATCAGTCCTGGCGCCATAGGCGCCAGGCTCATTATGGGAATGCTTGGGTGCACTTACCTGATGCAGACCATGTTGCAGGATCCCGGCCTCCTTGAGGCCTGAAAGGAACTACTTTACCTGTGGGACTAATTTACCATCCGGGCGTGGTTGGGGAAGGATACATACCTGATTGGAGGAAGGATACATACCTGGAACTTCTTCCAAGGCTATTTAAACCCCACCCGAACAGCCACACGTGCTTCGCGTTGTTCTGCATCTAGCAGCTGGACGCTCACCGTGTCTGCTCCTGCATCCTGACTTCTGCCACGCCTGCCAGCATCCTGGAGTACCTGCAAAGGAAGAGAAGAAGAGAACAGAAGAAGGAAAAGTCCTTACCTGCTAAATCCGTATCTCGGAGACATCTCGCCGACAATCCTGAAAAGGAAGACTTTAATTTAAAAGCTCATCGCGTCGATCGCTGCAGCGCCGCATTCCACTCACCTTTACAGGGCGCCTCCATGTTCAGCAGCGATCATCTGGATCGCAGTCACGCCCCAGCGCCTAGGGAGAAAAAGACCTGAACAAAAGGTGAGAGAGAGAAGGGAATAAGGAAAGCTAAATCTCCATGTTAAGACTTACCTGTTGATTCATTCCCTCTTCATTTCGGGTCCGCGCCGCATCCAGGCATTTCCGGAACCCCGGCCCCTAAGGGGAAAAAAAAGACATCAGCGTTAATGTGCGAATGAAAAGACATAACCAAAAAACGCTTATTACCTGATTTCTACAAGGATTTCACCTCTCATCTCGGGTCGGTGCCTGTTCCCCGGCATTCCGTACCCCGGCCCCTATGGGGAAAAAGACACTAGCATTAGTACATTAATGCATGGACACAAGGGGAACCGCTTATCAAAAAACTTACCTGGAAGCCAAGCAAGTTTGGTTCTCACCAATCCGAAAGTCCAGTGAAGTAACTGGATACCTACGCGCCCCTGCTCAGAAGCAGGATGGAGAGTTCGTCCTTCCAGACCCTAAGGTGAGACGCTACGAGGAATCACAGAAGGCTTTCGAGGAGGGTGAGAGGGGAAAGTGGGAGGCCGATTGCATTACCCCGCAGACAGTTAATCCCCTATTTTCGCCTACAGAAGGATACTTCTGCGAGCCAGACAAGCCAATTTGGGGGTCCGGTCCAGTCCGTCTTCCGAACCCTGCGCATCACCTTAGAAGAGGTCACAGCAGCGCGAACCAGGCCAGCGCCTCCGTGGGAGTCAGGTGAGCGTAACACATACACGAGAGGGGGATGGTACAGTTGTGTCACGGGGATCGACGCAGGTGTGTTTCGGCCAAAATAGGGCTTCATTGAAGCCTGTCTAAATGGTACTCGTTCATGTATACAAGAGGGAAAATATCCAATGTCTGGGACTACCATGAATTCTCAAGGGTTCTCTGGAACCGTGAGTCGAGTACCTTTTAATAATGAATTATCAGTCTCTATAGGAGAACGTGATATATCTGTTCCTTTGTTATATTCACGACAGACACTGGTTAACATTTTGGATAGAGATTTGATGACAAAACTTAACATGACAATTTAATTCACTGATCAAGGAATAGTGTGCTCCACTCCAGGAATACACTATTTAAACATGGGAGAACACTGGTGTTCAGAGGGCAAGTGGCTCTGTGAGGCGTGCCAGTAGATCCAGAGATGTTTCTATATGGAGTGAGCATTTTATTGTCATGGCTACCTGGCTTAGTCTGAAAAATTGTGAGGATACCCGATGAGTTCTTGTTTCGACCATGGTGCACACCTTTTACACAAAATCAAAATTCACAATGTACACAACATTAAAGAATAGTTTAGGGTGCAGGGGAGGAAAACATACCCTGACACGGAATCTGAAATAAAGAAGCAACAAGGAAAGGTCTCTACCTCTAGAGACACTCCCCTCCCATGCACACCATCAAAACTGAATAAATTAGTCAAGCAGAATTCATATATATAATAAAAAGTGTATTTCTACTTGAAAATAGAAGCACATTTTCGGAAAAAAATTCAATGATCATCATACATAATGTAAATTGACAGATAAATCAAAAACAGGTGAGTGAAAACAATCGATATCCTATAGATGAAAGTGTAAATGTAAACAAAGCAGAGTTTCAAGTTCAATGTTCTAAGCTCACCGTGGTTCAGGAACAACAATATCTGTAAAAACATATATTAAAAAAGCCTATAAGTTTTTACCAACAATGCATGGCAGATAAAGATTTATAATGGGATGATATGCTACCTTTGTTAGACCAAACAAAGTTGTAGGTCAGATTAGTTTCCATAGTGGAAAAACTATTGAGAGGTGGCAATATTCTTGAAATACCCACAAATACTTATAGGCCTTTTCTGTATATGTTTTTACAGATATTGTTGTTCCTGAAGAAGGGGTTGTTACCCTGAAACATGTTGAGCTTGGAACATTGAACTTGAAACTCTGCTTTATTTAAATTTACCCTGTCATCTACAGGATATCGATTGTTTTCACTCTCCTGTTTTTGATTTATCTGTCAATTTACATTATGTATGATGATCATTGAATGTTTTTCAGAAAATGTGCATAGATTTTTTAAGTAAAAATACACTTTTATATATACATATATATATATGAATTCTACTTCACTGATCTGTTCAGCTTTGATGGTGTGCAGGGGATGGGAGTGTCTCTAGAGTTAGATACCTTTCCTTGTTATCCCTATAGAATTAGAAGCAGCCATAGTATGAAGGGAAATGGCAAAGCTCAAAGGAGTAGACGATGAGGGTAGAACATGGAGAATAGTAAAAGCTCTCGCAAAAGGGTACAGATTGACTGACATCACTGATGACGACATGTTTAAGGAAGACCAAACAGACGATAAAGTGATGTTCTTCATGAGCAATAAATACTGAATAAGAATAGAAAAGAGGTAACTCCCACAGCGAATGGTGATAATGTGTAAGCGTCCAGCTTTTTTTCAGGAAGATTTGGAGAAGGTGCCAAGTATCCTTTGGACCACAGGCCCTTATGATGTAGGTTTATTAAAGGGAATAGGGGAAGTTAAAATTAAGTTGAAGCCAGGAGCGATTTTACCTCGAGCATGACAGTACCCCATGTTTCGAGAGGTAGATGAAGGTATATTTCAGACCATCTCAGCACTAATGAAACAAGGATTTCTGGTGCCACCGGAATTGTCGTGTAAAACAGCGGTGTATCCGATCAAAACAATCTTAAGGAAGGTCATGGAGATTTATACAGGATTTGAGACCAATTCACCAGATTGTAGATGCAAAGTTTCCTCTAGTTCCTAACCTGGTGATGATACTATGCAGTGTGTTTTTCTTGATGCCATTGCACAAGGACTCACAAGACTTAACTTCCTTTATGTTCTGCCAAACTTGACTGAAACATACTTGTTTGCCCCAGGGGTACTGTGAGTCCCCATCGATCTTTAACAAACTCCTACGGAAGGATTTAGGCAATATTAATTTTAAGAGCACAGTGATACAATACATTGATGACATTTTAATTTGTAGCACCACGGAAGATGAGTGCAGACACAATTCTATTCAATTGATGACTGTTCTATCAGATAAGGGATATAAGGTAGACAAGGAGAAGTTACAATAATGTCAAGAAGAGGTGTTATATACAGGGCAGTTGATTTTGCATGAAGGAAAGAAAGTAACACCGAAAGAGCTGAGGTGATTATGAAAACCTCAAAGCCAAATACAGTGAAACAGTTGCCACAGTTTCTGGGGTTATGCAAATATGTTAGAGCCCGGGTGTTTGATTACAGTACGTACACAAGATCCCTTTTGCAAGCTTTAAAGAAAGCACAAGTGGATAAAGTAAAAATAGATGGACTGAGGAGATGGAGGAAAGGTTTGAGGAGCTGAAAAAAGCATTTCATACAGCCCCTGTTTTGAGAATTCCCAATTATGCCAAGGAATTGTATATGTTTTTGCACACGAATTGGACAGTCATGACAGCAGTGCTTAGATAGAGAACAACATTGGGGTACAAGCCTTTAGTGTATTACAGTGGGATTTTAGACCCAGTTATGAGAGGACACTTTCCTTGTGAACAGTCAATGCCAGCTGCCACATTCACAATTGAGAAGTATACACACATTGTGATGGACTGCACTATGACTCTCTTTGTGGAGCATGTTCTATTTGCCATTTTAGAGAAACCCAGAGGGTCATTGACATCCCAAAGAGCTTCAGCTTCTGAGGTAATAATTTTGAACCCAACAATTCAAATTGTAAGATGTAAAATAGTGAACCCTGACACGTTTATAGCTGAGCCAGTAAAAGAAGGCGAGCATGTGTATGACTGTGCTAATTCTGTTGAATGTTATGTAATATACCCTGAGTAAAGGAGAACGCCCTAGCGTGAGGGGAAATCCTCTTCATTGATGGATCTTCAAAATTTGATCAGACTAGTGGGGAAAGGCATTGAGACACAGAAGTGGTGAGAGACACATTAAATTGAGAATTTGACGTTGTAGCAAGTGCAAGACTACCATCTCACTTTTCAGCGCAAGTAGGCAAATTAGTAGCGCTTATAGTTGCACTCGAGAAACACGAATGGCAGGAAGTGACGGTCTACAGTGACTCTGCATACGTGACGTCAACCGTACATGCAGGGTTAGCACATTGGAAAAGGAGGGGCTGCCTCCATGGTGACGGCAATCCAATGCAGCATGCATACGTATATAGAACAGGCTTATTAAGGCACTACAACTCCCAGTGGCCATAGCAGTCGCTAAATGCACAGCTCACACTAAGCAAACAGACAAAATCACTTGTGGGAATGAAGCCGCAGATGAAGACACCGAAAGGGTAACATATTCTCCAGATATTTTGAGTTTTGATACTGAGAATGTTAAAGAGAAAGTAGTTAAAACCATGTTGATGCAAGAAGATTGATGGAGATACAAGGGAGTGCACCAAAGGAAGAACAGGAATTATGGAAAGGAAGGGGGTGTTTTTCATCCCCCACAAAGCATTATGGCAACAAGATAGCACGGAAAAGCCAGTGATGCCAGTAACATTATTAATGGTTGCGCTTGAACAGCTTTATTACCCCGACCATGTAACTAGTGAGAGTCTTGCTGCTACGATTGCAGAAGACTGGTTCGTTCAGAATTTGTTGGAGCAGGTTGCACTATTTATGATAAACTGCATCCTGTGCCAAAGGTTTACTGCTGGTCATACACTGAGAACAATTAGAGGGGGAATACTTTGACCGAATGGTCCGATTCAGCATTTACATATTGACTATGTTGATATGCTGCAAGTATTTATTGGATATAGGTATCTATTAGTGGTGGTGTGTCCCTGCTCTAGGTGAATTGAGGCAGGTCGGTGTACACATCCTGATGCCACTTGTACAGCAACGTTTTAGTGCACAAAGTTTTTCCGAGATGGGGTGTGTGTGTAGTGCTGAGATCCTACAATGGGCCGCATTTTGTTAATGAGTTATTCGAACAAATAGGGCTTCTATTGAACATTAAACACAAGTTTTCTTCTGATTATCACATGCATGCAAACGGGATATGTGAAAGACTCAACTGAATCCTTAAAAAAAGGATTGCCAAGACTAAATCGACTTTGAAGAAGGGATGGGTATATTGCCTACCCTTAGCTTTATATGCCCTTTGAAAACCATCAGGATCTGACCATCACCTCACCCCTCATGAGTTAGTGACATAGGAGTGGATGAGAAAGCATCTTACACCTCCATCTAGGAATAGAAGTGATTCTCAGAGTGTAGCTAGAACCCTAGGTGATGAATTTCATGACTATTTGACATGTATGACCTCTAGCATCTCTCTCATTTCAGGTTAACTCAAGCACCAGGGGGATCGGTCTCAGAACACAGATGTAGACAATTCAACAACCGCTCCAACAGAATTTCTATCAGCACCCAAGTTATATGTTGGTAATTCTGTCCTGATCAAAAACTTTACTAGAAAGTGGTATGAGCCAAGGTTTAATGGCCCCTTTTTGTGTTGAAAATATAACCCCTTCATCTGAAAATGTCCAAGGAAGACAAGCTTGGCTTCACTTCGGTGTCGTGAAAGTCTATAAAGGTGAGATCCTCCCTCCCACCATTGCTGATCCAGAAGCAAGAAAAGAAGAAGAATTTCAGCATGTGCAGACCTGATCGATGGCAAAGAAGAAGGACGACAAAGCAACAACTTGTGAATGATATAGATTTAGATTGGAGCAAAAATCGATGTACACTCCTTATAGATAGTTTAGCAAGAATGCAAGGACTTGCTGAGTATTTTAGTAGGCCAAACATGAACTTTAGAAACACATTGAAGCATCAAAGTTTTGCCTAAACATCAGTTCTTGATCAAACATTGGAAAAATATACAGTATCCAGATTCATTTCACTGTGTATATCTGTTCTAAGAAGGTAACCATATGGTCCTCGCTGATAGTGATCTGTATTGGCTTGTGGTCGCTGTTTGTGTATTCAAGCTATCCTGCTCCTGTCAGAAGAGACATTGATATTCACACTTTTTTACAGCATTCTAAAAATGGCCCTGTGATTAGAAGGCTGCTCATTGCAATCTTTGAACAGATTTTACTATTGCAGGTGTAAAGATATTTGATAAATTGTATTAAAGATGAGAAATATGGAAGCTGGCACGGTGCTAGAGAATGAACAAGTACTAGGTTGCACAAAAAGTGGTTGACTATGTTTTGGTGCATACAATATGCCTGCAAAATTACACTATTTGTCTTTCTATTCTTTCTTTTTTACAGTCTCTATCACATTAGTACTCCGTCTGAGGCAGAGGCCTATATAGTTCCCTCCACTAGCGGAACTGCTTTTGTTTTGGTTACCTCCACAGAGGTAGAGGTTCCTATGATTCTCCCCATGGTGAGAGCTGTTTTTGATTTACTTCATAAATATTATTCAAGCTTGGACTTTTTGAGACATAAGAGAAGTGCAGAGGAAGATAATGAGGGGATAGATACCTATTTAGACGATGCAGCACATTTGGGTAATAACATGTGGTATCAGCACATGAGAAAGGTGAGAGAGAAAACATCTAAGGAGAGTTGTTACGCTCTCATACCCTATGCAATGAATGCAGTGAAAATTTTCATCTCCAGAGAAATTCCAGAACATAATGCCAGATGCCTTGTTCATCTTGCAGCATGTATGACCAGAGGACAATTACAGGGAAGTTGGGCCACTTTGCGATGGAGGTCGAAATGGTCATTTCCATTCCAGGATGATTATATCAAGACTTCACAGACGGAAAAGGAACCTGGATGGGAGAGCAATATGCTTGTGTATCCTGCAGAAGGACAGAGGAGGTAGTCATAAAGGATATGAAGAAAATTAAATGCCCTGATATAACAGAGATAACTGCATCACATGGATGTTGGGAACAAACTCAAGTCTTGGTCTATGGACGAGTGAAGTCCAAGAAAGAATGGGAAAGAAGACTGATGTCCTGTGCAGCTCATCTATTGAAGTCAGAATATGTGCAAGTGGTATAGAGGGTGAACAGCAGATGTTTGAAGTCATGGGCTCAGCATGCCAAACTACTGACATGGGTAGAAGATGAATCAGCTCCAATGGTTGTGATCCCATTGGCGAATGCGACATTGTGTTTCCGAAGAGACAGAAGGCAGCATGTTGAAGAGAAGAGGCTGCAAACTACAGATGACGCATCCAGAACTGGAACAGGGACAGCCATTCTAATGGATCAATATTAGGCTTGTGGGCCTACGGCCTATATGAAGCTGCTCATGGATTGGGGAGGAACCTGTTCCTTGGTGATCATCCATGTTCCAGCTTTAGTGATTCCTCAGAGTGACCTGAACATTGGAGAATTTCCAGTAAGTGGATGCCCATTTGAGAAGGAGAAGATCACTTGAATTCCTCAATCGAACCAGAAGAGGCAACTACTTCTCAGCCAAGTCAACAGAAGCATGTGATTTCATTCCTTATGAGTATAGGTTGTTCAGCAAGATTGCTTCAGCATTTACAGCTATCTTCATGCCTGGGATCCATGTGATGGCCAATGCCAAATGGTTGCAAATTACCAGATGGGAGGTCTTGCAGGCAATTACCTCTACCATAAAGGGATTCAATGATATCAAGGAAGCGCTGAGGGTCATACAACTAATGACCCTGCAGAACAGATATTTCCTTGATATGATCACAGCCATGGAAGGAGGAGTTTGCGTCAAAATCGGGCCATCATGTTGCATGTTCATACCTTCTCATGATGATGAGAATGGGATCTTGACAGAGGCCATAACGCTTGACGAACCTGCATAACAAGATGGAAGACGAGACAGAGGACATTATAGATGACAGTTGGTTTGCTTCCATATTCTCATGGATTCCGCAGTGGATGGCGAACATCTTCAGGTTTCTTGGATCACTATTGATCAAGGTGATGGTTGGATTCTGTGTGATCAAGATAATAATTGCTGAGTATAAGAAGACAGCAAAGAAAGCAGTAGGAATGAAGATCATGATCAATGTCGAACCAGGGTTTGGACCCAAGGATTTGACTGATGAAGATGTCAGAAAATACATAAAAGCCAGTGTCGTAGCACCCGTAGGATCAAAGTTCCTGTATCCAAAAAATCACAAGAAGTAGGTGGGATGATGGGTCTATTGTAATCCGAATGAACAGTGCCGTAACATGACCTGGAGCGTGGAAGAACATGTCAAATCAGCCAGCACCCTGAGGGGGGTGATGAAGAGTTGGACTCCAAAAAGGCACTTTTTCAAGATGAAGTATCAAGATGTGGAGACCATCGAGGAAGTGGTTGAGGACTCAACCAGACGGGGGAATGTAGAGGAGTAGTCACATGACTCTGCAGAAAGTCAAGCTCCCTACGTCCTGTATGTTGAAAGTGTGAGATTGTGCCATGTTTGACAGCAGAAGTTGTGACCATACCACAGAGAATATTCAAAAGAAGATATCCACTGAGAAAACCCTATTAAATGTATTCCCGAAGAGACAATAATCTGAGTGAGGAACTCCCTGAAGGAATGTGAGAATGAATGAAAGAGGAGCTGGCGTCATCCCGAGAGACGCCCATGATGCTTTGAGCATACTGACGGAAGAGAAGGAATAGGCCTTATGGAAGCTGATGACAAAGTTAAGAATCAAATAAACTTTCATATGTAAGAAGAAGTGTGCACGTGTGTGATGCACTGCAAAAAATGCATGCCGTTCAATAACTGTACAGATGCAGCAACGCAAGTAGATTAAATAATTTTAGAAGGTGTCTATGCATTGTGAATGCACTGCAGGCAAAACCACCATTGCATAGAAGCTAGACATCGGTGTCATGAATTTAATAAGCCTGCACCCATGGAGAGGAAAAGCTGAGAACTGTGTTGCAGCAAGAATTAGCTGAGATCGTGGATACGAGTGGCGAGGCTGTTTGGCCTTGTGTCAAAGGGAAAGTAACCAAGGGCGGCTATCTATTCTCAAAGGCAGTGAATGTGAGAAGCTGAATCATCCCTTGTTAAGGTGCAAATAAAGAATACCATGTATGCCAAGTTGTATTCATTTCAGACATTACAATGCTGCAAAATGTACCAAATTGTGGTCTCCTGGCACATGAACCAAAGATGTAAATAGAGTCGAGCTTGCAATCTTAGAACAGCGATAGTGCGTGCTCTCACTCGCGTATATTCCCAGAGACAAGAGCGCTTTGCAAGGCCAAGTTCAAAGGCAATCTTCATGGCAGAAAGCATGGGTGATGAGAGGCCTTGAGCTAGTTGGATGGGGAGGTAAAGTCAAGTCTACTTCCTGGCACCTGGGTCTGGGTTCACGTGCTGCTAAGTGAACTGAATTTTCCAGATATGGTACGAGTATGCCAACCAATTGCAGATGGCCATATAATGAAGGGCCTTATAGTTTGAGAACCAATGACATACTGTGTACTTAATAGCATTGAAGATAACATGTTTTTAGAGGTAGGCATAAATTGTTCACCTGACAGTAGATATTCATTCACAATCCCACCCCTATAGGATGTGCACTTAGATGCTCCCCTTAAGCCTATCACAATGCTTTGTGGGTTTTTCTCATTTGGCAAATAGTATGATGTCACCTATGATGACTTTTTAGTATATAAATGTGTTTTTATGTGAAATTTACTGAGAACTCGAGCAAATGTCCTTTGATGTCCGTTGTAACTCCCTGTTTTAGACAATTGATAATAAAACAGCAAACTTTGCCATCTTCCTGAGTTGGTTCAATTATTGGGTGTCTGAGTTATTCTGCATCCCATCCATTGCATGCACAATACCCAAAGGGCTCTACTCTCATAATGACAAAGTAAAGAGACAAGTGAAATTTTAAATACGAAGAAGATTACACGTGCACAAAGTGCTGCAGAAAATCAACCGTTCAATAATTGTACAGATGCTGAAAAGGAAGGTAGACTAAGTCATCATAGAAGCTGGCTATATGTAATGACTAAGATGCAGGTAAAGCCACCACTCTATTGAAGCTGGACATCCGTATCATGAATTTTAGTAAGCAAGGACCCATGAAGAGGAAAGGGAGAATTGTGTTGCAGCAAGAATAACCTGAAATCATGGAGTTGCATGGCGAGGCTGTCGGGCCTGGTATCAAAACTGAAGCAGCCAAGGTCGGTTATCTATTTTTGAAAGGTGTGAACGTGTGAAGGATGAATCGTCTTTTATGAAGGTTATAGGAAAGAACACCAAGAGTGCCATTCATTTAAGACATTTAAAACCTGAAAAATTGACTAAATCGTGGTCTCCTGTGGTTTTAGGTCAAATGATCGAATCTAAATGTTGACAGGACAAATGGTCGACACCAAAAGGTCGACAGGTCAAATGATCGAATTTTCTTTTTTTTTCCTTTTTTCACATTTTTTTTTTTTTTGGCGGGGGTCCCCCCAACCCTCTTTTTATTGCTAAAAACCACTTTTTTCCCTAAACGAAAACCTAAAAAATATATATATAACTAAAAAAAAATTCGATCATTTGACCTGTCGACCAAATTGTGTCGACCATTTGTCTGTCGACCATTTGTCTGTCGACCATTTGACTAGACACCGTCTCCTGTCACGTGAGCCAAGGCTGAAAATAGAGTCGAACTTGGAGTCCTAGAACAACGACAGTGAGTGTTCGCACTCCCCTGTATTTCCAGAGACAAGGATACTTTGCAAGGCCAAGTTCATAGATAATCTTCATGGCAGAAGGATTGGGAGATGAGAGTTGTTGGGCTAATTGGGTGGGGAGCTAGACTCATTCCCACCTCCTTGCACCTGTGTCTGGGCTTACATGCTGCTAAGTTAGCTGAATTTTCCAGACATGGCACAAGCGTACCAAACAATTGTAGAGCTCTGTATAACAAAGGACCTTATAGTTTGAAGACCAATTGAAAACTGTGTACTTAATGATTTTAAGAATCACATGCTTTAGAGGTAGGCATAATTTGTCCACCTGACAGTGGGCAGTCAATCACAATCCTAGTTCCTATGTAATGTATATTTAGATGTTCCCATTAAGCCTATCACAATTCTTAGGAGGTTTTTTTCATTATTTGCCACGTAGTATGACGTCACCTCTGACATATTATAGTATAAAGTCTATGTTTTGTGAAAAGCTCGCAGCAAGGAATTGAGTGAACGGCTGTTGATGTCTGTTGTAACTCTGTTTTAGATAATTGATAATTAAAGAGTGCTTTGCCATTTTCCTGAGTTGGCTCGGTTATTTGGATTCAGAGTTATTCAGTGAACCCATCCATTGCATGCACATTACTAAAGGGCCCTAAACTCAAAAACCACATCAGCCACTCAATGCTAGCTGTATCTATGCTACATCCCTGTTCAAACGCCATCTTGGGTGTATTTTTTCATATGTTTTGTATATAGTACCCATTGATTGTCTTAATTAATGCTTTTTTGAATTGTGGGTGTCAGGTGGATGTTCATGTCACGCTCCAAATGGAATGTTAAGCACCCTCTTTTTGCATTGTTTAGTGAGCTTTTAAGGGTAGTCACACTTCTGTAGCTTGTCCCCCAAGATCTGTGCCTCCGTGCGGTAGTCTCCCTTGTTTGTACAGTTCCTCCTGACAGTGGAGATATCGTCAATGAATCTGCACCATATTGGGTGCAAAAGTCACAGTCGTGGTGGTGCCTTTAATCTGAAAGTACAAGTTGTTTTTGAAACTGATTTTATTTTTTTTCACTCAGTGCCTTGGTGGCCCATTCAATCGTGAACGAGGAGATGTGAAGACAAATAAAAATGGAAAACATTGCGTTGAATTGAAATTCACCAAAAAGGGATTTGATCCAGTAATGGGGCCCTTAAAAGGCTCCAAGTAAGAGACACTTCTATACCTGGTGAGGGTTTACTGAGATGATTACATAGAACAGCAACTCAGAGACGCTAGTTAGTTACCCCATATGTGCTTTATTGCAGCTTTTTCCAACTATGGAATAGGGGATTATGTTTTAATCCAAAACACACAGCTATTGATGAACAGAGGAGGAGTGGCAATAGTCCTGCGAAGTTCTGATGAAGGCCAGACAAAAATGAAGGAGGCTCTCTTGCTGCCAGCAAGAGAGATCGAGTAGACTATTGTGTCAAAGCACAGATGTGTCGACAAGTTCTTTTTGGGCATTGTTTTGAGTGACAGTTGAGCCATTTCATCCGAAGGTGTATGCTTAAGCACCACACTAGGGTGGGCAAAGATAAAGTGTGAATGGAGCAAAAAAGGCTGTTACAGATGCATAGTTGTGGCAGAATTACCTGCCAAAAGCCATTGTGTGAGGGTTTATAATCATTTGCAAAATACCACAGACGTATGCAATGCCTTACATTTGAGATGCCTACTTTTCTATGTGAAAAATGTGTGTGAATACTTTATTGCCTCACATTCTAACCCCCACTGAGTGTTTTGGTGTTTTAAATTTGTTTCGGTATTGCTGATGTTATGTATCTTTACAGAACAGAACTTCTATTTTTGTAAGAATTTGGTGCAATTAAAAACGTTGACATATTTCTGGTGTGTATAGAGCTGTGACAGAGAAGCTATGGCTATGGTTGGTGGCAGGAGTGGTCACCCCAGCAGTAATCCCAGGTAGGTGTTTTGTGTTTACAATGTTGCATTACCATCTACAAAATAGTGGATGAGATATTAAATGATATTGTGTGTAATGGTGTCAAACTAATGATATGTTTAAGAGAGCCAGATCTTGTATTTTGAATAGGTTATACAGCCAGCCATGGATTTCACACTGAAAACGTTATTGTCATATGAACTCTTTATAACTGCTGTAGCAGTGCAGGGCATGCTTCTTAACAGATGTTTCATAGGAATGTTGACGATTGGGTTAGGACATACATTATACCAGAGAGGGTGACATTAAAACAAGTGGCAAAGAAAAAGTGCTAGGATAAGCAAAGGGATGGGAAAGAAAACAATTTACAGGTTCAGATTTGGTAACGCAGAGGTGGCATGGAACAACAAACTTTTTTTTTTATCAAAGTGGTTTCAAGGGAGTTACAATATCTATGTATTCTAGAGGACCACTTTGATTCATGATAATAAGTGATGCAATATAGGGTGGTAAAGTGTTATATAAGAGGATACATTTTTTCTCTGCGACTCCCCCCTCCGCCCTGACCAAGAGCCTCATGAACACTTCGGCATCCATTGCACAGCCCATCCTTCCCTCGCCTTGAACTCCCACAATCTCTCCCATGGCAGCACTCCTACCCCATGATTTGTAAGTTACCTGGGTCACAGACCCAGGTATACATACTCTGGTTGCCTAGCGGTGGAATCCTTTGCTTTTTTTTTAATTTTATTTTTAAAGTTGTTTTAGTTGTAATACGAGCTTTCCAACATAAAATATGCACTTCAGTTATTAAACATAAAACATTTCTACATTAAGTATTTCATAGTAATATATAATATAAAATAACCCAAAAGCCTTTTCAGTTAATTAAGTGAGCAGCATTGCTATGTAGTGCAGTACAATCTGTGATGTAAATACAGGAGCAAAAGCATTTGCATAGCATGGTATCTATAGATCTAATTTTTTCAGGTACCTTATTGTATCTAGGTTTAACAGTATTCTTTGTGCATTAAAGATCAATTTCCAGATTGCATGTTGCGATAGGGACCGTGACCGTGAATCAGATAGTATTTTGTATAGATGTTCGCGTCTCAGTGCTTTTAGGCTTGAGCATTCAACTTTTCAGGGTCTCGCTATTTTCTAAGATGTTACAGAATCTACACGAATGGTCAATAGTCGTTTTTGATCTTGTAGCTAGTAGAGACCTAGTTGGCCACAAATTAAACCTCACTCTCATTATACCTGCTCTATATATTGGATCTGGGAATCTCATTTAGTATAGAGGAATAGAGTACAATTCTTTGGTCATAAAAGCATCAGTCGTAAAAATCTTATATTTTAGGCATTCGGCCCATGTGTTGTTCCAGTCAGCATACCACCATTTCTGTTTTGCTTTAGTTGGGTTAGATAATAACATTTCTAGGTCTATATGTTGTTATGTTCTGCTACTTTGCATTTATACAGCGCCTTATGTACCATTGGTATAGTCTCAAGGTGCTGGTAGGTTGAACGCCCTCAGGAACCGAAGTTCAAGTCAGTAGAGAGAGTATAGAGAGTCAAAAGTGCGTGTGAGCAACGTATATGTGTGCAGCTGGTGTGGCATTCGTATTTGTGTTATAGCTGCTTCTTAGCATTAGGTGTGGTGGTTGGGAGATCAGGAGTATGTGTTCGTTCTGGCAGGTTTATCCAGATCGATTCTGGCTGCGTTAGGCCTGAGGAGAACGCCTGGCTGGGGTGTGTGTAACCAGCGGTGTTTAGTTAGAGTGATGTGGAGTATGAGGCTGATGTTGGTATGAGAACAGCTATACCGAATGGTGTCATAGTATCTCTGTGTTCTAGTTGAGTGGTGGTGTAAAGAAGAGAGTAGGCGTGATGATGTGATATGATTGTTTATGTGCTCTTTCAAACGTTCTATGTACTTGTTAGGGAGAAGCTGGACCCCCACCAGGGCTGTGGGGGGCCAGCAGCCATACCCTCACCAGCTATGGGAGACCCCAACACCTCCCATATGGCCCACATAAATGCAACAGAGACCCCAGCGGCAGTCACATGTTCCAAACTGTGTTTATTTCTGGGCAGCAAAAAAGAAAAAAATAACACGCAGAGCGTTGTGCACATCGAGAGTTCAGGCGCCGTCTCCCCCGGGGCTGGCTTGCAAGCCAGCTTTGTAATCGCACTGCAGGCTGACCTCACAGAATTGGATCAGCTCCCAGAAACCTATCGCCTCCTGTTATTGGCTGCTAAGTAATAGGTTACCTATGTAGCCCTTATAGAGAGCCTGATAATTGGACATTAGAGTTTTGCGTCAGTGGGTTGGATTAGCTGTGCCACCCACCATTACCTAACTCTGAAATTGTTGCAGTATGAATCTGTTCCCATCAGTTTTTAGCTGAAACAGGTTTTTTCGCCCCTGGGCTCCCAGTGTTCATTGGCCAGGGCTGAGCCATTCTTGTTACAATTATGTTTCAAATGGTGTGCAAGTCTTTGCGAAAATGTCTTTTGTTCCCAGAAAGAAAAGGAAAAAACACACTGGGCTTTGGTGCTTTGCCGTGGCTTAGTCGTATTCGTGGAGAATTAAAAAATGTTTGTCTGCAGAAAGCAATCTTATCTGACTGCACGACCGTGGATGCTCATGGGTTTGCGAGGAGCATTGGTGAAGGCATCTGCAGCTAGTGTTCAGCAGGAGAAATTAACTTCGCTGTAATTTTCCTGAAACATGGCTTTACACTGTTAATTCATATAGGCAAGCCTTTAAACAGGGATTCTTATGTTTGTAGATTCTGATATTGCTGCATTGATTCTAATGTAGCATGGAAGTTGCACTGTTGGTGAAGTGGGTGTCTTTCAGCATATTTGTCACCCATGGGTGCGCTGGGGCCTGGTTCAAATGATAAGTGTGCTCCTTGTTCTTCCTGCTGTTCTTCTATATATGCGCCTGGGGCGAGGGGGCATGGGTTTGATCTCGATTTTCCCTCTTCAGTCCCCCCTCTGGTCGATTTTGTCGACTACACCACCAAGCAACATTCACCTCCTTCCGGTCTGCATATCTTTGTCAATTCCTTGAAGTGTCCATAATTGTTCACATTGTTTTTGATGAACAGTACATATAGGAGTGTTCTCCTTCTGTGTTCCACCACACTCACTTCCCTTCGTACATCCTCAGATCACAGGCAGTGGCCACCTTATTACTGCTGGAACCATGTCGCACACCGCTATCTTCTCCCTTAGTCCGGCTCTTCCTTTCACCATGTCTCTTATTTGCATTCCGATGTCTTCTTCTGTTGTTCTCTCACATCTTGCAAAGTATCTTGATCTTGCACAATGATGCTGCGCTCTGTAGTAGTGCTTCCGTTACCACCTTCAATCGACCAGCCAGTCAGGATGGCATCCATTACTATGTAAACGCTAGCCAGTTCTTGTCTTTCTCTGTTCACATGTATTTTCTGCTGATCATTCTTTTGTGTGCTGGTACTTTATCCTATGTTGCTTCTGTCTCGCACGACAAGTAATCGCCCCCTCTTTTCACTCGTCTGTCTGTTTCTCTTCTTCCATTGTTTTCCATCTTGGGGAATGTGTCATTCTTCACATCTTCCTTGGACATCACCAACAAGGGCATGCTGATGCGCACCAACGAACAGTCTCCTCCCCAATTCGGTGATAGTTTCTCTTGAGCTTTAGATGCATGTGCTCAATAGTAGTCAATAAGCAGTGCTGTTCCTGCTCTCATCTCCCTACTTCTCTCAACCTTCTTGCATCCAGCATGATTGTCCACTTCTTGTCACTGTTGTGCTGGTAACATAAGGCTGGTACCTTCACAGTATACGTCCTTCTTCATTCTCCACCCAAGTGACCATCTTCGCTCTTTCGTCTCACTCTGTTAGGCACTTATCATATTTTTGTCTCTTTTTTTTTATTCTTTTCTTTAGTTTTTTCTTTCTTCTTTCATGTATTTATTTCTTTCTTTCTTTTTTTTTTTTTTTTTTTCTTGCAGCTTGCTCACTGGTGCATTTGCTCGTTGTTTCTTCTCTCTCTGGTCACTTTCCACATACAGTTGTTCTTCAATTAGCTGCTTTATGTAATCATCTTCCATAAGGAGTTACTCCTTTTTTTTTCATCAATCTCAATGTTGCTGTCTTCCCTTGCAATCTTCTTCACACCTTGGGATACATGGACGTCGTGCTCTGCTGTAGTAATTTCTGTTGTAATCAATTCTCTCATGGCATATGTTAAAGAGCAGTCAGGACATCTCTCTCCAGTAGTGTCCCTACCAATTTTGTACATGTGTGCAGGTTGTTGGTCACTTCTGCTATGTGTGTTATGTGTATGTTTTACTCCCTTTGTGTCTGCCCTTACCTCTCCTTATTTTAGCAGCAGCTTTTCCTCACACACTGATGCTGTAAGTCTTCCTGCTTAGGTTAGGGAATGTTAGCAGGCGATACAGCGGTAATGCTCCCTATTACATATAATTTTCAAATGACCACCCCCCATTATTTCGTTCATCATTAATAGTCCCATCATAATAATAAAAGTCTGTATTTGCTTGCCCATAACCACTTACGCTGCTGGGTCCTTGCAACTGATGAGATGATAAAGTTGCCCACCAAAAAATCACAAGAAAGGCGTTACTACATTAGTACTTGTTAGTAACCTCAAGCTCCGCGAACTAAACAATCACTAAGGGCAAAAATGATACCTCGCCCTGGACATTTCGTGTTTTCAAAATTTCGGAATATGGGTACGGAAAATCTTGGGCTGTTTATTCAATGGAAGCAAGGACATATACTTCAGGGAAACGTGCTCTAAGGGGTCTGAGGTTCGTGATAGGGTGGGCAATTGAGTGGGGAATGCTTCATGATGGTTTAATTAGTAGGCCTCAGGGTTACTAATGGAAGATAACATTAAGGAAATGTCCTACACATTTCTAACAGCATACATACGCAACAACCTGCATGTGCGAGGAAAAGAGAAAGAACAAAACAGTGTTACAGCTGTAGGTGCACAAAATTTAATATAAAACTCAATTAAACTTTGGACATGGGTGTGATGGTCCCTATTCTAGTTGCTAGTGTGCGTTGGACCATAGGATGGCCATGTTTCCCTAACTCGGGAGTGTTCGTGCTGTTTTGCAGTTCATGAAAATCTTTTGCGTTGGCCCTGTTGATCGTTGCTCCCTCGTTGCCAGGGTGGCCACCGCTTTGTAGGGCTTGACGCCTTACACATCTAACAAAGTCTGTCAGGAGTGGAAAATGTCCCACTGTAGTCCGTAGCTATTGGGTGTTAGTTGTCCGTTGTCTTCAGGCCTGCCCTGGGTCCTTTATATCTGGCGAGAAATGAAATAGAAGCGCTTGAGACCTGAGCATTTACATATTCTACAATTTTTTGACCTAACCTCTCTGCACTACTCTTGCACTATTCAGTGTCCTAGTGGGAGGAGCCAATGGTACATTTATGCACCATCCTGTCACCACCTGCTGGCGTTCAATGCCGGTCTGACCATAACTTGTTGCACTATTTGAAATGTACCCGGAAAATGGGTAGGCACTTAATTTATGTGAAGATACTCATTACACACTTGGATCATATATACGCAATTTAGGTGCTAGTGTACAAATGGGCCTTTGGATCTTTATATTTACTGTGCTTTTGTTGTAAGCTATTTATAGTGTGTGCCTTTGTCCCGTGGGGCATCAGGGACTGACAAGCTAAACAGGGAAACATCAAGGTGGTAAATTTGTCATATAGGGTGGCTGTGTTTCTAAATTCAGAGGACCATGTTACTTAGTTAAGATAATCGCAGAGTTTTTAAATCTTTTTTTCGATGGCTCCTCTCTCAACTTCTCAGGGCGTGTCTCGCAGTGAACTGCATGCACGTTAAGCTGGTACTAATGAAATTTGCTTCCAATTATTCGCTACCTGTCCCTCCCCCCTCTTGTATTTATTTATTTATTTATTTATTTACTTCCTCCTTTCTTTCAAACCCAACCGTCACAATTTACTCCCATTCTCTCTATCCCACCCCATGTCCACTTTTTAAACCCCACCTACTCTGTTAATTACTCATTTAGTCTAGTATTTTATTACTCCACTACTGTAATTACTGTTACATTTAAACAATATATTTCTCCCCCCATTATCTGCTTATTCTCCCGTTCGTGCAGCAAGGACCTCTTTCCCTATATGTGTTGGCTAATGCATTTGTGCCAGTCCAGTGTTGTGTTCAAAAGCGCTAGTGGCATTACCACTTGCACTGTGTTATTTTGTCGCCAAATTGGATCTGTTGGGAACATGGATCATCCACCCTTTACCCCTATTTCTCCCCTCCCGTGGTGAACTGTCAATGAAATGTACGCCTCCCCCCTCAAGTGCACCTTCCTCCACCATGTGTGTCTCATTTAATTGCTGTGTTATTCGTGTATGCATGAGCCCAGTCTCCTCGCTGAAAGTTGTGTGCTCAAAATGTAGTTAAATGTACTTTCTTGTGATGCGCAATCATTATTCACCCCCTCTGTACCGTGCACCCCCACTATTCTTAAACAATCTTCCTTACTTTCAACATGTCACCACCCCTATGCAATTGTCCTCTGCAGTATTGAGTGTGCGTGTGTGTGTGTGTCGGAATGCGTCTCGCCCGCTCTGTCGGGGAGGTGGAGCATGAGCGTGTGTGGCTGAGTGAGACAAATCAAGTTTGTCTTGGGCTGTCCTATTAAGGGTATAATGTCAATCTATATCCTTTGAAATGTTTATTCCCCATCAGGAAGACCCCTCCCATTCATGTAACCGGTACTGTTGCTATTGTGTCAGTGTTCTGTATGGGTGCTGGCTGTTGTGCAGTGCCCCTGGGTTGTGATGCTTATGAGTCCTGTGGTAGTGGTGCTGTCATTTGTTGTGTCTGTGTCTGTACATGTGGTGGTGACTGTTCCTGCGTTGGTGCTTGTGGTGTTTGTTGAAGTGATCCCTGTATCTGTCCGTGCTGCTGCTGGTCCTGGGCATAATAATTTCCCTGTGCCCCTTCCATACTAATGTTGTTCCTAATCCCCCCCATTTTGTTTTGTTCCCCCAAAATGACAGGTTCTTGAAACATGTCCTAAATGCCCGCAGATCCAGCACTGTAGTTACTCCCTCCCTTGTCCTTAAACACCCCCTTTAGTGTTTACCGCATTCTGTGGTCCCTGCTGTGCATAGCCCGAAATCCTCCCTTATTGTGGGGCATCTGCGGTCACAACCCGCACCCTCCTTGCAGTTCCTCACCCTTCTTTGAACCCTAGCTGGAGCCCGTCCTGCCCCATGTACCCTCCCCACATTGGCGGTGCATATTGTGGTGGTTGTTTTGCGGTCCCTGTCCCATCTCTCTTCTCCCTCCATTTGCACTGCCCAGTCAATCTTTTGTGCTCCTTCTCCCCCCTCTCTTTTGCTATTGTTACTCCTTGTACCTCCCCCGTTGTCTTCCCTTTAAATTTAATTTCTCTGTACCTGTTCCTTCAAATCTGCTTTCATGCACTGCAGCCCTCCCTCTCTCGCTCCGGTGCTGCTAGTGTGTTGTTCTGCACCTTCCTGTTTGTTCTCTTTAGTGTATTGTGATGTGTGTGTGCGGTGTTTAAATGTCCTTCTGCTGTTTTCAGTTCTCTCATGCAATTCATTCCTTGTTTACCATCTGTGTTATCAAATATTACACTCCCGGAGGTGCAGGAGGGTGACTCCCCTCTTCCCTCTGCTCGTGCTGGTTCAGCGTCTGCTGATGCCTCGCCAGTTTCCTTCCCTTCGTGGACACAGTTCATCTGTAGCCATGTGCTTTTTTCCCAGCTTCTTTCCTGTGCTATGCATGTGTGTCATTAGCGATTGCTGCACGCTTCCGGAGAAGCTGCCTATGGCAGCCATGGTCTTATTTATTTACCTTCAGTACTTTTCAATCTTTGCACACTATGTTTTACTAACTTATTTCGGCATGGAAGCTGTGTGCTACACAACAGGTGAAGGGGAGTAATTTCTCTATTGTGTGATACATTTTACCTCACCTCAATTTGAAAATTTCGATAGTCCACTGTTCAGGGAGCAAAGGTTAGAAGGTAATTGAACATTTTTCAATTTCTGTGCGCCTTCTTGGCTCCGCACGTTAGCCAGTGCACTCCACGTGCACCCCATCTTCACCAAACCATTACCTTCTCCGGCACACCCCCATAATCTTGCGCATGTGTCTTCCACACACCGCCTCTGGGTCACTTCTTCTTCTTTTCCAAAACCACACCACTATCTCCTCACCATCAAAATCAGTATCCTATGTATCAATCTAAAGGTGACGTCCCCAAGCTAAAAACACAATACAAATGAACATACAAATGTGCATACACAGAACAATAACCCATTGCTTCCAACCCCACAAATATCCCAAAATAAAACCCTACAATACCCACAGCTGTCTTCCTGTTTCAACTGGAACAAGGTAAACCACAATAAAACTCCAAGCCAGCTTTGTAATCACACTGCAGGCTGACCTCACAGAATTGGATCAGCTCCCAGAAACCTATCTCCTCCTGTTATTGGCTGCTAAGTAATAGGTTACCTATGTAGCCCTTAAAAAGAGCCTGATAATTGGACATTAGAGTTTTGCATCAGTGGGTTGGTTTAGCTGTGCCACCCACCATTACCTAACTCTGAAATAGTTGCAGTATGAATCTGTTCCCATCAGTTTTTAGCTAAAACAGGTT
The DNA here is from genome assembly GCF_040938575.1 of Ambystoma mexicanum. NCBI lineage: Eukaryota > Metazoa > Chordata > Amphibia > Caudata > Ambystomatidae > Ambystoma > Ambystoma mexicanum. The sequence continues at coordinate 1,414,699,802 of NC_090931.1, read as the reverse complement.
TTTTCGCCCCTGGGCTCCCAGTGTTCATTGGCCAGGGCTGAGCCATTCTTGTTACAATTATGTTTCAGATGGTGTGCGAGTCTTTGCGAAAATGTCTTTTGTTCCCAGAAAGAAAAGGAAAAAACACACTGGGCTTTGGTGCTTTGCCGTGGCTTAGTCGCATTCGTGGAGAATTAAAAAATGTTTGTCTGTAGAAAGCAATCTTATCTGACTGCGCGACCTTGGCTGCTCATGGGTTTGCGAGGAGCTTTGGTGAAGGCATCTGCAGCTAGTGTTCAGTGAGAGAAATTAACTTGGCTGTAATTTTCCTGAAACATGGCTTTACACTGTGCAATTAGACCATGTTAATTCATATAAGCATTTGTAAGCCTTTAAACAGGGATTCTTATGTTTGTAGATTCTGATATTGCTGCATTGATTCTAATGTAGCATGGAAGTTGCACTGTTGGTGAAGTGGGTGTCTTTCAGCATATTTGTCACCCATGGGTGCGCTGGGGCCTGGTTCAAATGATAAGTGCGCTCCTTGTTCTTCCTGCTGTTCTTCTGTATATGCGCCTGGGCCGAGGGGGCATGGGTTTGATCTCGATTTTCCCTCTTTATACTCTAAACAATTCCATGTATGTCACATTGTTCCACGCGCTCCAGTCTGTTCCCCGCACTCCAGTCTGTTCCACACACTCCAGTTTGTTCCACGCACTCCAACCAGTTCCATGCTCTCAAATTAGTTTCATGCCCTTTAGTCTGTTCCATGTATTCCGATCTGGTCGGTGTATTCCAGGTTGATTTATGCACTCCATCCACATATTTCACCCGTACCTTTCACATATTATATCAGTACTTTCCACATACTTCATTCGTTCCATCCACATAAGTCACACGGTCTATCCGCATAAGGCATCCGTTCCATCCACATACTTCCATCATTCGGGCACTCAGCCAATCTTAGGCACTCAGCCGCTCTTAGGCACTCAGTCGCTCTTAGGCACTCAGCTGCTCCATGCACTCAGCCGATCCACGCACTCATCCTTTCTGCGCATTCATCTGCTATTTACACTTGTCCTTTCTGTGCATTCATCTATTTGCTCTATGCACTCCTGAAGGGTTACACACTCCTCCACTCATACGCATCCACCTGCTCTACACGCTCATCCACTCTATACAGTCGTCTGCTCTACACACTCTTCCGCTCTATGCAATCGCCCGCTCTAAGTATTCATCCATTCTAGACACCCTTCTGCTCAACGCATTCGTCCGCTCTACACACTCATTCGCTCTACACACCCACCCGTTCTACACACTGCTGCGCTCTACACACTCATCCGATCTACATAATCATCAGATCTACACACTCATCCGAATCTACACACTCATCCGATCTACCTACTCATCCGATCTACTCACTCGTCCGCTAAGCGCACTCATCTGTTCCACGCGCTTCAACCATTCCACCGATTTCATCCGCTCTACTCGCTTCGTTTATTCATCATGCATTATCGGTTCAGCCCATGTCACTTGCCATACGCATTGGATCCGTTCTATGCTCTCTATCTTTGTCATGCACTGCACCCGTCTCAAGTACTTGAATCATCTGTTCTAGACTTTCCATTTATGCTATTCACTCATACATTCCAAGTCATCTGTCTGTGTACTCATCTGTCTCCTGTATTCGTCTTTCCATTGTCTTCTCTTTATTCATTTTGGTCATTTTGTTCATTTGTCCATAGCAATCATTACACCTATTTCAATAGTTTAACCGCAATTACTGTTTTCGAACGATTTATTATTTTTATCCTTTTCACTGTTTGTCCTTTTAGTTTACATTAGCGGTTATTAGTTGTCGATTTCTCGCTCGGATCTTGCTGTTGTATTGTTATTTATCTTTTTGTTATACAAGATCAGTAGTTTGTTGGGTTGGTGTAATTTCAATGCTGTTATTCAGTTCGAGTTAATTTCAGTACACGGTTGGTTTTTAGGGGAAGAGCCAAGTTTTCAGTAATTTGCGGAAAGACATTAGATCTTCAGTTAGGCGGATTTGGGGCGGGAGTGCGTTCCACAACGTGGGGGCCAAGGCTGAGAATGATGATACGCCTATCCTGACTGAGTTTGTTTTAGGTATGACTAGGAGGCCGGCTGAGCTAGATTTTAGAGTACGTGGGGGTTTTAACTTGTCTTGAAGATATTGAGGTTCGGTTTTGTGCAGTGCTCGGTGAGAAATGCATAAAGTTTTGAAGGTCACCCTTCGGGCCACCAGAAGCCAGTGCAGAGTTTTGAGGGCTGGGGAGATGTGGTCTCTTGGGCCGAGCGCTAGTAGTAGTTTGGCTGCCGCATTTTGTGCTCTTTGTAGTTTATTCAGATGGTGAGCGTGGTTTCCGAGGTAGAGTGGGTTAGCGTAGTCCAGTCTTGATATAACAATTTATTGGACCGCTGAGAGTCTGTTGGGAAAGGAGAGATATGGAAAGATGTGTCTAAAAGTTTTAAGGTGGTAGTGGCAGAACTTTGAGACATTGTTTACTTGGCGCGAGAGTGTTAGGTCAGAGTCAAGGATGCAACCAAGGTTCTTTACTGACTAGAGGGAGTCAGTGAATTGCCCATGGCAGATGGCCAGGGTAGTGAGTGTGGAAGAAGTTCAAAGTTGCCACATATCATGATTTCGGTTTTGGAGGGGTTTAGCAAGAGGTGGTTTCTGGTCATCCAGAGCTCTATGTCGAGGAGGCACGAAGCAAGGTCAGGTCGGCAGTTGGGATTTGAGTTCAGGAGTTTTAGAATTAGTTGGGTGTCATCAGCGTAGTTGTAACATAGGATGTTGTGCGAGCGAATTATTTGTGGGAGGGTGATTAAGTAGAGATTGAACAGGAGGGCAGATAGGCATGCTCCTTGTGGGACTTCCGTGTCGACTGGTCTGGCTTGGGAGGAGTAGGTGGAGAGTAGCGTTATTTGGAATCTATCTTTGAGGAATGAAGCGATCCACTTTAGAGCAGTTCCGCGAATTCCGAGGGAGTGGAGGCGGTCAAGGAGGATTGAGTGATTGTGTCAAAGGCGGCTGATAGGTCGAGAAGGATTAATGCACCGTATCCCGCGGCTTCTGCCGTGATTTTATGGTCATCCCAGATTGAGGTTTGGGTGGTTTCAGTTCCATGTCGGGCTCTGAAACCTGATTGAGCCGGGTCTAGGAGATTGTTGGCTTCGACAAAGGCATTTAGTTGGGCGTAGGCGGTTCGGTCTATGAGTTTGGCAAGGAAACTTGTGTTTGAGATCGGGTGGTAGTTTTTGGGCTCGAGAGATTTTGAATGCGTCGGGAAAAATTCCGGAGGCAAGTGAGTCATTTATGATGATTTTTGCGTGTTTTCCTGCACATGTAGATGCGAAAATTTCTTTAAGGGTTGTGGCCGGGCAGGGGTCCAGCGGGGAGCCGGATGGCTTGCAGGCAGAGAGGAGTTTGAGAAATTGGTCAGCTGATATTGGACTAAAGGAGTCGAACATTGGTTGGCTAGTGATTTCTGGCGGTGGGATGGATGGTATGGACGGTGGGTTGCCTGGTGGGTATAGGAGAGCGAGTTTGTTGGTTAGAGCGTTCGATCGTTCGAGAGCTGTGGTGTAATATAAATAACACACCGGTAGTGGCTAGAGAAGGGGCCCTACTGCTGGTTCTAGCTGCAGAGAAGGCCTTTGACTGGGTGAGTTGGGCCTTTACGGGAGAATTATTATCGACCATAGGGATGGGACTGAGATGGAAAGGGTGGATCGCGGCCCTACATCCCAACCCGTCTGCCCTGGTGGCAATGAATGGGAGATGGTAATAGGCCTTGTGGTGAGAATAAGAGGGGTCCCGATTAGGTGGGGGTATTAATGTACAAGGTAAGCCTCTTCACACATGACGCTCCATTATACCTCACTAGGCCAGTGCAATCAGTACCACATCTTCTGGGCAATTTGGAGCGATATGGGGAGTTTTCCGGCTTTAAGGTTAATTTACATCAGTCGCATATGTGGTGGGGAAATGTCGGAGGCAGAAAAGGTGTACATTAAGGGGCTTCCGTTCGGGGGCAGGAGGATTCCTTCCAATACTTGGTGATACGGGTGTCTCGCAACTACGGGACCTCTTCGCGAAGAACTACCTGCCGCTATGGTCCAAGGTGCAGCGGGACCTGGAGAGATGGGAGAGAGTGCGACTAGTGGATAGCCCGCCTAAACTGTATCTAAATGGTGGTGCTTCCTAAATTCTTGTTCTTGATATGATATGGCATTTATAACGCGCCTATACACAAGTGTTTCAAGGCACGACATGGCAAGGGAGGGGAAACAGAGGGAGGAAAGGCCTAGAGACGAACAAGTTACTTACCAACTGTAACATTCTTTCAACTGGATGTTCCTCCCACGCATTCCCCATCCCAGACAATCTGCCAGCCCGCCGCCCCCCTCCTCGGAAATCATTACCTTCTCTTTCCGCCAGAGGGTGCCACACTCCAGGCCGTATAGCACCAGTCTCCCAAGAGCCGCTGTCTAGCGTCTACACCATCCGCCGCACAAAGGGCTCGAGCCGCACCCCTTGGTATCATAAACTCACAGCAAGAGGCGCTCCAGGTCGCTAATTGTTTAGTTGGTTTCATAACGGAGTCTATGGCTGTGAGTAAAGAATCTGGTTAGCGCTCTTTTGATTTACATTTGGCATAAAGTGTCATGGTGTTCCAATTGACTATTGCCTTCAGAGAGAGCAAACCTAGTTCATGTCTCAAAATCTGTATCGGGAGGGATCTAGGAATAGGCAATAAGACCTTCCAAAATAATCCCTCAAGCAGTTTCCAGCCAGGTTGGTTCTCTACTAGCTTAGTGTGTCCCCCATATGTCACAACTGCAACAACTTTTCCATTATAGAATTTCAATACTGGGATGTAGGAGAATTTCCCATTTCTCGATTGTATTATTCTAGCTTGCGATATCAATGTCTGCATTTTTTTATCATAGGTCATTTATATAAGGAGCTTCATTTTTGGGATCACAGGCCACCATGCCTAAGTATTTGTACTCATGTATTATATCTACTGAGGCCCACTTGCAATCCACTTATATGTTTGCTTCGGATTGTTTCTGTTACATTGCCATTTCATCAAGTTCGATTTCATCACATTAATAGCCAACTTGTTAGTTTCTGCATATTTTGTTAGGCTTAGCCTTTGGAGGCCAATAGGGGTGCGATCCATAATGACAAGGTCATCTGCATAGAATAGGTAAGGTATTGAGTCTGCTCCTAATTTCTGTGGAAATGTACGTGAATTATGAAACAAGGAGTTCATATCTCTAATATAGAAATTAAATAACGACGCAGCAAATAAGCAGACTTGTTTCAGGCCTCGATTAGTTGGTATCAGTTGTGTGAGAAGGCCTTGTTGAGTTATTTTAATTTGAATTGAGGTATCAGAATAAAACTGTTGGATGGTATGCAAGATGTAAGTAGGGCAGCCAGCTGCACTCAGCTTTTCCCATAGCATTTTCCTAGTGACTGAATCAAAGGCAACTTTGAAATCTATAAATACTAAATAAAGAGGATGATTATGGGTTTTTGTTTGATTTTTAAGTGCAGACAGAATGAGGAGGTTAATTGACTTGCTGAGTCCAGGGACAAATCCAGATTGGTCTGGATCGGTCAGCTTTGTTGTGAATAGCCACTTGTTCAGGTCTCGCAATATTAGTCTGACATATCATTTGCCCGGTATGTCCGGTAATGCCAGATGTTGATAGTTTGAGGGCAAACTCCTGTACCCTTTTTTAAAAATGGTACTAGGATGGGCCTTTTTCATGTTTCTGGGATCCACCCAGTTCTTCTGATTCTAGAGAATAGAATGTATAAGATGTTGCTTCATTCATCAGGGTTTGACTTTATTATTGTGTTTGATAGCCCGTCTGGCCCTGGGGCTCTCGATGTGCTTAGCTTCTTGATAAGTAGCTTTATATCCAAGTGGTCAAACTCTAAGAAGCTCATGTCATCTCTTAATGAGGTAGTATTAGAAGTGTGGTCGGGATTAGAATAGATTACCTAATAATATGATGACCAAACTTCTTCAGATATGGAGTTTAGCATCAGGGTCTTTTTGCTTTTAGTGGGGTCAGTATTCACCATTTTTCGAATGGTCTTACTGGATTTTGTTGCTAGCGCTATCAGCATGCATTCATTTTCAGCTTGGGACTTCTGCATTTTATATTGAGCCACAACATTTCTGTATTTTGTCAATTTCTTTTTGGCCATGTTTATAGTTGGGTCATGGGCCTGCTTGTTTTTGTAGTGTATACACATGCCTTTATTTACCGTCGCTGTGAATAAGTTAAGTGTGTGAGTATAATCGAGAGCATCATTATTTGAACAACAATTATCCTCCATATTATGTTTTTTTGTGAGGCATGCAAGCATTGGTGTAGTCCATCGGATCCTATTTTGGCCTTGTGAAACCGAGAGTTGGTGATTATAATACATGGCAGATGTCATGACAATTTCAAGAATGTTGTGGTTGCTCCAATTGTTATGTATAACTTGGAACCTTCTCACCTGATTGAATGCTATTTCCGAAATGAAAACATAATCTAGATTGGCTGACGAGAGGTCACTGTGCCATGTTGTTTGAGGGGGGAATGGTGTTTAAAATTACCATTCAACATGATTAAATCACTTGAGTGCATAAGGTTGAGCCATCTTTTAGTTGTTTGCATAGTTCTATTTGTCCTGTATTCGAAATACAACATAGTTAGATCACCAGCAATCCGTGTTATGTAGCTCTCATGTTCACATGCAATCAAATCAAGTAAGCCTGCAACATGATTAAACATTTTGTCATCATTTATGTTAGGTAAGATTTTCATAGAAATGGTAATTCTTCCTGACCTGGGTCAACACCAGAACTTTTTCCTTTACTTTGGATATTTTTCCACCCTCACAGAATATTTTACTCTTTTTATAGGTGTCAACATTTTGACTCTCCATAGTGTCTTTTAAAAAGTTATCCCCTTTAACAACTATTTGGCAATAAGTGCCTGTTGTTGCTGGCTTAACCTAGGGGCTCCCCTTTTTAATCTTTCTCTGGCTAACCTTGAGAGAACTATAGTTCTCAAGGGTAGAAAGGATCTTCGGATCCTTTTTACATTTTGTTAGGTGAAACCAGCACACCCATTCTTATGTGAAGTGCTGGGGAGATACAATGTATCCCCTTTCACACTAAAACTGTAACAATTATGTTACAGGGACAAGCTTACCTTCAATGGCGGGTGGCAGTGATACCTTGTATTAATTTGGTGCACCTTTACCGAGGGCTGTGTTCACAGCTGCAGTAAAGGCACCTAAGGGTGCTCATTTTACCAAAATGGCCCCTGTCTTCTTTTTTCTGCCATTTTAGTTTTTCTGGTCCTTTCTTGTTCATTCCCCTGACATCCAGAGTAGGAAACTCCTTTCTGTGATGTGTATCTTCGGTGGGAGCATGCTTTAGCCCTTCCTTCTAATCAACCTGGGGACTCACTAGAATTAAGAGGACCTGCATTTTGAGCCATCCCATGCATTGCCGGGAACTTGCGTTGCTGCAATAAACCAATACTCTGGTACCTCAAGCCACTATGGGTGCATAGTCTTCCGAATTCCGAATCACACTAAAACTTTGTGGTCTTCCTGATGGATCTCCAGAGACACAAATCATGTCCAAAATGTCCCCTCAACAGAGTGCTGGACCTTTGTAATGACAATAATTAAACCATGATTTTCTGCCTTCTTCTGTGCTCGTTGAAAAGGTGCCAAATCCGCAGAACTGCATTTAGCCATGAGAAAAACCTTGCCTAGAGGCTTCTTAATAGATTCCTGTTGCAAAGTTTCTTCTGAGGTCTTGTTTTCAGTCACCATGACAAGGAATCCACTGACCGGGTATTTGGTTGCAGATCCTGAAGTCCTCCTGCTGTAAAATCTTCTTCAATGCCGAGGTAATGTGTTGGCTTGGGTGTGTACTTACCTTAAGTCTCTTGGGGTTTCTGTGAAGCTGTGGGGTGATTTCTGTGATGGGAAGGCCTCTCATCCAGTGCACCCAGCCCCACTGCTAGGATTCTGCTGGGATTTCTTCTGTGAAGCCTCTGGACCCTGTTCTAACTCTAGAAGTAAAGTACTCACCTGTTTGCCTAGTCTTCCTGAGGAACTCTGACTTGTGCTACTTAAGAACCTATCCTGACACTGCCTGTTGCACACTAGATCCTAGTGACCCCCCTTCTGCCACTGAGAACACTCATGCTCCAAGAAAAAGGGAAAGACTTTTAAAGGATTGGGCCTTTTGCCTAGAAAAGAAAAGTGTTTAAAAGTGACTTACTTGTAAAGAGTTGGTTGGTAACTGTAACTCTAAGCGTGAACAGTTACAAAAATTCTTACTTACCTTGGATGTGTAATGCACTATTCTTAAACATATGGTTTACACCTTTCTTTCCTTAGAAACTGTTTTGCCATTCTAATGGAAAGTAGATGTAAGGGTATATTACTCACCTGTGATTAGGTTGTGCCTCTTCCCAAAAGTAATGTGTTGGTTTCACCAGATTATTCCTGTTAGTATAATTGTATGAGTGTCCCCCAACTGGGTCTTGCTTCCCTTGACATGCTGATAGCCTGTCCAGAATAAGTCTATATTAGGTTGTTACCTACCTAGAATAACTTTGAGTCATTCAGTAAAGTGTAATATTGGGTTGTGTTTTCCCTGTGCTGCTGTAGACTCACAGAGAGTCTTTGGTTCTAACTGTCCCTCATAAATCATACATACAGTACTTGTATAGCTGGGAAAGGTCTGACCTGGACTTTATTGTGAGGTAAACAAAGTATATGGGTTTTACTTACCTTGAGTTAGCTTTGTGCCATCCCAAAAATAAGTTCAACGCGTTACTGCTTATCTGAATCTGTGTTTCACTGATCTCAAAAGCACCTGTAATTGAATATTAAGTCCTTAGGTTTTACTCACCTAGTATAACTGTGTTATCACAAAAGTAGTTATAGGTTTTTACTGTACCTGGAATAAGTGTTCCACTATTCCCAAAACATATACTGTCCAGTTGACTGCACATAATCAGTCAAGCGGACAGTATATGTGTTACTGAGAGTCATTGTACAACGGGTAGCGTCTACTGACCTGGCATTACTGAATATAATTGTGAAATTAACCATTGTTTTTTACTCCCCAAGAATAGGTGCGACCTATACTGAATGTGTATGAAAAGGTTTGACTTCCCTAGAAGTACTGTTAAGTATTCCAAGTAATGTTTATGCTTTGGTCTGTGCACCTTCGAGCATAGTTTTGGGTTTTTATAATTGTGGTTACATATAATGTGTGATAGTATTTATTTACCCCTAGATTTAGCTGGGCCTACCTATATTTAAATGAATCCTTTATTTATACAATACATAGTGTTTCAGTGTTTCTATGAACCATTTGTATTACAGTTCCATTTGTACTGATTCTACAGCCCTCTCTCCCTCCTAAAATAAGCCTGGCTGCTTTGTCTATGCTACCCTGGACTCAGGCGGTACACTAAGAGTGGATTATTGTACTGCCTCAGTTGAATGCTGTTACTAAGCCCTTAGTTGGACTTCAGAAAAAACTGTCCTAACAATTTAATACAGCCGGGTTCTAGTATATATTAATGATGGCTATTCAAGAGGATGATTTCATATGTGTGTCAGTTACGATTACTTTGGCGAGCTGCAAACAAGGGCAGGGTGATGCCCAATGAATTAATTTCCCCTTTATTTTTTTTTGCACAGCTATAAGAAGTCCCGTCATGGAGCAGTCGGAAAAGTAGGGTAAGTTGTGTTCCAAGTTTCCTGGAGAATTATTATGTCATATTTGGATAAGTGAAGTAAATCGTCAATGTCTGCAAGATGTGCGTGCCCTCTAGTATTCCACACTGCAACCGTAGTTTTGGGGCTGAAGGCATCCTGGCTCTACTGTTGGTTCGAGTCTTTTTTTCTCTTTTAGGGCATTTCTATGCAAAGCCCACAACGTCAGGTGGTTGTTTTTATCTAACCTAAATTCTGTATTGTGTGATTGAGATACATGGACTAACTCACAGAACCGTTTTGTAATGCCAAAACCCCATTGGAAAACTCTCTGTGAATCAAGGCCACAGTGTTAACTCTAACCGGCTCACTCTTTTTGTTGAAACGTTGGTGAGCACTAAGCTTTTTAAAGCTCCGAGTTCTATGTGTTGCTCTTTCTTTGGGGTAGCTACGATTGGCCTTAGGCAATGTTTCGGAGACTAATGTGGTTGCCGTCAAGACAATATGATGCCTTTTTGATGAAGCTCGCTTCTTTCGTTCCAAATACATTCTCTTACGCTTAGAGATGGGATTTTCAGAAGTACTGTGTCGAATTTCCGAGATTCAGAGTAGTGTATGAATTCAATATCACTAGATTCAACTTTCCTTAACCTATGTATTTGCTTGAAGATCATAAGGATTGTGGTCCTATTCGGATAGGGGTCATTTCTCTTTTCGTCCTCCATCTGCAATGTGAAGTAAACATTTTTCCCCAAAAAGATTATCAGATAAGGGTACATTTGGCAAGTGTGTGTTATTGGTCAGTTTGCTCTTAAGAACCTCCCTATTAATCCTAACTGGGGTTTCTGCACAATTAAGGCATCATCTGATCGAGATTTTGGGCATAAGGCATATCAAATTGTCCAGTTCATCCACAATGTCATGTTTCATTATGATGGATTCCCATTTGCCACGATAGAGAAGGACCGTTCTTTATTGTTCCAACGTCAAAAACTCACCCCTTTTTTTAAGTTCTCGTCTCTCAGTTTCTCTGAGAGGGACGCCATCTATACATACCTTACTAATCAGCAATACGTAACCACAATCAGGTAGTGTGGAGATGGAGTATGACGAATACTCCAAACAATTTTCTTGGTCAATAGGTTGAACAGTTAGATCTGTTACAAAATGTTGGGGGATCTTGCTCCAATACACAACTATATTTCATGGTTGTTTATTTGGGGTTTTTGATTTCAGTGGGGCAATTAACACATTTATAAATGTTTAATGTGGGCTTTAGGTATTTTTCCAGGCATTTCTTGTTTTTGTTTTACCCGTTTTGTTCCTACGAGTGATTTGAAATATTTTGAAGATCTGCTCCTGGACGAGGTCAGCTGTCTCCAGCGCCTGATTGGGTATGCTGGTAGTGTCGACCACCAGGTTTGGGTCCAATTCATAGCACTCAGCATTAGAATTTCCATTGTTTACAGCCTGTACTAATATATTTTTAGGCGAACCCACTCCAGTGCCATCCTGCAGGGTCAAACAAGGAATATGGGGCCCGGCCGCAGTAGTACGCAAATTAAGGATGGATGCACACCAGTTAGAATTATTTTATGGATGCAATTGAATCATCCAGTTTTTCGTCTATCTGCCAGGACGTAGTTAAGTTGACATACAAATCAATTTTTTTTTTCAATGTTCATTATGCAGAGTTGCTGATTATCAGCTTTTTTAAGATTGCTTCATAGAGCATAATGAGAGTATATACACTGTTGTTCAGTGCTGTGAGTATCGGCTCATCAGTTGAAATTTGGGGTTGATTGAACCCGAAAGATGGTCGAGAAGTGGGTTTTACAAACAATAGAGTGGATACCACAGATGAGTTTACAGTGGAACAAGGAGAATCAGGATATAATATGCGTGAATACGAGAGGTTTAACTCCCAATGTGTTGTATGTTCACTTATTTGAGTTTCTTGTATTGTAAACACAGCGGGCTGAGATAATAGGACCAGAGGCTTCTGTTGCTTGGGAGCGGTGTTATTGCTACTTGGAGGATTGATTAAAGCAGAAGTATGTAGATTGCCCAATAATAGCACTAATTTGATGTCGATAAGAAGTTTTGGTCTTTTGAACACAAACTTTATACAATGACACGCATGGAGGCATGGTTTGTGATTTCACTGCCTGAGAAGATAGAAAAGGTATCCCCAAACACTCCTCCTTATTACTTGAGCAAGTTGGCCGGGAGGAAGGTCAGTCCGCCTAGACTTTTCAGATTTGGTTTCATTAGGTAACGCTCCTCCACCTAATTCCCCAGTTTGGGGCAGTTGGGCGAGCAGGTCAGCGTCCAGTATGGAGGTAGAGACGACATTGATGCTTCCGTTGACAGCTCATGAAGTTTGCAGATTTGTTGACGCTTGTGGGATATTTGAATTGCTGACTAGAGAGAGGAGCGTAATACGAACGAATATCAAGCCTAACTGATATCGATCAGGTCAGCTTTTGTGAGCATGTGAGCAGGCCACAGTTTCTAATGGAATTAGGCAGGGTCAGAATGGGCGTCTTGGATATTGAGATTACTGGCTGAACAGTTGTGAAGATTGGAAGAATGTCTGAATTTAGAGTGTACAGTGCCATCAACTAACAACCGGCCATAGCCAATAAACATACAGATGTTCACCAGTTGAGACGCTCACCACAGGGCAGTAAAAGGGATATGCTGGAGAGAAGAAGACAAGGGCGAAGCTGAACAGCACTCGCTGGAAACACTCACTGGAAGCGCGCGTGCAGAAGTGCGCAGGCACGTAGCTTTAACGGCTTCAGAATAAGTGGGCAGGGAATCACATGAGTGTCATGATGCCTACTCCCGGGAAGCCAGTTCAGGCCCAGCGTCCCCGAAAGCAGACATCATGTCCCCAGGGAGGGACCCAGCAACCCCTTATAGGGGCTCTTTGGAAATTGTCCTGGCGCCTTTGGCGCCAGGCTCATAGAAGGCATCAGTCCTGGCATCATAGGCGCCAGGCTCATTATGGGAGTGCTTGGATGGACTTACCTGATGCAGACCATGCTGCCGGATCCAGACCTCTTTGAGGTCTGAAAGGGACTATTTTACCTATGGGACTATTTTACCACTCGGGCGTGGCTGAGGAAGAATACTTACCTGGAACTACTTTGGGGGCTATTTAAACCACGCCCAGACAGCAGCTCACGCTTTGCGTTGTTCTGCATCTAGCAGCTGGACGCTCACCGTGTCTGCTCCTGCATCCTGCCTCCAGCCACGCCCGCCTGCAACCTGGAACACCTGAAAAGGATGGAAAGGAGAGAAAGGTGAATAATTTAACTTTACCTACCTCCATCCGGAGTCCAGAACCATCACTCCGACGATCCTGAGAAAAGACATTATTTTTAGAAGCGCATCGCATTGCTCACTGCAGCGCCGCATTCCACTCACTTTCACGAGGCGCCCTCGGGCTCTTCAGCGACCATTGGCACCATCCGCCGCCTTTCAGCGCCTAAGGAGAAAAAGAGACAAAACAAAGGTGAGCGAAGGAATAGGTTGAGGAAGGCCTGATTCTTCCACCTTAAGACTTACCTGATTATTGTTGGGACAATCTTTCCTCACCTCGGGTCGGCGCTGCTTCTTTGGCACTTCCGTACCCCGGCCCCTAAGGGGAAAAAGACACACGCATTAGTGGGTGAAAGCAAGATCACTAAGGGAACCATCCATCAAAAAGACTCACCAGAGTTTACCTTCGGTGAATCCATTCCTCTACGCGGATTCTTCATCCTGCATCTGAAATAGAGAAAAGGACAACGGACAATTAAGGCTTGAATTTTTGCAACTGAATACTTACGGCCTCATCGGAAAAGTCAAGCAGAGTTGAATACTCACCAAACCCGAGATCCAGTGAAGTAACTGGAAATCAACGCGCTCCTGCATTGGAAGCAGGATGGAGAGCTCGTCCTTTCAGACTCTAAGGTGAGACTCTACGGGGAATCGCGGAGGGGGTTCGAGGAGTGTGAGAGGGGGAAGGGGGGGAATCCGACACATTATCCAGCAGACAGTTAATCCCTTTTTCCATCTACAGAAGGATTCTTCTACGGGCCAGACAGGCGAGGTTTGGGGGTCCGGTCCAGTCCGTCTTCCGAGTCCTGCACATCACCTTAGAAGAGGTCATAGCAGTCCAGAACAGGTCGGCGACTCCGTGGGAATCAGGTGAGCGTTACAGAACACGAAGCCTACCTACAATTTCCCACCCGGGCGCTATGGAGACTTCCGAGACAGACCAGCTGGCCCAGCTATTGGGGGAATTACGGGCTGAAGTTCATTCTGCTCGCCAGGAGACGAATGCCCTCAGGAGAGAGTTAATTGTATCTAAAGAACAAACTGATGATCTTGCCAGACAGCTATTACAAGGTCAGGCTGGTCAAACTCCTTTACCAGGTTCTGGGGGTAATTCCGCCCCAGTGGTTTCAAATAACCCTGTGCAAATTAATCTACCTGGAAATACGCCACTGGCCCCACCGGAACGTTTTGCCGGGGACCCCAAAAGGTTCGCCGTATTCATGAATCAATGCCGATTGCACTTCCTCTGCAGACCTGGGGCCTTCCCTAACGACCAAACCAAGGTCGCTTTTGTACTATCATATCTCAACGGCAGTGCTGCGGATTGGTCAGTTCCACTGGTTACTCAAGATGACCCAATTCTTCGGAACTTTCAAGCCTTCCAGACAAGCATGGAAAGACTTTTTGCGCTGCATTCTCAGGGACAGGCCCTGGACAACGAGCTTCTTTCCCTACGACAGGGTAACCTGGACCTCTTAGCCTATATCGCGACCTTCAATAGGTTAATTGTGGAGACTGGATGGCCGTAGGATAAAAGAATCACGTTATTCCATCGAGGTCTACGTGGAGAATTTAAGGATGCCCTGGCCCAGGTCGTAAATCAGCCCCAAGACTGCTCTGAATATATAGACTTGGTGGTCCAATTAGATCACAGACTTCTAAACAGAAAGGCAGATTGGTCCAAGTTTGAGACCCGGGTTTTGGTCAAAACCCATGTTAACCCCAAGGGTGCCGATGTTACTGAACCTATGCAAATTGGAGGGGTTAAAGGACCTTTAACTCAAAAAGAGCGTGAACGAAGACGGCAAATGCAATTATGCCTTTATTGTGGGGCTTCTGGACACTTTCTACGAGATTGCCCTATATTACCGTCTAAGAAGGCGTTAGAAGTCGCTGATAAGAACCTGATGGAATCTGAGTCGGGGAACGACCACGCCCGACAAGCGTAGGGGTCCGCTTGCCCAGCTTAAAAACTAACTCTCCGACCTCGCATTTCATCATGCCAATGGTCCTCGTAAATCCGAAGCAGCCTGGGCGGTTACATGCCATTAAGGCATAAATCGATAGTGGGGCTATAGGAACTATGTGGATCGTGAATTGGCTTCCAGGATCAACCTCCCTCTTTCCCCGAAAACCAGTAAGGATGTCATCACCACAGTGGATGGAACCGAAATCGCCTCTGGGCCGGTAACACACTCCACTACTGAAGTGACATTGTTGGGTCAAGACGGACATCGGGAGGCAATTGTGTTTGATGTAATCAAGGCTCCGCAATTTCAAGTAATTCTAGGAATCCCTTGGTTGGAAACACATAATCCTCGAATTGACTGGCGAGCAAAGAGGATAACCTTTCCAGATTGTGCACAAACCTGTTATGCAAGAAATCCAAATATTGGCCTAGCCAGGGGCGTTGCTAGGGGGGGGGGGACTAAGGGGGCTATAGCCCCTGATCTTTTGGTTGTAGCCCCAGATAGAATCTCAGGAGCTACAGCCAAAAGACTAGCTAGCCCCCAGTCCCAACAGTTCCGACATCAGCTTAGCCCCGGGTCTTTTCCAGACCTAGCAACTCCCCTAGGCCTAGCTACAGTAACCCCTGTCATTTTGCAAATACCGCCAGAATACCAAGAATTTCAAGACGTCTTCCAAAAGGAACTGACCAACACTCTACCGCCTCACAGGTCGTACGATTGCCAGATCAATCTATTGCCCGGTGCACAACCCCCTTGCAGCAGGATCTATGCCCTTACCGAACCCGAGAATCTTCATTTACGACAATATCTAGATCAGTACCTAGCCAATGGTTTTATTCGCCCGTCTAAGTCTCCTGCATCCTCTGCTTTATTCTTCGTGCCTAAAAAAAAAGGCGACCTCAGAACTTGTATTGACTACCGCGCATTGAACCAGATAACTGTTAAAAACCGATACCCTTTGCCCCTGATCCCTGAACTCCTTGACCAGGTGAAGGATGCCTGCATATACACCAAGTTAGATCTCCGGGGGGCCTACCATCTGGTGCGAATAAGGGAAGGCGATGAATGGAAAACTGCCACTGCCTTCCGCACCAAATATGGGCTATTCGAGTACCAGGTGATGCCTTTCGGATTGTGCAATGCACCGGCCGCCTTCCAATACTTCATGAAAGATGTCTTTCGGGAACTCATCGACGTTTGTGTTGTCGTATATATCGATGACATTCTTGTGTACTCCTCTTCGGAATCTGATCATAGAAAACATGTCAGGGCAGTTCTCGAGAAATTGCGCCAACAGAAACTATTTGCTAAACTTGAAAAATGTGTTTTCCATGCCACAGAAGTCGAGTTTCTTGGTTTCATCCTGACACCTAAAGGAGTCTGCATGGACTCACGAAAAGTGGATGCTATCCTCAAATGGCCATCGCCTAGCTCCGTGAAAGGTGTTCAAAGCATGCTTGGCTTTGCCAATTTTTATCGCAGGTTTATCCCGGAATTTTCTCATGTGGTTCAACCCATCACTGCGCTCTTAAGGAAAAATAAATGTTTCGAATGGTCTGAAGAAGCCGAGCAGGCCTTTCAGGAACTAAAAGCTAAATTTACCTCTGCACCTGTATTGAAGCACCCGCGCCCAGATCTCCCTTATGTTGTCGAAACTGGCGCATCCAGCCTAGCCATGGGAGCTGTCCTGTCTCAAAGAGATCCCAAAACTAACCAACTGCATCCCATTGCATTTTGGTCCAGAAAATTCTCGGCACCCGAGGTAAACTACGCAATCACTGACAAAGAACTGTTAGCCATTAAATCCGCCTTTAAAGCCTGGCGGCATTATCTACTTGGCGCTAGACATACCATCACGGTGATCACCGACCACCGGAACTTACAGTATTTAAAGACCGCCAAGGCTCAGTCATCTCGACAGCTCCGTTGGGCTTTGTTTTTTGCGGAATTCGATTTTGTAATCACCTACCGTCCTGGGTGTAAGAATGGCAAAGCGGACGCTCTATCCCGAATAGGAATGGGAGAAACTGATACTAACTCAGAACCTGTACCGATAATTCCCGAACAGAGAATTTTGGGCATGACTTCTTTACAAACGCTTGAAGACATTCAAGCTAGAGTTAAACAACTCCTGGACCCTACAGACTTACAGGATTGGGTACAAAAGGGATCTGACTTTACTATAAATAATGATTTACCTTATTTCCAAGGGCGCTTATTTCTGCCACACAAGGAATTACAAGAGCTCGTTATTTCTCGTTATCATGATACACTAATAGAGGGGCACCCCGGTATTGCCAAGACGGAAGAAAAGGTGAAACGACAATTCTGGTGGCCTTCTTGGCGAAAAGATCATATGTGATGTCCTGTGGTGTTTGCGCCCAAAATAAAGGCCAAAAGAAAAGACCAGCCGGTCTCCTTCAACCTTTAGACATTCCGCCAGCACCTTGGCACACCCTGTCATTAGATTTTATTACGGACTTACCTCCTTGTTCAGGATATAACACTATTCTTGTTATTGTGGATTTATTTTCCAAAATGGCCCACTTCATTCCATTGAAAGGTTTAACTTCAGCTTCAGTTCTAGCCAGAGAATTCCTTGAAAATATTGTTCGTTTACATGGATTCCCGTCTGTACTAATCTCAGACCGGGGAAGCCAATTAATTTCCCACTTTTGGCATAGATGTTGTCAATTGGCACAAATCGATGTAAGATTATTGACTAGTCACCACCCTCAGACCGATGGTCAAACAGAGAGGACGAACCAGACCCTTGAGCAATATTTACGGTGTATGTTGCAGCAATCTGAAAGTAACTGGAAAGACATTCTTTGCATAGCCGAATATGCATATAATAATTCGGTACACTCTGGAACTGGGCAAAGTCCTTTTTATACTTTATATGGGCATCACCCTCGAACCTCAGACCTCGACTCGCCTCAAGGCCTCGGAATGCCTGCAGTGGACCATCTGCATTCTACAATTACCCAAGTCTTCAAAGAAGCAACTACACATTTACAACAAGCCAAGAGAAAATACAAGAAGAATGCTGACCTGCATCGGAGTGAAGCACCTCAGTACCAGATTGGGGACCAAGTATGGCTGGCTACCAGGCACTTATCGCTCAAGGGACGTTGAACTTTTAATCCAAAATATCTGGGGCCTTACTCCATTACGGCCATAATCAATCCAGCGGCGGTTAAACTTGATTTACCAGCTAACATGTGAATTCACCCTGTTTTTCATGTGTCACTTTTGAAACCAGTGCAACCTGGAACCAGACTAATCAAGCCTCCAGAACCCATTCAAATAGATGGAGAACCTAAATTCGAGGTGAAGAACATTTTAGATTCAAAGATGTTAAGGTCAAAACTTTTCTATCTAATCGATTGGAAGGGATAGGAGCCTCAGGAGAGGTCGTGGGAACCCAGTGACCATGTACATGCACCTCGATTAATTAAGAAATTCCACCGGATCTTCCCAAACAAACCAAAACCCCCAGAGGGAACAATCTTGGGAGGGCCTTGGGGGAGAGTGCTGTCATGATGCCTACCCCCGGGAAGCCAGTTCAGGCCCAGCGTCCCCGAAAGCAGACATCATGTCCTCAGGGAGTGACCCAGCAACCCCTTATAGGGGCTCTTTGGACATTGTCCTGGAGCCTTTGGCGCCAGGCTCATAGAAGGCATCAGTCCTGGCACCATAGGCGCCAGGCTCATTATGGGAGTGCTTGGATGGACTTACCTGATGCAGACCATGCTGCCGGATCCAGACCTCATTGAGGTCTGAAAGGGACTATTTTACCTATGGGACTATTTTACCACTCGGGCGTGGCTGAGGAAGAATACTTAATTGGAACTACTTTGGGGGCTATTTAAACCACGCCCAGACAGCAGCTCACGCTTCGCGTTGTTCTGCATCTAGCAGCTGGACGCTCACCGTGTCTGCTCCGGCATCCTGGCTCCAGCCACACCCGCCTGCAACCTGGAACACCTGAAAAGGAAGGAAAGGAGAGAAAGGTGAATAATTGAACTTTACTTACCTCCATCCGGAGTCCGGAACCATCACTTCGACGATCCTGAGAAAAGACATTATTTTTAGAAGCGCATCACATCGCTCGCTGCAGCGCCGCTTTCCACTCACCTTCACGAGGCGCCCTCGGGCTCTTCAGCGACCATTGGCACCATCCGCCGCCTTTCAGCGCCTAAGGAGAAAAAGAGACAAAACAAAGGTGAGCGAAGGAACAGATTGAGGAAGGCCTGATTCTTCCACCTTAAGACTTACCTGATTATTGTTGGGACAATCTTTCCTCACCTCGGGTCGGCGCCGCTTCTTTGGCACTTCCATACCCCGGCCCCTAAGGGGAAAAAGACACACGCATTAGTGGTTGAAAGCAAGATCACTAAGGGAACCATCCATCAAAAAGACTCACCAGAGTTTACCTTCAGTGAATCCATTCCTCTACGCAGATTCTTCATCCTGCATCTGAAATAGAGAAAAGGACAATGGACAATTAAGGCTTGAACTTTTGCAACTGAATACTTACGGCCTCATATCGGAAAAGTCAAGCAGAGTTGAATACTCACCAAACCCGAGATCCAGTGAAGTAACTGGGAACCAACGCGCCCCTGCATCGGAAGCAGGATGGAGAGCTCGTCCTTTCAGACTCTAAGGTGAGACTCTACGGGGAATCGCGGAGGGGGTTCGAGGAGTGTGAGAGGGGGAAGGGGGGGAATCCGACACATTATCCAGCAGACAGTTAATCCCCTTTTCCATCTACAGAAGGATTCTTCTATGGGCCAGATAGGCGAGGTTTGGGGGTCCGGTCCAGTCGTCTTCCGAGTCCTTCACATCACCTTAGAGGAGGTCGTAGCAGTCCAGAACAGGTCGGCGCCTCCGTGGGAATCAGTTGAGCGTTACAATGAGAAAAGGAGAATAATAGTGTTTAGGGCTTTATAAATGCACCTAGAGGAGATAGTCCAGTGTACACAGTAAAAGTATTTAAGTAGGATCTCCTACCACTCTTCCGCCGCTGCAATGAAACTCCAAGTGGTTTACAGAGTGATGTCCAACAGTCACCGGGATAGCGAGGGAGGCAAATTATCTCCAGCCAAACAGCTTTAGAGGCTTCAGAATAAGTGGGCAGGGAATCACACGCTTCTCCGCCGCTGCAATGAAGGTCCAAGTGGATTGCAGAGTGATGTCCAACAGTCACAGGGATCGCGCGGGAGGCAAAGTATCTCCTGCAGATCAGCACTCTCCGGAAGCACTCACTGGAAGTGCATGCTCCTTTTCTCTCATTGCATCAGTGGGGCAAAGGGAGGATATACAGCGCAGATAGGCATGGTATGTAGTTTCTCTGGAACCCTGTCCTTCCACCAGAGCATCGTGATTGCTTGAAATATTATTGTTGCCATGTCATTGAAACATTTGGTTGTTGTCTCTGAAGATGAATGGTGCTTGACATTCCAGTTTCATTTAAGGGGCCAATAGAGGCTAACCCATATGGGCCTGGTCTCTGATATTCCGTGCATGATGCGTCCTGAGGGCCTATGGTGTGTTCATTCCAATTCTGTTTAAAGGACGCAGGGAGACCAACCTGCAACTCTTGGCTGGTGCACAGTGTGCAGGTCCATCCATGGCAGAGGAATGTTGAAAGGCACTGGAATGGTGGCACCTTGGATTTTAAATGAGTGGTTATACCCAGGCTGTGACACGCAGCACTTTGACTTCCAGCACTTTTTTTTGCACTTGCACTTTAATAGATACCTTAGAGGATCTTATTTAAGCTTGTTAAATGGAATGGATTTAGTATGACAAGCTTTTTTTTCTTTAATGTAAGATGGAAGTATTTATAAAATAGCTTTCTTGGCACTGAAAAAAATTGAAAAACTATATTGGTTGTTCTGGGATGAGAATAAAAGGAAAAAGAACTTCTCCCTGATACAATTTGTAATAGGAATGTTTTTAGCATCACCTGGTGTTTAGATTTATATTGGATTGAACATTGGGGTGTTTTTTAATATTACATGAATTGTAATAATACATGTTGTGAATGCATGTTCTGTTTTGTTTCCGTATTGCCTGACCACGTTCGTCCTGATATTTACCAGTAGAGTCTATTGCTCATAAATTATATATCTCAGGCTGTACCGTGAGACACAACCTGTGTGTGTTTTGTGAAGAGGTGGTGGTGGCCAGTGTGGTGACTTTCGAAGAATTATATAGCTTCGTGCAGTTTTCGGGTGTCATCATTTTGCTCGGCTTTGCCTTGTATTCTGGAATACAGCTTGCTTCCCTACGTTCGCTATCTGCCACCGCAGCCACGGTGGGCCAACAGAGCGACTTCCACTCTTATCTTCTCCGCTGTGGTTGTGCTGTTATTTTTTGCCAGAGTTGTTTGTTGGGCTTGATTCTGGGGTGTTGTCTGTGCTGGACTAGGCACTGCGTCGCTTTACGTGACCTTTCGCTGGACCGTCAGGGAGACGTGTCTTGTGGTTGCCTTTTTAGGCCAGCGATGGTCTCCGTGTTCTACAATGCTCCCTCCACTGGCTGCGGCCCAGAGTTCAGAATCTTCCTCCGCGTTATGTAACCGCGGCCTTCTCTGGCTCTGCTTAGCTGAAAGGCTCCAGGCCCACTGGTAACCCCGAGCCGAGCGCAGTTTATGAGCTGCGAACAAGAAGAGGATTCTTGCATCAATCCCCTCTGTGGTAAAAATAGAAGGATTCGCCAGGGGCCGTTCTTGCAACCTCATTAAAGTGCCTCTAAAAGACTGTGTAAGTTACTTTGCCAAAGGCAGATGTTGATGCTTGCAATCCCAACACTTCCAGGTGACTTGTGCTTGCTTTTCAGAGCTTTCTTCCACCCCTGGGGGTATTGTCTGGAGACAATGCTTCATTATCCACGGGGACAGGGCGACCCACCCAGGCATCTCCAGGCAGTGGATGGTTTGTCAGGAGAATGCCGAGCCACATCTGGACCTCGCAGCAAACAAGGGTTGCTATTTAACCAAGGTGGTCATTTGCAGTAATCTTGTTTTCGTTTAAATGGACCCTCACATGCATGCACGTATATACAATTAGCTACACACAAAGGCCCTGATTCATGGAATGGGGCGCAGAAATGGTGCAAGGTCTGCACGCGGAGTAGGACCCTGTACCAGCCGTGGTGCAGAAAAAATATTGCGCGCCACGCGTATTCATGGATTTCAAGATGCATTACTAGCTGCCGCGCAAGTAACAACAAGCTGCACAAGCAATGCCCCCAACACGCCCCCACGCACACCAAAAAGCAAGTGAAGGGACTAACACGGCGCAAGTGTCCTCGCCATCCCTGGACCAGCATCGAGCACCCCAGAGAAAACGGACGACAAAACATTGCAATCCCAGGCGGTACACAGTGAAATCGCATGAAAAAACAATGCAACTCAGGCCGCACCCCTGAGAAAAGGCGTGGCCTCCCTCGCAAGACCAGGCCGTACCCCAGCTAAATCGCGCGGCAATGCCTTGCATTCCCAGGCCGCACCCCAGAGAAAATGCGTGCCCTCCCTCGCAAGGCCAGGCCGTACGCCAGCGAAATTGCGTGACAACAACTTGCATTCCCAGGCCGCACCCCACGCAACTCCAGCCCGGCCCAGCAAAATTTCACGTCCCCACCTAAGTGTACGCAACATCCGTTACAAAACCCTTCACCCTCAGGCTCCACCCTGTCCACATAGCCCCCGACTGCACATGAACCACTGTAGTCCACATAACACCCCTAGTCCCCCTCACCTGTGACACCGCCCACAGGCAGACCCCTCCAGACAGGACACCCGTCAGCGCCTGTCAATAGTGTTGCCGCCGTAGGCAGCCCCCTCTAAACCGCACTTCCCAGTACCCCTCAGCTGTGACGCCCCCCGCAGGCAGCCCCCTCTGGATTGGACACCACCCCCAGCCCCCCTCACCTGTGACTCCCCCCACAGGCAGCCCCCTCCAGACAGAATACACCCCCTGGCCCCTCAACTATGACTCCCCCCACAGGCAGCCCCTCCAGACTGGACACAATCCCCAGCCCCCTCACCTGTGAAACCCCCCACAGGCAGCCACCTCCAGACGGGACACCCCACAGCCCCTCTCACCTGTGAAGCCCCCCGCAGGAGGCCCCCACCAGGCGGGACACCGCCCCATCACATGTGACGCCCCCCGCAGGCAGCCCCCTCTAGATGGGACACCAACCCCAGCCCCCCTCACCTGTGACATCCGCAAGGCAGCCCCCTCCAGACGGGACACCCCCCCTAAACTCCCTTCACCTGTGACACCCACCGCCGGCAGTCCTCTCCAGACGGGACACCACCCCCCAGCGCTCCTCACCTGTGATGTCTCCTGCAGGCAGCTCCCTACAGATGGGATGCCCTTAGCCCACCTCACCTGTGATGCCCCCCACAGGCAGCCCCCTCCAGATGGGACACCCCCGAAACCCCCTCAACTATTATGCCCCCTGCAGGCAGCCCCCTCCAGACGGGACAGACCCCCCAGCCCCCTCACTTGTGACACCACCCACAGACAGCCCCCTCCAGATGGGACACCACCCCCAGACCCCCCTCACCTGTGATGCCCCCTTCAGCCAGCCCCCTCCAGACAGAATATCCACCCAGCCCCCCTCAACTGTGATGTCCACCTCAGGCAGCCCACTCCAGATGGGTCACCCCTGAGCCCCCTCACCTGTGACACCCCCCGAAGGCAGTCCCCTCCAGACGGGACACTGCCCCCTCACCTGTGATGCCCCCTGCAGCCAGCCCCATCAAGACAGGACATCCCCCCCATCCCTCCAGGCCCTCTCACCCATGACGCCCCCCTCAGGCAGCACCCTGACAGTGTGACACATCACCACTGCAATGAATGTCTGTTGCTCACCTGAACGTCTGTGGTGTGACCGTACCATGAATGGCTGCATGAACATGTATCGTGCAAATCCAAACAAATGCAATGGGTGGAACATCTGCTCTCACACCCTTCCAGGCCTTAATCATCCCCCAACATACACATGTGACAAGTGATAGCAAAAACATGTACATGCTGCACATGCAAAATGGCCATGGCATCAACGCACAGTGACAGAATGTGAGTGAAGAAGCAAACATATGAAACATTGTAGCAGAATATACAGACAATGGTCAGGCCTGTCACAGCCTGACCAGGAGTGAGCTGGGTGGCCAACTAGCTGTCAGGAAACTCTCACGTGACCAGTCCATGCATGGCTGATAGCAGGGCAATCAGAGAGAGCATGACTCACATAGTGAGACTGGTGAATTGTGCAGCCACTCTGGAATATGAAAAATGTGCCGCTACTGCATACCAGTGGTAGTACCATTCGCCCAGTAGGCACACCCCACTAAAACATACTTGATTACCCATTTTTTGAGTGCAAGTGACGTCACCCTCATCAGCACGGATGTACCCATACTGTCCACCAAGTTGTACACTTTTTTAGCATACCAGCCTTATAGGTGGGTTTTCTGCACATACCATAACTATCTATTTATGGTTATATTTTTTTTTTTTAATTCCACTTTCCACAAGGAAGATTGGTGTCGATCGCGCCACTCGTGCATGCGCGGATTACACCAAAATGCAATGTAAACAAGTGTGACGTCACTCGCCCGTGCGCGAGTGACGTCACACGCTCCATCTCATATATAAAGAAAGTTTAGATCCAAAATGGCAGATGTGGCTCCTGCCTACCCGGAAAGCGTAGCAGCTTCACCAGTGGACCTACAAGATAAAAGAAAGTGAAGTAAGTACATATAGAACACGAACAGTCCCTAGACTAATAGGTATAAAGCTAGATACTTACCTTTTTGAACCTTTCTTTCTTCTTACCTTTAACAGAGAAAGTCTTCCGTAACGCTGTGTTACAGCATCGATCACCCTTACCGAAACTTTCTATTGCCATTCGAACAGCAAGAAGGCTCACTTAGAGTAAGTCCAACATGCCATCTGCATGTAGAATGAAAAGAAGCACTGTGCATAAGCCCACCCTAAGGGAAGAACAAAGAAGATGCAACAGACTGGAGAAAGTATCACTCTGAGAGTAGTTCTCAGGGTGGTGGGTAAGTTACTACCATAAAGAGGATATCTTGGTAGAAAACATTAGCGTCTGTGACCTAACCAGTCTCTAGGTTGCAAGTGGACAGAGGGGACAGTTCAGAGTCAACAGTGCCTGCATTCAGTTCTCGGTGCTGCAAGCTGATCAGGTTCAATTAGGCACATTGGATCATGGAGGCAGCATGCGGGCATCGAGTAGAGGCGAATGTGGGTGCTCTGTGTGGTAGAATGGCAGCTCTTCAAGGATGCAAGTCGGGTGGTTGCAGTAATGCTTTGCAGTTGGCCAGGCTGAGTCGGGCTTTAGCAACTGGAAGGGGTAAATGAGTGACTCTGCAGCAGTTCTAGTCAGTGGGTGGCGATTGTCATAGTGGTGTTCCTTCGTGTATCATTGTGCGATCAAAGAGGTGGCAGTTGAAGGGCTTGCTGTTCAGGGCTGTGGTTATAAGCCCCGGTTAGAGGCGGCGAGTGACTCTCCAGTAATTTGGTTTGGGTCCCGGCATTGCGTAGTCACTTCGGGCCTAAGAGGTAACAAGCTTTGGCTGAGACACAATGCTATGACAATCTGGTTGACGGTGCAAGCAGATGTTTGATTGGTGGAAGAACACAACAATCAGTAGCAGTGACTTACACTTGTTCCAGGTACAGTGAACACAGAGTGGCTGGTTCTGTGTGGTTAACAGGGAGATTTTGCTGATCTGGTCCTCAAATTGCTGTGAGGCCCTTTCAGGGGGACTCGAGGATAGGATAATTCCTGTTCAGGGTCGGCTCTCCGAGTTTAGGAGATTCCGGTACAGAGTGGTAAGTCATAATCCACAGCCAAGGTTACTCCCGATCTGGCCTGGGAGTGGTAGGGAACAGATCTTCCTTCTGCATTGGATGATTCCTTCTTCACCTCAGGCTGAAGTCTTTGGAGAGTACAACTCTCCCAAAGGAATCCCAGTGAGATCTTCAGAACAAATCTGCCGCCTTAAAAGATCTGAGATGAACTGAGCAAATCTGCTGAAGGGTAAGGAACACTCCTTCTTTAAGGGCAAAAGTCTCACAGGTGGGAGCAGGAAGAGGGCCAAGGGAGGCCGGCCACAGAGTGGCGGGAAAGAGGGGTGCAGGTTTGCCAATGAGGAGGATGTCCGTCTTACTGGTATTCAGGCAGAGATCATTGGCGGTGCACCACTCCTGGATTGCAGAAAGACAATCTGGGATTAAAGAAGGAGAAGAGGCGGCTGAGGGGAGCCTGAAAGCGAGCTGGGTCTCATCCGCATAGCACTGGAAGTTGAAACAGAGAGCACCAATGCCATGGGCAAGAGGTGCCAGGTATTGTTTGAACAACCAGGGAGAAAAGTTAGACCCCTGTGGATACCACATGTAGAGAGAGAGAGATAGAGGAAAGGAAGGACCCAAGTTGGACCTGGGAGGGTCGGTCGGAGAGGAAATATGTCATTCAGGCCAGAGCCTGATCAGTGATACCCAGGTTATCACTGAGCCGGTTGAGCAGGATGAGATGGTTGACCGTGTCAAAGGCAGAAGAGAGATCAAGTAGGATGAGGACAGAGCGCAGATTAGAAACAAGATTAGAGAGCAGGTCTTCATGGATGTTTAGGAGAGCAGTTTCCGTGCTTCTGGCTGCTCTGAAGCCAGGCTGGTGGTCATGGAGACAACCAACAGATTCAGTGCGAAGATTAAGCTGGAAGATGGCCAGATTTTCCAGGAGTTTGCGCAGGAAGGGAATGATAGCGATCAGGCGATAATTACCTTGAAGGGAGGGTTCGGCTGAGGGCTTCTTGAGAAGAGGGTGCCCAAGAGAGAACTTTAGGGGGAAGGGGAAGGTTCCAGAGATGAAAGAGTTGTTGCAGAAGTCAGCCAAGGCTGGAGCGAGGGTGTCAATGTGGTTCTTGATGGTTTTGGAAGAACAGGGAAGGACCTGTTTTGATGAGGTTTTCATAGATCAAACTTGTCTAGAAACCTCATCAGGGGAGAAGCGAGGAAAGGCAGAGAAGAGAAAGGGGGTAGCCGCAGGCGGGTCCGAGGAAGAGGAGAGATTTACGGGAGAATAAGGAGAAGCAAAGAGGGTGGACAGGATGTCCTTGATTTTTTATATGAAGTGAAAAGCCAGGGCCATACAGAAGGCCTTGTAAGGGACAGGAGAGGTAGAGACTGCAGCAGGATTGGCAAGCTCCTTGCAGATTTTAAAGAGTTCCGCCGAATGGTTATTTGCTGCAGAAACATGAGCTTGGATGTGAGCTCTCTTCTTAGTGAGAACAGAAAGTTAGTATTGCCTTTGGAGCAGGCGGCAGGCCAGTTTGTCAGAGGATGTACAAGATGGCAATCATTTCCTCTCAGCCACCCTACACTTGCATTTAAGGGTGATGAGGTATGCGTCGTTCCAGGAGTTTCACTTGATTTTAGGCTTCATGCAGATCCTCATGACAGGTGTAAGTACATTGAGAATATCACAGATGGAAGAGTGGAGCAAAGAAAGGGCTGTATCAGGGTGTGAGTCAGCCAGAGGTGAAAGAGGGGGAGAGAAGGATGCAGCAAAAGCCTCAACGGACACATGCTTCTTCGGTCGAATGACTGAGAAGGTGGGTGGCAGTTTGGGGGAAGACTTTATCTGAGGGGTAGAGAGAGAGCGATGAGAGGAGAGGAGAAAGTGGTCACTACAGGAGAGAGGAGTGGTGAGAGGGTTAGAGAGGGGGGTCAGAGGAGATCAGGTCATCAAGAGTGTGCCCTGCAGAGTGAGTCAGGCCAGAGGGAAGAATAGAGAGAGAGAGAGAGAGAGAGTCACAAAGGTTGCGAAAGATTTCCATGGCAGGATAGGAAGCTTCAAGGTGGATGCTGCAATCTCCAAGAAGAAGGAGTTGGGTGGTTGAGGCCAAGAGGGAGGAAGAGAGGTCAACCCACTCTGAGAGGAAGGAGGTGATCATACCAGGTGGCCTGGAGATAGTAGCCACTGTGAGAGAGTGGTCGGGAGACAGAAAAAGCCTACAAACTAGGCATTCAAAGGAGGAGTAGTCCTGCATAGGAATGATAGAGGCAGGAATCCACTCCGGGAAGATTAAGGAAACATCCCCACCGAAATGGCTGGATCTGGGCACAGAGAGTATCTTGTAGCCATCAGGAAGGAGAGCGTAAAAGCTCGTGGCAGAGCTGGCCATCAACCATGTCTTGGTGAGACCAAGGACATCAAGGTTGAGTTCTTCCAGGAGATGACAGATGTCAGAGGAGTGTTTGACAGCCGAGCGAGAGTTAAGGGTGGTGAGAGGGAGAAGGTTGCCATCCAAATGAGAGGTACTCCCTGCCAAGGTGTAGAAGGAGCCTGAGGGTGGGCAGAGGCGGTAGGAGGAGAGGGCAAGGTAGCCGATGAGGAGGAAGAGGGCACCAGAGAAGTGGCAGAGGGTGGAGGCAAGGAGGCCAAAGAAGGGATACCTTGATAGTCAAGACAGCCTTCCACATGGCTTGAAGCACCTGTTCCAAGTGGGATAAATAGTCTTCCTAGGTCTTGCTGAATACGGCCACGTTGTCAAAGTAGGCAAAATTAAGTCTTCCAGACCAGTTAAGATCTGGTTGCTCATCCTCTGGCAAGTGGGAGGGACATTCTTTGATCTGAAGGGCATAACTGTGAACCGGTAGTGCCTACCTGGGGTAGAGAATGCAGGCCTTTCTTTCACATTATCGGTCAGGCAGACCTGCCAGTATCGTGCAGTGAGGACAAAGGTACTCATGAACTTGGCAGCACCTAGCCGGTTTATGAGTTCATCTTCCCGTGGAATGTGGTGTGCTTCTGTCTTTGTAGCAGCGTTCAGCCACCTATAATCCAAGCAAAAGTGGGCCACAGGTTTCCCCCTAATGGAGTTTTTTGGCATCAGTACTACTGGGCTAGTCCAGGGGATGTGGGACAGCTCAATCACCCCCAAGGTAAACATCTTGGAGACTTCCTCCTTGATGGTGTCTTTGACCTTGACGGACACCCAGTGAATCCTACTCTTCTCCTGTGTCGATATCATGGACATAACAATATATATTCCTGGGAGTAAGGGAGAACAGTCCAGTGAACTGATCCAGAAGCTGCTGTCATTCCTTCCGTTGATGTTCTGTGAGCTCTGGAGAGATTTGAACTCCCTCAAGAGACCTGTGGGCACTACGTGGGACAAGTCAGGGAGGGGATCTGTCTCCTTCTCGCTCTCGTCACCATGACCAGATTCATTATTAAGTAATCCCAGCTGTAATCGGGTTTAAACTGGTGAACATGGAAGACCTGATGCTTCTGCATTGGGGTCTTCATATCAATGAGGTAGTTCACCTCACTGATCTTTTCCAGCAGCACTTAGGGCCGATGCATTTGTCGTGCAAGGCACAGGGTTTGATGGGTTCCATGATCCAGACCATCTGGCCCAGCGTGTACTCTGTCATGGTAGCCTTCTGGTCATCCAACCAACTTTTTAATAATCAAAGGCAAATTTTTACTCAGCAATTTGAATAACAGAATGCAATGCAAATATATATACATAATATCACATTTGTCTGTGCAACATATCTCAGTTCAATTCATCAAATAAATATTTCTCCCAATAAATGGGGGAAAAAGAGGAATTTCTAACAAACAAAAGTATAGTTTGCTCAACGAATTTTGTGGCGAAATCCCCCTTCTTCAGGAGCAGATAACTGTAAAATGACAGATAAATAGACTCTGTGAGCAGTATATCTCATGTTCATTAGGATAACAATTTACATGCATATTACGCTACTCGTGCCTGATAGTGTCTATAACTAGTTTAATGACCATTCAAAAAAAAAGGATGTGGAGAGGAAATGGATAGCTGTAACCATTGCACCCCAGCCATACATGCTAAAGATTGTGGATACCAAAAGAAGTCTTTTTTTTGGGTTACAGAAGGATTAGTGTAGCCGTGGTAAAAAAAAAAAGATTTAATATAGTGTAAAAAGAGATGTTGTGAGTCTGGTGCAAGTTAGAAAACACTCAAAAGCCATTCTACATGCTGGGCACCTGAACCGGTGCCTTAACTCAAATATATGGTAGCCGTGTTAAAACTCCTGACAATAGAAAGCATGGGTTATGGATTAGCAAACTCGTGGTGTTATAAAAATGCGAGCATGATGTGTTCAAGTAGGGACCCTAGCTGTATAGCACAGCACACTTCTGCTTCAGTAGATTAAAGTGCAGAGAAGTGCACTTAAAAGGTAGATCATCTGAAATGTCTATCCGTCTCACTGATGAATGACAACAGCACGGTGCAGTCTGCAAAAATCTGTCAGAAAGAACCGACATGGCTTAACCAAGCAAGTGAAATGTCATAAGTGTTAACTGAAATTAGTATGTAAGGCATGCCCCTACCTGTATGCCCCGGTGCCGACCGAGGACTGTGTTACTTTCTATATCATCTTCAAATCCAGAAGACGGATCCAGTGGAGTAAACCAATACAAATACCCTGCAAAGAGTGCAATAGCACCAGTTAATATACGTGTATCTATATGCATTCCAACGAGATGGCCACTCACACTGTTGAACGAGTGAAAGGTGCTGCGTATCTCATGCCACTACCTGGGTAAACAGACCTTGAGAGCCTCACGCCACTAGCGTCTTTCTTTCCAAACCCGGAACTCCAGTGATCAGATGACTGATCACATGGAAGTCTCGATGTAGGTTATATAGGTTGTAGGTGAAAGGATCTAAAACAAAAGGATCGAATGCCTTTTTTTACACGAAAAGTGCCAAAAAAAAAGGTTTTAAATTTTTTTTTAATTAATATTTTTATTATGGGCGGGGTTCCACCCCAAACCCCGTTTTCCTTTTTAAAAAAACTTTTGGATGCATATATATAAATAAATAAATATAAAAGCAATAAAAAAAATGTGGTCCTTTTGGTTTTCGAAAAAAAGGGCATTCGATACTTTTTTTCGATCCTTTGACTGGACACCGGCTGGTTCTATATTAATGTCCTCACGTATCTGACGATGGACATCATCTCTACACATCCGGGTATCTGGCCAATGAGCTGTATTATCCGTATGTGATGCACATCTCAAAAATAATTTTGATGAAGAGGTTACCTTCTAAAAATGCAAGAGTCTATGCAACTGCTATATGAACTCACTTATAGGCCATCATCTCAGATGGATAAATGTATAAACGTGATGATACTCACGTGGAATTTCTGTTCAGTGTAGGTTATATATTTAAATCCTCATGCACCTGACGACGGACGTCATGTCTACACCTACACAATTATCCATATTACCCGTATGTAGTGCACATCTCAAAAAAAACTTTTGTATATTGAAGAGTTTCCTTCTACAAATGCAAGAATATATGTATGTGTAGACATGACGTCCGTCATCAGGTACGTTATTTACTAAATTAAGAGCCTGCAACTGTCCCCCATATGTGCTTGCACTTATTATGCATTTTCACCTGGAAACATCTATGCAAGTTAGATTAACATTAGACGGAAAACTCTCCTCTCTGATTTCCACTCAAAGAGGTCTTAAACAGGGATGTGCTCTTGCTACCTTCCTGCTTAATTTCTTTATATTAGACATGGGAGCAAGCCTTGTGGATACTATAGGGGATCCTCCAAATATGAGCATGCAAAAAATAAGATACCTATTATATGCAGATGATCTGGTGTTGCTATCGCAAACACCAGTAGGACTGAAAAACATGCTTCATAAGCTGGCCCGTAATGCACATGACAACAATCTGGTGATAAATCCTGAAAAAACCCAGATTGTGGTCTCTAATAATAACACTAACCACAAACAAACCAGTTATAGGTGGTTTCTCAACGAGAGTGAATTAAAAAATAGTTCCTCAATATAAATATCTATGGGTGTCATTTACCAATTCTAGTAAGGGTGACATCTATGAGCTAGAATTGAAAAGCAAATTGCAAGGGTTGAAATCTCAAGCCAAATTATTTGTTTATAAATTTGGTAAATTTTCATGTAAACATATAATGATATTCTATCAGCAGAAAGTTATACCTACTTTATTATATGGAGCCGAAGCAATGTTACCCAGAAACTGTAAGTTCTGGGACCTGTTAGAAGCCAAATTCTGGAGACAGGTCTTAAAGTTACCATTGTGTGCTTCGTTATCATTGACATGTTTCGAATTGGGATCTTGATCAATGTATTCTCAAGTTTTGTGGAAGCTGTATGCATTTTGTGGAAATTTCTGTTGAATTTAGAAACACCTAATGTTTTGGGTATTCTAGCTTATCATCTTTTAAAATCTGAAAATGCAATGCCAGTCAGCTGGCGTAAATTTAAACTCAATGTTTTAGCAGATGCTTCAGTATCTGTAGAGATGATGATCTCCAATCCGGGTCGTGCAAAGATCAACATTTTCCAATATGAATGGATTAGCAATAATTCTAGCTGTCTTGCATATAAAGATTTTGATGTATCTCTTTTTGGGCACAAGAGACTTAGATCTATGGCTGACTATTTGGTTAAATGTCCTTCCCCATACATACGCAGGCAATATGTGCGTTTTAGATTTAACCTTTGGCATACGCTGGAGGTATTGTTTCGACGGAAGCAAACACCTCTGAATCATTGCCGCTTCTGCCTAAATATTTCAAAAACTGAGACTTTACAAAATCTAATAGTAGATTGCCCTATGTTAATACCAATGCGATTGAAGTTTTTTAAAAAACCGCTGGCCCTAAATGGCCTGATGGCCCCAAATGACAAATGTAAACGGATCTTTTCAAGTCCTAGACTGGGTGTAAAGGTAGCAATAGTGCATTTTCTTGAAGCAACATTACCCGACCATGGGCCTCATTACAACCCAGGCGTTAAGGGGTTAACGGCGCCGTAAAAGGTGTCGGCGCCGTTAAACCCTTAACACCTGATTACGAGGTCCCTTTGTGTGTTGCACTTTAACGCCTGCTTTTAGCAGGCGTTAAAAAACCAACCCGCAAAGGGACCTAGGAGCTAATTAGGGCACCGTAATTTACGGTGCCGTAATTAGCGCCTTCTCCAGTCCCATTGAGCCCTATGGGGCAAAAATGGGAATGGGGAAGGGCCATGGCGGCATCGGGAATTGCCGCCTCGCCAACCTTGGAATGGGGCGGTATTTCCCCATTCCACCATGGCAGACTCGTTACAACACCGGCACCAACCATGGTGCTAATAGCGCCATGGTTTAGTGCCGGGGTTTTAATGAGGGCCCATGTATGTTAAATATTATTTCATCTGGTTCTGTATTGTTTTGTTTGAGGTTTTTTTGTTCTTGTATTTGTAATCTTCGGGTACTTTATATGTGGTCTTTTATATGTGTTCCTTGTTGAAGTGATTGAACATAGAGCTGTAATTTGTATCCGGTTATTATGAAATGCATTTATTATAATAGAAAAAAAAAATATATATGTAATGTTTATTTTACTATATTTTAAAAGTTGATTTTATCAACTAACCAAATTAAAAAAAGTATATGATTTATTTGTATTGCATTATGTTATTCAAATTGCTGAGTAAAAAGTTGAATTTGATTATTAAAAAGTTGGCTGGATCTCTAGCTTAATCGGTGTGCAGGGAACGGGAGTGTCTCAAATTGTGGATACTCTGTTTGCATTGTTTGTTGTTCGGACCCCGTGCCAGGGTCTGTCCTCCTCCCTTGCACCCTAAACCAACAGAATGTACTGTTAATAAT
The DNA here is from genome assembly GCF_040938575.1 of Ambystoma mexicanum. Classification (NCBI taxonomy): domain Eukaryota; kingdom Metazoa; phylum Chordata; class Amphibia; order Caudata; family Ambystomatidae; genus Ambystoma; species Ambystoma mexicanum. The sequence goes on along the minus strand of NC_090931.1, from coordinate 1,414,665,967 downwards.
TGGTTATTGTTACTTACACAAAGGTGTGCACCTATAATCTACTAGGTAGCCTTCTGGTCATGCCAGTGTTTCATGAGGTCCTGGCTTGCCTTCAGGAGCTTGTGGAGCTTCTGGAGGAAAGGAGTAGGAGCCTCCCTGTACTTAGCCATCTTGGCTAGAAGACCAAGCACATAGTTCACTATGCCAAGTGAAGGAGTTAAGGGTTTGCCCACCCATCCTTCCTAAACCAGACTTAGAAGACCCCTAACCGGATGGACCAACAGTACTGTGAAGGGACTGAACCCAACACCATTCTCTGGCACATCCCGGTAGGAGAACAGGAATTACGGCAGGAGAATATCCCACTTTCTCTTGAGGTGCTCTTTCAAGCCGCTGATCATGCCCTTGAGGGTCTTGTTGAACTGCTCAACAAACCCATTGGTTTGTAGGTGAAAGGCTGTAGAGAACTTTTAAGTTACTCCATATTCATCCCACTTTGCCTTTATATAGTTATATGAGGTCTACCAGAAATTAATACTTTAGAGTACCCAACATGAGAGAATATTCTGATAAGAGCTTTAATAAACACAGGGGCTTTGATGCACCTCAGGGGGATAGCCTCTTGGTCCTGGGTGGCATAATCTACCACCACCAATATATACTGGATTCCTGAGGAGTTTTGTGGATCCAAAGGACCTACAATGTTCATACCTATACTCTCAAAAGGTTACTCAACCAAGGGTAGTGGAATAATGGGGCATTGGAAGCACCGCCCATTTTGCTGAATGCTTAGCAAGCGTGGCAGGACCGGACATCTGGGGTCAATAGAAGTGGGCAGACAACCTGTGAGCCTCTTTGACATTCCAAGGTGACCTATCGCTTGGATGTCATGAACCAAATACAAAAGGAACCTTCTGTGGCTCTGTGGAGGCACCATGCAACTGCTGGCACCGCCTCTGAAGTCTTGGGCTCATTGTACAGGAGACTGTTAACACAGTGCACCCTGAACATCCCTGGGGCTCTCCCTGGGCCTACTTCTCTGACTGTTCATGCAGATCTGCCGATGTTAGGCAGTCATACTATGCCTGGAAAAAGTCAGCCTAACTCGGCCCTCAGCTAAAGACAAGTCACTTGGCTCTGGGAGACCTGTGAGATCTGAAGCTAGTTGTCCTTCACCTCAGCTTAGTGTTATACACCTGTAGGCAACCCTGAGGTCACTGGGTTGGTGCCTCTGCAGCAGGAACGTCAGTGGCCACCAGATCATCTGCACCAGGAGCAGGTACCTCTGTGCACTCTAAATCTGGACAGGGTAGTAGCAGAAGAGCCAGTCTTATGCCATCATCATCTAGAAGAGTCGCTGGACCCATGTCTGTCAGGGCTGCTTCCCAAGCTGTCTCCTTTTCCCTAGAATGTGTGACTACAGCAATGATTTCAGCATCAGGTTTATTGTTTCCCAGTTGACAGTCTATCGGAATGGCATCTTTAGCAGCAATGCAGACCTGAGAGGTTTGCCCCCTCCACCTGAACTCCATGATACCTAGTGGGCATTGGGTGAGTCCATCAAATCGGCTGATAAATATGGGAGTACCAGGGATGTTCTGGTCCTCTCACACCCATTCTCGTAGCACAGCAGTGATACAGCAGTATAACAAAGTGCTGGGGTTCTGTTCAAATTAATGAACATGTGGTCCAAAACATATCTCTGTATTCATGGGAACTGGGTCACTGGTGAGAGACCCAGTACCTTTCCTGCTCCGGAATTTGAGGGTGTATTTGGCCAACCCCAGGCCGAGTGGGAATTCATCATCTAAGATGCCCACAATGACTATGTCTAATTATTGCTCCTCCTCCATGAGTGTAGCGCTAACTACGGACGGCGTGGTTATACTCTTGCAGGTGGCCTCTCCCTTTCTATGCCTCTTATCCCCTCAGACAAAGCAGCCTTGAGAGGCCATGAATGTGAGTACCACAGTGCTAAGGGTGCCCTCACATCCCCTTCCTAATGTGGTGGTCAATGCAGGTGACTGGAATTTCTACTCTGGTTTTTGGGGTCCTTTCGTAGGAAGAGGGTGTGGACCTTTGTCCTTACCTTCTTTAATTGTACTCTTCTCAACCCCTTTGCATTTTGGTTTGGATTCCAAAGCCTTTTTCTGGATGCAAGCAGCCACACACCAGTTGGCTGCCATGGTAAGCTCCCAAATGTCCATGATACTCTTGTTCACTAGATACTGGTGGAACTCCATCTCACACAAAGAATGCTATCATATACAATCAGATTAAACATGCCCGTAAATGTGTCAACTTTGTTACCTGAGTCCCAAACACTCAGACATTTCAAGTATCGATGTGTGAAGACCTCAACGGTTTGGTTCCCCTTTTTGGTGAGCTCTTTAAAGCTCTTAAGGTATTTTTATGGGGTCTTGCAGAACTTCCTGAGAATGGTGGCCTTCATCTTGGAATAGATTGGTCTATTTTCACAAGTCAACTGAATAATTACATTAGTTCGAACCATCAGTAGGTGGCTCATAACTCCTCTTAGAGGCGGAAAGCTAACTCCTGCTTTTCGAACCAGTCAAAAATGTCCTTCCCCTCCTCATACGGTTGAACTAAGTCATTGGGGAGGTAGTGCCTAGGCATTCATTGGGAGCCACCACTGGAGATACTTCCTTCTCCAATGGAAATCTTTGTGTCCTCTTTCTGAGCCTTCAGCTCCATGTTGCACAGCATCACAAAGTCCATTTATTTTTTCTCTGTCAGGGACTCGCCAGCCTTCTGTTTCTGTTCCTTTAGGGCCACTCTCCTTTCTTTTAGGAGGTATAGACTCTCAGCGTTCAGCATAGCAAGATGCCTTATAGACCTGTCAGAAGCGTGGTAACCCCTGGATGGTTGTGACTGATAGGAGGCTTGCAACCTCTGGGAGGCCACAGTGCCTGCCCACTGGGAGGAATGATAAGAAGCACTATCAATGTTGCACTCCTCAGCGGTTTTCATGACCCACATGTACATCAGCAATAGGGCTAGGGGATCCAGCTCAATGCTGGTCCCCGGGTAGCCCTTCACCCCCTCCCCCAGCTTCCGCAAAAGCTTCAAGGCTTTTTAGCAGTTTGGCCTTCTTAACCTTACTGCCATGAGGGAGATGCCTTTATTGAAAGAGATCACGCAAGACGCTTTCTGTCAAGGTCTGCACTGTGCTCATGTCAAGTACCATGGTTGTAAAAATACCTTGTCACCGTTGTCACGAGTGTGATGAATTGTATTCTGCCTTGCAGGTGTTCAAGGTTGAGTCCGGGTAAAATGGGTAAAATGGCCCATTCAGCCCTCACACCTCTAGCTACCAAAACACAACATAATCATAAGGTTAAAACAGGGACAGTTAAGAGATATAACTTCTTCACCTTTTGTGGTAATGTGGGGGAAAGGGTAGGTTATGTTATTAAGAGGGGTGTGAAGGTGAAGGAGTTGTGACCGAAACAACAGAGGAACACAGTCCAAAATAAAGGGAATGTTCAATAAAGGTTCTTTAAAACTATAAATACTTTAATCAAACACACCATCTGCACGTAGGACAAATAGAAACACTGTACAAAATCCCACCCAAAGAAAAGGACAAGAAAATGTGACAGCCTAGAGAAAGTAGCACTCTAAGCATAGTACCAGTTGGGCAGGCCCAGTCGGCTTCAGATGCTGGGAAGGGTCAATTTGTGATGCTCCAGCAGTTCAAGTTGGCATTTGACTGATGTTGAAGGGGTGATCTTGCGTATGTTGATGTACAATCATTGAGGCAACAGTTCAAGGGCTAGCTGGTCCGAGCCATGGTTGTAACTCCCGGTTAGAGTTGGCGAGTGACTCTCCAGTGATTCAATTTGGGGCCTGGTGTTGAGCAGTGCTTTGAGCGTAACAGTTGACACACTTTGGATACAATGCTGTTTGAGCTGGTTGAAGGTGTAAGCAAATGTCCGATTGGTAGAGGAGCAGAGCAACCAGTGCTGCGACTTCCCTCTTGTTCCAGGTGCATTGAACACAGAGCGACCGGTTCGGTAAACAGGGAGCTTCAGCTGGTATGTCCTCCAGTTGTTGTGAGGATCTTTCAGTGGTACTTGTGGATAGGATGATTCCTGTTCAGGGTCTGCTCTCCCAGTTTAAGAGATTCCAGTGCAGAGAGTTAGGTCCTGATCTACAGCAGACATTACTACTAGTGGTAGGGGCCAGTTCTTAATTGTTTCTTGGATGGTTCCTTCTTCATCTCAGGCTGAGGGCTTTGGAGAGTACGACTCTCCCGAAGGAAATCCAGTGAGATCTTCAGAGCAAATCTGCAGCCTTAAAATATCCAAGAGACACTCAGTTAATCTTCTGAAGGGGTGGAAAACCCCTTCTTTTAATGGAAACAGTCCTCAGGTGATTGGACTAAAGCTAGCCCCTCTTAGTGGCCCAATCCCTGCTCGGGAATGGATTGGACTTTGCCCTGCTGATGTCACACCCAAAGTGTTTTCCTCCAGAGAATGAGGAGGGGACAGGAAAGACGGAGAGGGACAGTGAGAATCAAAATGGTGGAAACCTTCTCCCATTGACCAAAGCCCTCCTGCCTATCATAATGTTGGCCCCTTCCCGTCTTACTGAGAACAAAGACCTTTAGAGATGCAGCACCCTTGTGTGAGTCTACTCCTTTTGAATGGGTGTGCTCTCTTTATGCCCGGTCCTGGGCCAGCTGCCTGCTGTGCGACTGTCTTGGTTGTAGGGTGTTACCTGCCCTCACAATGAGATCAAAGAGGAGGCGTGTCCTTCCAGGTTCTCTTCCTGCCATTTGTGGTTTACACACGGCTGAACATAATAAACATCACCTTCCATATAATAGCTGGCTCACAGGAGTAGACACATGTATGGTGTCAATTGGAATGTGGCAGTTTTCATCACAAGTAGCACCATGAAGTAGATCTAAACATAGGCATAGATTTTATTTAGAGTTTACCTTGCCACCAGCATGGGCGACTCAAGACCATCATAGTTTTGGGTACAGTGGGACATATCTTAAACGCTGCTTCTGCACTGTAGGGACCTGGCTGTCCTATGGCTGTCAAATGTGCACCTTGTGACCTTTGAACCATCTCTCTGCCATGAGTAGAGCATGTGCCATGGAACAGGCTACTGATGCGGTAGGGCACACATGCACTATGCTTTTGGCATGGAATTGACAGAAAAACGGGGATCTGGTTGGCAGATTTCCCCTTTTGAGACAGAATAACCCTCTTTATTATATGTGGTAATACAAATCAAAAAAGCTAGGGCTTTGTACCCTTGCCAGATGGCAATTCCTCACAATATAGAGGAAGCAACATTATAACCAGTGATACCAAGAGTGGGGCTTTTTTTGAAGATCATGCCATGAGAGTGAAATTACTCTGAAACATGACAATTTTGAAAGGTTTAAGGACTGGCCATTTTAACAGGTTAGGTAATAAATGAATAATAGCACTGACTTGGAAAGTACACAATTTACACAAATCAAAAATGACAATATTTTAAAACAAAATGTTATAGTAGCATATTATGCAAAATGGGAATGATTCTAGCTTCATTGTGTAGAGGAGGTCCCAAGTACGGCCCGCACTCCAACCGTCCATTTTGAAGTACCAGGATGGCTCACACCAAAGTACGTGACGTATGATGAGCAAATAAACTAGCAGAGAGCCGCGGTGGGGCTCTGTCCAATACATATCAGAAAAACAGCACCCAGTGAAGTACCGACACCCAAGAAAACATGGACATTAAAGTATCCATTGAGAAAAATATATCAACAGATAAAGCGGAATGAAGATCATTGTACAGTCCCTGAAGAAACCAAAAAGGTCTTAATGGAAGACGAATGGTGACGTCACAAGAACCTGGACTGACTCACATATAGAAAATATGACGACCTGCGAATAAATAAAAGAGACAAAACACCATGGACAAGCGACATCCTGAGTTTAAAGTGAAATGGGTGATGTCAAGTGCAAGAAGTGTATGCCTTAAGCGTGATGAAGATATGCAACTAGTTTACACATGTAAATATGTTTGAAACCAGAAGAGAGCACAGAAAATCACAAGGCTTGCTGAAGCTTAGTAGTAAAGTAGAGTGCGGCAAGCACCATTTATATACACATCTACCTCAAAAGAAGTACATTATATAAGTACACTTCAACTATGCACAAGAAGCAGAATCAACCAAGGTTACTGGGGGCCGCACGAGGAGAGTTTCATATTTAACAAATTGAGGATAAAAAGTCAGAAACAAAACTCAGCAGAGATGAATCGTGCCGAAAAAGCCAAGGTCGTATAGACGAATAGTAGCTACAATTAATGAAGCAAGAAACAGAATATCCCACTTAGAAAGGTCAAGATAAGAAACCAAAGGCAGGTGGTGGGCAAAACGAAAATCAAATACACGAATAACATGGAGAATAAGGACATTTCACGGTGTCTGAATCACGAGACCAGCCGACCATGGAGAAGGTGGACTTTCACACCTATGCTTGCAGGCAAAGATGCAGTCCCAAGCCCAGCCACAGTGAATGAATGGGCACATGACCGCTGAAGTGATGATTGATTGTAGCAATAATTAGAGGAAGGCCGGGTAAGTTGACGGGTACCCTGCACCTGGCGGACCATTCTGCATGCTGCTAAGCAAAGTGGAAAAGTAGAAGTGGGGCTGGTGCCAACCCAATCATAGTGGACCAAGTAATCTAGGGTCCTAGAGTTAGAAGGACCAATGGGACGTCATACTTTTTGTGACGTCTACAGTAGCCATTTCTAAGGTAGGGCTTAGATGTCCCACCTGGCAGTGTTTACCAAATCCCCTTACTCCATTACCGTATACAGACATAGTACCTATATTAAAGTTACCTTCCTAGAACCAAAAGAATTGTATGCCAACTTTTTAGCTGTACATGTCAGTGATGACGAGTTTGTAGTATAAATAATGTGTTTTTTATGAAGTTCATCGGAGTTGTGAAGCGAGAAGGAAGATCACGCAACCGCGGATATTCATGAAACTCCCCTTTTTTGTACTTGTGATTAAACGGACTCCCTTTGCCAAACCATTGAGTTGTCCTTATTGATTTGATGCTTGAGTCCCCAACCATCTCACAGGTGCTGCTATTCCATCTTAAAGTGCTGTTTGGGAAACCCCCAGTCTTATGGACCGGCTGGGGTCCCCACTGCACAATTGTCTCCAACATCAAGGCAAGCATATAAGCACCAGCATTCCAAATATGCCCAGAAAACAGGATTATGAAATTGGTATTTATAAACAGACAGATACACCTGTGATTTCCACAAAAAAGCAAACCAAGTTTTAGTCAAATAAGTAGACCTTAAAATATACTTACCAAAGCCCTGCAATATATGGTCTCCTTATTTCTGTCTAGAACCCCTTCCACCATAATAGCATATATAAAAGGAAACATCAGGTAACATGCTAAACAATGCCTCCAGCATGTGAGAAGGCAAAACTTTTGACAGAAGACAGCACGTGATGATTTGTCCAGGATGACTGCATCATTTGCAGGCAAAGCCAGTATACGAGAATAAATGCTTTGGTTCCACAGTCATGAAATGAGTTACCTAATCACCTCTCCATAATAACATGAAATGCTCATCATTAGGGGTGGCTGCCTAGTTTTACAAACAACTGTCTGAAGAAACGATTTCTATCCACATAAGATGCCTCGCACCAGTTGAATACATATCATATGTTCCTAATGCATAAGCTGTATTGTAATGACTAACTGTACCAACTAAAATATCAGCTCTATGCCTTGTGGAATTCATAATGTACCACTGAATGCCACAATTCCTGTAACTAAGCTCTTGCAACTAACAGTGCCTCAATGCCCATGGGCTGCTTGCGCGCTTTATACATATAAATAAATAAATAAATAGACCTTCACCATCCTGATGCTGTGTTGTTTTTATAGCAATCGTTTTTCCATAGTGAATGCACAAACTTTGCGTACCAGAGTGAGCACAGAAAGCATTACAGGATGAATTAATCAGAGCAGAATGTACTTGTCAATAACAGAGTGGCAAAAGGATTTAGCCTCAGTAGTGCAAAGAAAAATACAGTGATGTGTGTAAATCAAACAATATGCAGGTTTTGACACATTTATTTGACTAACGAAACTTTTATGCAATGATGGACCAATGCATTAGTTTTCATAGTCCTGTATACTTTTTATGAGATGGTATAGTGAAATGATTGGAAAGAAAAACCCACAGGACAGTTCGTTCTGAAAGGGAAGAACGAACAAGGGCTTCTTACACTTCATTGGCTGCAAGAACAATATGCATGGAATGCAGTTTGGGAATTGCTACCTCATCAAAGAGACCATAAAAGCTCATGGAATCAGGGGATAAATATAACAGTTTGAAAAAAACAGTGCACATTTCTAGCTTATTGATGCTATTTTAAAAGGCATTTTATTGTGAAGGTTTTACAAACATATGCATGGAAATCAGTGTCCATATTGCATTTTACCCACACGGAGTCTAAAAGTGTGTTTTGCATCCTCTGTGCAATTTTAGAAGATTGAAGTTATACAGTGTCTAATGTTTCCTGGATGGTGCCTAACGTGACAATACAAGATATACTGTTGAAGTTTAACATATACCATGTCTAATGATAACCTACTATGTCTCATGCTTCACAATGGTTTGTGGCTTGCATACAGTATGGCAAATGCAAAATATGTTACCTATATTTAAATGGTGCAATGCCAGCTGTTACCTCAGTGTGGCTCATGATCGGCAATTGCTGCAAACTATTTGAGATTAAACATCCAAGCTTTCCCATTGTCAGTGTCCTGTGAACTCATTAGGGGTCCTGAACAGTAGTATTCAACAGCTTATGGTGAGAGATGGTACTGGAGTGTTGTGTTCTGGCTTTGTTGATATGAAGGCACTGATCACAGGTGGCCTTAGTGTGTCATAAAACCTATTTTCAAAGTTCTGTTTTTTTAAAATGTATGTTTCTTCAGATTCTTGTGCTCCCACATCCTTCTGGGTCTGGTATGCAAGAGATTACCTTTTAAAACCATCACTGATAGATCCTGCATTATGTGCTTACCCCGTGTGAAGTGTTGACCCACTTGTCTTTCTGTTTCGAAGTTTGAAATGCTGGGTGCATCCCTGGGGGGCCGTGGGAGCCCATCATGAAATGTGTAAAAAAAACAAGTTTAAAAAAAAATGTTTATAGATTGAAAGAAATGGGTTGGGTGGCTCACATGGTCAGGCTGAAGCATGAAACTGACTCAGGCACCAATGAAAAAGTGGCCCCCAGTTGTAAATGGATTCCTTTAGTCACAGACTATTTCAATAGTACCCAAGGGGGTGCTTTGTGAAAAAATGTGTATATTTTGATATTTAAAGACTATTTATTCAGCAACAATGGTCAAAATTACTAACTGCATAGTGAAGTAACTCATCAAACTGGCCTATATTGGACAAAAAAGGTGGCCCATTTTGACTGGCCCACACTAGCATTTTTCATTTGTGGTACAGGCACTGTCCTATTGCCCTGTAGGCCAATCTGAGCCTGGCAGCTCATTGATAATTGTGAGGGGGTGCCCACCCAGTGGCCCCCTTGCCCATTATGGAGGAGCTAAGGAGCCAGCCCAGTGAAACAGTGAGCACTCCCTCAGCTGCTTTTTCCAGCTGAGGGAGTGCACCTAGGCTGGCTGAATTGTCAAAGGGAAACACTATTTCCCTTTGACAGTTCAGTTCAGTTCCCCAGCTGCACATGCTCACTGAACCATGCAAGGCTAGGGGTTTTGCTTTGACCGCATTGCATAGCTAATTGGAAATGCTGGCTGGGGCACTGCATGTCTGTATGTGTGAGGGGGATCTCCTGCTCCTCCTCGCACATACAGACAGAGCAGCCTGGAGCAGAGCGTTTCAGCACCCACACGCAGGCCATTGCAGAAGGTATGTTTATGTTCATTTATTTTTAATTTAAACATGTTTATGGATGCGTGTATGCTTGTGTTGTGAGTGAGTGTATGGTGATGGATGCTCTGTGAATGATATAGTGATTGCTGTATGAATGTTTGTGTGTGTGTTAGTTTGTTTTTGTCCTTTGAGCTGATTTTGGCAAGTGGTGGATAGAGGGGGGAAGGAGGGTTGTACAACAAAGGCATTTTAAAAATGTTTGTTGCACAATCCCCCTACCCACCTACCAAAATCAGCTCTCCTTCTGAGGTGCTGTGGAGCCCAGGGGAAAGGGATTGTATTTTATTTACTGGATTTCTATCATATGTGTCCAGTCAATAATACCATGCTCTCCCCCTTGGCACCCCAGCGCCTTGCATACATATATAATCATGTTGATTTTGTTAGGCCCAGTGGGGCCAATTGTAACTGTTTGGCTATTTACCCATTTATTTTTTAAGTATGGTCTACAATGCAACATTTTAACCCATTATATAAAAAGGATTCATGGGGGAAACCCCCCACCCCCAATCCACCCATGATTGGTTCGGGCTCCCTCACTGTGCTCGGTTGCTATGATATGTTTGGGGGAAATAGTTATGCCCCTCCACTTAAAAAATTCACCAGCCGCCACTGGCCCTCGGACTGTGTTGGGAACGGGATGGGGAGAGCCCAGGGACTGGGTAGGAGTGGGATGAGGGAGCCCAGCTACTGTGATGGGAGCAGGTGACGGCGCGCAATACATACTGTCCATTTGGCATTTTTGGGGGGGGCCGGCCTGCCTAAATTTTGCTCAGGGGGGTGCCAGGGAAACAAAGTTTGAAGACAACTGATGTACAGGGTGTGGCACATTGGCTATCTCTTAACTTCCTGTTGAGGAACATACATTGATACTACATGGCTTTGCTGCAGATAATAGACCAATGTGTGCGGCTCAGATGAAAACTTGTTCTGTGCAGGTATGTTCCTGTCCTTGGGATTTTGATATATGTCATTTTTTTTTTTTTAAGTGGGCTGTTCCTTTCAACAGAAATTGTTGCATTCAGGAAGTGTAGTGCTTGGAATAATCCATAGAAAACCTGATGCACTGAGGTGGCTTTTTCGTGTCCATGGCCATTTCAGTTCTTTGAAGGAAGTTTCTTTAATTAAATGATGAGTAGTGCTAAAGACTAAAAAGGCATTGCTATAATTTAGGCAATTTGGAATGCAGGGTTTGATATTGTGCATTTCCTCCTGAAAACTTTCAGTGGCTGATACAATGCAAATATGTAACCACTTTCAGCTTAGCAGTCCACGATATGTAGAAATAATTGGCTACTTTTTTGTGGAAGGCTGAGAGGCATTGCTGGGGGGGGCTGAAGGGGCTATAGCCCTGGATATTTTGGTTGTAGCCCCGGATAGAAGCTCAGGGAAGACAACCAAACGGCTATAGCTAGCCCTGAATCCCTCCAGTCCCGACATTAGCTTAGCCCCTGATCTTTTCCAGACCTAGAAACATCCCTGAGATTGCAACTGATGATGCCCTTTATGTAGGTTAAGTTGTATAAATAGCATTGGTCCATACATTTATCATTTTAGTGATTCTGTTAATCTGATATCTTTCTCTTTGAATCACTTGGTTTGGCTTCTGCATATCTGTGCAAATGGAAAAGGGTTTGACTCAGCCCTTTTTAGAGACTGGAGCTAATGATGAGATTGAAGGCATCGTAAGTGACTTCAATCCAGCACTCCAACTAAGTCAATGGCTAGTCTGGGATGCCCAATGGAAGCCCTTATTTATATATTTATATATTTTTATGTCAAAGTTCCTTAAATCATGATGATGAACCCTTGTATAACGCCCCTCTCTTTGAATCTCCCCGACCTCATTGAGCCAAGAAGTAGGTTTGTTTTGCAAATTAAAAGGTTTATTTGAAGAATTGAACAATAAACGTATTACACTTTTATGAATAAATAATATCTGAATAACACACTTATGAATCTGAACAGTAATCAATAATGGGTAATATCACAATGGGCCTCATTACGACCTTGGCGGGGATCATGGTGCAATTTGCACCATGGTCCATGGCGCTAATCGGCCAATACCGCCATGGAGGTTGGCGGATTTACCGCCCCATTCCGACCCAGGCGGAGCGGTAAATCCCCAATCCCCATTTTGCCCTTCCCCATTCCCATTCTTGCCCCATAGGGTATAATGGGAGTGGGGAAGGCGTTAATTACGCCACCGTAGAATACGGTGGCGTAATTAACACGAAGGTCCCTTACCGCCATGGATTTTTCCGGCTGCTAAAAGCAGCCGGAAAAATCTCCATGGCGGTAAGGAATCTCGTAGTAGGGCGGAGAGGTACGCCATGCATTACGCTGGCGTAATACCCTCTCCGCCAGGGTCGTAATGAGGCCCAATATAAACAATCTCTTTAATCACTTAGGAGTAGGAATAGAAAAATAAGGTAGCAGAGAATACTTTTATGGTTCAAGGAAATGCAAGATGTGAAAGAATGCAGCACAGAAATAAACTAGGGGCCTCATTACAACCTTGGTGCTAAGTGCACCAACTTTACCACCATGGTGTAAACTCTGTTTACACCATGGTGGATGGCGGATTTACCGCCCCATTCCAAGGTGAGTGGGGCGGTAAATCCCCATTTCCCATTTTCCCTTCCCCATTCCCATTTTTGCCCCATAGGGCATAATGGGAGTGGGGAAGGCGCTAATTACGCCACCGTAAATTACGGCGGCGTAATTAGCACCATGGCGGATTAGCGCCATGGATTTTAACGCCTGCTAAAAGCAGGCGTTAAAATCAGAATCAGGCGTTAAGGGTTAACGGTGGCGTTAACCCTTAACGCCTGAGTTGTAATGAGGCCCTAGATATGGTTTCAATCAAAAGACAATATGATCACTTTTTCCCCTGTGACTACTCACTCCCCCCACTATGAAATATGAAGAGATGGAAATGGGGGCACACAGGTTTCAGGAATACAATCAATAATGTAGTTCAATCCCAGTTCCCCCCAGCAAGTTTAGAGAAAACAGGTATGATTTTAAAACAGGCAAAAATACTTTTGAATGGGATAGTAATGAATGGGAAAATATGCTAAAATGATTTTAATTCACTAAAGGAGATTCAGAATTGTTGAGAATTACTTTGGATTGGTATAGGTCAACACTAGCAATGATTCATGAAGGATTATCAGATTGAAAACAAATTTCAGCAGTTGAAAACAAGAAACAGCTATTTTGACAAGTGGTGAAATGGAGCTAAATTGCAATTTGCGGCAACTGGAATGTCGTTTTAGGTTTGTTGGAAAGCTTAGGATCTTAGCTTTAAAATGACAGTTTTCTAGGACGTGCGGTTCAAATGTTACAGAGGTTTTTGTGAAGGTAGATTTTTCAGAAATAAAGTCAAGATTTCAAAATGACAGATTGCGCTTTACAGATTTGGAATCAACAGGATGGGCACAAGATTCTATAATGAAGTTCTGGACAGGTTGAAATGGATGGAAGAGGATTACTTTAAACTAAGAGATTGGTTATGGACAGTTCTAGACTAGATACTCACTCCTACTAAGCATTAGAATGGAATGGGCCTCGTCAAAGATCTGGTCAAGGGTTTGGCTTCACTCTCGCCACCAGACAAGCACTCTGGGTTCTGCTCTCAGCACTGCAATGCGGTCTGGACGGCCTCTTGGACTGGATCTGATGGGTTCTGGATACAGCACTGCTTTCTGGGTCTGGATCTTGGCTCTAGCACAGGGTTCTTAGCTAGAAGCAAAACAGCTGAGCCAGGCTTTTGAATGGTTTAGTTAGGTTCTGTGGAAGTTTAGGGGTTAGAATCAGGTTGCTAGGTTCTGAAGGCCTGCTGCAAAGAGTTCCGTTTTGTGTTAGGCCTCTGCTTCATGGTTCTAGAGTTTGGTTCTAGAGTTTATGTCTAGATCTGGAGTCTGGATTCTGGAGTCTTCCTGCAGGGTGCTATGCCAATAAATCAGTTGAGTATTGGAAAAATGTGTGTCCTATCTGTCCTAGAAGTCCTTATTTATGTATTTCCAAAGTGAGTGGGAAGGTTGATTCTCTATGCCCAACCCTCTAAGGATTTGATAGGTTAGAGGATTTCCTATCCCCTGATTTGAGAAGGGAGTAGTGTGTCATCCTGTGTCTTCATGTGTCATGTTTATGGCTTAGGGAAAGAACACTCCCCTTTGTGTCTGTACAGCATATCTTATTTTCCATAAAACACATATTTACACTATACACAACTTGTTAATACTACATAAATCACATGACAGATTAACTAAGGTATATTTCTGTTCAACTCTTCTCTTCTCTTCCTAAGAGCTTTGGTTCAGAAATGACAACATTTTTGCACTTTTGGAGGGTTTCTCAATATTCATTCTGCACCAAATTAGATACATGCATGCATATCCTCTCTGAGCATATTTCTTGTGTTCATAGCAGAAATACTGCAGCTACAATATGAATAAATTCCGGGGTTTAGTCTCAGAACATCGCACAGAGTCCAGTTTAGTCTTGAACTGAGAGTGAATTTTTCTTTTTCACACTCTCAAAATTTTACATTTTTGTCAGCTCTGTACAATTTGTTATAAGCATTTTTATAAAGCATACATTTGCTTTCAATTCAATTCACATCTCAGTCTCGTCCGCCTCCTAGAGCTGGGCTGACTCAGAGGGTCACATGTCTTGTTTCCTTCCAGCGGTTTGTTGTCAGTTACACCGGAATTTAGCATATTCCTATTCATCCCAAAGAATCCATAGTCTTGACTGAGAGCAACAGGCCAGGGTGCCTCTGCTAGTTCCTGTTCACACCAGCCTGTCAATCTCTTGGCCAAGGGCAGGGGAAGCTTCCTTTGTCCAGGGAAAATGTGTGAAATTTGTTTGAAGCACAGTGTGGGAAACTCTTAATTCTTAATGTCTACAAATTGTCTTTTCTTATAAAATAACCCACATTTTTAACACATACCTTAAACTATTTCTTCCTTCAAGCCTTTTCAGAATATAGTTTTAAATTGTATCCACCTCTTAAGCTTCTGATAGCAAGTCTTCCTTGGGCATAGTTTGGGGTTCAATTGGTCAACTTTACAATCAATGGTTTTAAAATGCGGGCTTTCTGGTAGAGGTGAGCAACAGTATACACCCATTTTGGACAGCTGTCTTTCCATCAAGGATCTTTAAAAGAGGATTTTGTTCTGAAAACATATGATTTTTGCTGACATTGTATTGATGTAGATTCTTGCAGTAATGATGTGGAACACCCAACAAAGAGGTTTGATCTTTTAGGTGCTTTGTGAGCCATGATTTTAGCAATTTTTGACAATCAAGAAAATTGATTTTTCTCAGACAGCTCTGTGTTTCTTTTTCAATCAGCATTGCTATTTCCAAGTGGTTTCAGCCTACTTTGTGTGTAGCCCAATGGTGGTTTTTGGCAGTGATCTCCTGTGCTCACTAAGATAGGCAAAGGTGGATGGTGGCCTATTTTTCAGGTTTTCACTGTGCAATTTCTGGTGATTTCTAGCGAGCAACATGCTTTCCAGTGGCCATTATGATGTTTCTGCTGCCAGAAATGCACAGTGATGTTGCAGGGCTTGGATGAGTGGGTTGATACATCCCACAGCAGCATACATCTAATGCAGGTTCTATGATCTTTTATCTAACAGTATACACAATTCAGATTCAAAGTGTTGCTAAATGTTGACTTGGATTGCTCAATGATGCTTAACAATGTTCTTGATTAAGCTATTGATATGCAAAGTTATTTGACGCTTTGTCAATATGTCCAAACACTGGGGAAACAAGGAAAGATCTAATTGATCCACGTTTGTCTATTCCCCATGAGATGAAATAAGACATGCATTAAGCCCATTTGCTGTTCTGACACTGACAACTCATCCAAGGTTATTGTCTATACGAATAATGTAGATGTCAATTTTGGCAGCATTTTCCTTGTGTGTGCATGCAGAGAAGAATAACTGTAACCATGAACGTTTGGATTTTGAGCCATTAGGCTAGATTTCAGGTGAGGATGGATGGAGAGGAGAAGAATTCTTCAGTGAAATGTATTCCTATTCATTCATGACATTAGCAGTGACTACAGTGTCACTCAGGAACTTTGGTTAATTGTCATTTCTTTCTATCAATAGAATTGCACAGTGTGCAGTTCCTTTGGTGATCCCTAAACAAATACATAACCTTTTGACCCGTCATTACTGAAAGACAATTCAGATGCAGTAGGAGTTGAGGAGTGTGAATCGCAATATTGGATTGTATGATACATTCATGCTTGTCCATGTTCTGGCAAGCAGTGTGCATGTTCTAGCAAATGCCAGTGACACCCTAGAGAACATCTCGATTCCTACCTGCCAGAGCGCCTTAAGATGTACATAGATTTGTATCTATATTACAGCAGGAATTAGGACAACATGCTCAAAGATAAACATCACAATCACAGGCACTGCTTAATTGTCTAATTGCTTGCCATGTATTATCAGGTCTGAAGTCAAATCCACATTGGAAGTGTTTGGGTGGATGTTTGATGTCCCAATGCGGGAAAATGATTACGTTATGCAAGTTGTACTAGGCCATGATGCAGCTGGATTAAATGTGATGTTGCAACTAGATATGTATTTGTGTGTAGTTAAATCAAAGTGTTACTTAGTGTTTAGTTTTGGATACATTTTAGATTTGCTATAGGTAGCAACATAATTAGAAGTAGGATGCATACAATGTTATTGTGTGATGTACAACTTGTAGTGCTTAGAAGCATGTACATGGAAGCTTTGCGCATGAGAGAGAGAGCATCTTGCCGAGGGAAAATACATATTAATCAGTGTACATGTGGAGATTCAACAATGGTTTAAATTACAGACACATTTTAGGACATTTGAGTAAATGGGTTCATTGTGGTTATATAGAGACTCACATTTTAGCTTTCTGGTCTATGCCAGGCAAGAATTCCCATTGCTTCTCATCCTGATCTTGCCCATAAAGCAGTCCCGACAAAATGCCATGCAAATCTCTCGAACATGAGAAAGAGAGCAGGGAATCAACCACTGCAAGGTGGTCAAAATCTTGGTGCGGAAAACTGGAAAGTCTAATCAGATCAATTTGGGCCTCATTATGAGTATGGCTGTACAGGTAAAAAGTAACAAATTACTACTATGTTTACCCTTTTGCCAAATCATGGGCAACAGAAAAAGGGAGGCAATTCCCCTTGTGCTAATTCCTCTATCAGAATCAGCCAAAAGAAATTCAAATGTTAAATCATCAAGACAGACACCACCAAAGACATTGCCAAAAATAAGTGGTAATTCCTCCAAATACAGCACAGTTACAGCCAACTAATAGGTGAATGAAAATACATTGAGGGGATAGCAATGTAGCCACAAAAGTGTATAAAGAGCCACACCTTGCCCAACAACCTCCCAAACACCATACAGCCACTTGAAGTGGCTACATTTGACCTCCAGAATCTCCAATATTTATTGAGTTTCAGAGGCTTCCACATCAATGTCCCCTGATACAAGCTGGCCTGAGTTGGAAGGGACGCCTTGATAGGTGTGACAAGGGAGTGAGGGTCCTCATGGATGTTGCACGCTCTGTTTTGTTCTATGTAGGCAGCGCGGTACAGGATCACAATCATGGGCAGGTTATCTTTTCAGGGGCAATGGGTATGACCGGGAATTCATGGTGATGCAATGACATGGTTGGATTATGGAGAAATTACATTGTGGGGTGACATTCGTGCTGCTGCTCTTTTGCACTTTCATGGGCGTGGACAAATATTGCCTCTGGTGGTTTACATGTGGGTTTAATAGTGCTGGATGCTAATGGGATGCATAGGGCCATGGGGGATTTGATTGGCCATATGGCCATGGCCTGGAGTGACGAATGCGTCTCTAGATTTGGTCACAGACATGTATATGATACGTTATATTTCTAACATTACACTGCTGTGGATGTGGGGCCCTTCCCTGGGCGCAACATGTGTATTATTGCCATATGATTACTCCCATGGTATTTTTACAGTTTACTCTGCTCAGTCATTGTGAGCATTTGAGTCCACAGCTTGGCACACATGCATTTGGATAGGGAAGCAGGTCATGCAATCAGATCACAGAGATGGCATCTCTCTAATGTTGTACTCACCTGGCTTTGGTCGACTGCTGCTCCAACCTCTGCTCCAGTAGGCCAGCCATTTTGATGACATTGTCACAGCCCCCACGCCCCCAGAATGTCAGGGTGAGTGTCTCTACTATGCCGCCTCCAATGGCAGATTTCTCCCACCAGTGAATGGACAGTAGATTCTGCACGCAGTGATTCCAACTCTTGCAACAGTCTTCTTTGTCATGAGTGACAGGGTCCGCAACTGACACCATGTCACACCTTCCTGTCCAGATGGTGTTCTTCCTCTGGGCAGCAGTGTTACAATGTTGCACTCCATACAGCTCATCAGCAAGGACCTGGAGGTTTATCCCTCAAAGAATCTGGGCTTTCGTCCTGAATTGTGAGCGCTTCTCCTTTGCCTTGATCCCTCTCATAGTTTCAGTACTTCTGGTCTGGAAACAGAAAATGGGTGAAATGCTTTGGAATGCAATGGAATGTATGTTCAGGGATCAGCTTCCCGTTTATGGAATGTCGCTATAACTTTATGGCCCTCATTGTGCCTGTTTTTGACATAATTCCCAATCAGTTATACCTGCACTTCATCAAAGGGAATGCTATTTCCGCTGGGCAGCCGATGAATTTACAGTAGTTCATTATTTTGCACACTATTTCCATGGAACGGGATCGCTGTTTCCGACGATGGTCGGGCTACAATATCTATGGCCTTAAGATTTGTTATCTGGAGGGAGTGGCAGAATGGACTTCCGGGCCCCTGAGATGAGCGCTATGGTAACTGCCATACACTTAATGAGTGCCCATGTTTTTCAACTCATTTGCAGATTGTAGCTCATTTAAACACCAGTGCCTTGTCGTGTGTTTATAGTGTCTGTAACCAGTTGTGCGTGTGCACTTGTCATGTGGAACATTGAAAGTGACTTCTTGCAGGTCTAGAGTGTAGCCCGGGCAAGTGCCCTGCTCCCCTATCCCCTGCGCCCTCCCACCGCCTCCACTCCCCATCAGAACTCTAGAAGCATGGAAGAAAGTGATTTACATCACTAACACTTGTCAACACCCAGCTCCTGCTTAGCACTGGCAGGCTCTGCTATGCTGCTTTAGGCAGAGCACTTTAAAGAAACCACACCACCATACTTGATCATTGAAAAGGAAATTAAACACGGAAATCAAAAGCGATTCACGGTTCTCTTTTACACTTTGAGAATTTAAAAATAAAGTATTGAAGGGGAAGACAGGGGTTTATATTTTGGACCCCTGAAGTACTGCTTCTGATTTTAGCATAAGCAAAATCTTCAAAAATGTTTGGGAAAAATACCAGGTCTTTCAATTCTCAAGTCACTAATCCAGTGAAGCAGAAGTCCATAAAATCTATTTATAATGTGCTTTCAAGGCAACTGATATCCCTGGCATGTTTATCCACGGGAAGACTTCCTTCTCCGGTAAGTAGCACGCTGATAGCTTTACTGGAAATCTGGCTGGTGTTGGAGCTATAAAAAAGTGTGCAGCAGGTTTAAGAGCACTCTGTGCTGCTGAATAAATAAGACACGCCTTTCCTCCCTATGCATGCTCTCTGGAAGCACACACAGTGGCCCTATTGTGTTGGTATATGGTCCTACAAGGAATCCAAAATGGAGGAAGAATCCCCATTAAAGAGGACACAAAACCTCCAAAGAAACCTGGCCTCAAGAGAGACAGTTCGTGTAATGGCTCTCCAAGGACATGCACAATTTCAATGTCTCTCCAAGGAGAAGTTCAATTTCAGGACAGGAAACCGGAAATGGGTGATGCCACCTGAGTCTAATAAAGTAACCACATACACTGCCCGTAAGACAGGCCGGGGATTTAAGCTGTCTCAGTCATGTGTGTGGAGTGTGTTTTCACAGGTTCGAATACCTTTGCCGACTTGCGGAACTGAACACCATTAAATAGTATACTAAAAATAGCAATGTTTTTGCAGTGTGAGGCATCCAGTATGAAGTGCTGTTGAAAACATTAAGTGGAGAAGCAGATGTACACATCACTCATGGAGCCCACCCCCTTTCCTCAGTCATATTGGAAGAACAGGAAGAAAGCACTATTTGTGATACCTGGTATTGTCCCAATACCATATCGAAGATACGAAAGACGTTATTCGCTCAGACAACCCTAGGGAATGTACCCTCGAATTGAAGTGGTAGAAGGAAGTCTGCAGACACCACTGTACATAGAAGAACTATAAGTAAAGTCTGACAGGTGTAAAGTGACACCAGGAAGAGAAGACACAAAGACACATTGAGGAAATGATATACAAATACCAAACAATGAAGATGCTCAAGTAACAAAGTAAACATACATGTAAATGCAAAGAAATTATATGTACTGAGAAGATAAGAAGAGAAGCAGTATACATATATACACAGAAACACAAGGTAGAAAAGATATATAGAAGCTTGCTGCAGTTGAAAATATAACACGGGTAAAACAGCCATGATGACAAAATAGACGTCAGTTTTGCATAATAAGTAAGCTGAAAACTCCTAGGAGAGAGATCAAGGCTGTAGATCTGACAGGCACCGGAATACAAATTCATGCAAAAAAAAAGAATATTTGTTTGGCTTAGAATCAAGGATGCCGTATCAAGAAGTAACTGCAAGGTATAAAAGGAGTCGAAGAGGATAAGCTATCTATGTAACACATATATCTCTTAGATTAAGCAAAGGCGTAAACCAAGTCTCCAAGTATTGGACAATTAAAGATGCAAAAAGCATAGGCAAGATAGAGTAACCAAGTCTCCAGAGGGAAAAGAGAGTAATAGCACTCAGCATACATTTAATCAACTAGCACTAAATAAGAGAACAGAATGGAGACATAAAATCATGGTTTCCTCTCATGTAATGCAAGACAAGCAAACAAGGCCTATTTAGAAGGCACCAGACCAAGATAGTAATTTACCTTCAGTCCCTTAAAAGTTGGGAGTAGAGAACAGTCAGACAGGTAAACTACAAAGAAGAGACCTTTGGCTTAGGGCCTAACTGATGAGATTTTGTAGGCTAATTAGCCAAGGGGGCAGTTGTCTGACATAGTTCCTGGCACCTGGGGTTCGTTTTACTTACGTGCTGCTAACAAGCTTAATGTCCAAGTTTGGTAGAGGATGCCAACCAATCAGGATGGACTACATATCGTTTCAGAAGCCTATCTGCTACTATTATTCTACTATTATCTGTATTATACATAGTTAGAGGTTGTTCCATGCATGTCTACTCAATAAAGCACAACCAATGATGTTACTAACACCTAAATAAACTATAGATGGATATGTTTCCTTAGCCTATCCCTTCGCCCGATAGGTTTTTACTACTATTTGCAATGTACAATCATGTCATAGCTGACGTATATTGAGGTATGAAGCCTTTATGTAACTGAAATCCATTCAAAAACACATGCCACCAGAGACGGTTGGCAGGTGCCCCTTTGAAGAAAATCCTGTCCGGTCCCTCCAGGTGCCATGTGGACTGAAGGCATAGTGGTCAACTGGGGAAGAAGTGATACCAAAGGCCTCGAACTGAACAACAGACATAAGTAGAAGCATTGAAAGTGGAAAATAAAAGGGGAGGGATTATATTGGATGTGTAAATATAGTGGGGAACGTTACAGGATTTGATTTAAGGAGAGATAGCACATTTCCTAATCTCAAGGAGAATAGAAGGGACCGCATCAAATTCTGGAAGGGAGTATTACTTAAGGGTTTCCTGTGGCTAAGAGCCAAAGAAAGGTGCGGGACACACTTCAAAATAGAAATGAGATACTTTTACTGGAGACAGTAAGGAAGACAATTGTAGAAATATTTGTGCACATTCTGTTTGGGGTTGTGAAGATATTAGTTTAAATAATTGATGTATTAGGTATTAGTTGTGATAATATAGGTTGTAGGGTGAAACCATAGAACAATGGTAAAACATTTGACTGATTAGTAGACCATAAAAACAAGCAATTGGTGCAAATCAATCAATCATAAGAGGGAAGTAGTTGAAAAATAGAATAAAACAAACTTAGATTGCCAATAATAAAAACAGGATAGTAAGAATCGATAGAACCATAAACAAAGAAGTAAAAAGAATGTTATTGTGTAGGCTTGAAAATTGTTTGAAGAATTATATTTCAAAATGGGCGACGATTGATGGTGCTTGCCCAAAATTGATTGTTGTGGTGATAAAAGAATAAAAGAATCATTAAGTATTGACAATTAAAAACAACTTGTCATTATGGGGACACTACCCTTCTACACTTGTACGAAACACGACCGAGGTACACAAACAAGATTAGGAAATACCATGCTAAATGGGTAAAAGGCACAGCTGACAAAATGGTCATACCTTGGCCTCAAGAGTGTTCACTGTCAAGAACAGTATTCCAATGCATGACAGCATACTTACATCATGCATACTCAGAAAATAAATCACAGAAAATGTAAGCTGTGTTAGAGCTATGGAAAATGTATCAGAGAGAGAGGACATGCCATAGAAGGAGTGGATGGTTAATCAGCATAAAGAGGAGGACATAACACCCTTGGCTCCTCTTTCTCCTACTAAACATGATAGTATGATTAAAAACAAACAGCGAAAGTATCCTTCAAAGGAGTTAAAAGCAGTGGCGGGTATGTTAATACAACATACATGCCCCCCACTTATAAAAGTGAGGATAACATGGAAGAGAGCAAAATTTAGGAGTGAAAATATATGTCCACACTCGATGACCATAAACAGCATTATGGGAGAAGGGACAGACAGATAGAGATAGAAGAGGAAACTAAGAGAAAAAAAGAGAGAAAGACAGAGCTAGTGGAGTGACAACAGTACAACATGAGTGGATGGGAGGGCAGATACTACACAAATTAGATGGAAAGGGTATTGCAAAGTCAAAGAAACAGAGTAACGAGAAAAGTAGGCAAAGGAACAAGAAAGAGTATATATAGAGGAGAAGAAAAAAGAGAAGAAACAAAAAGAAGAACAAAGAAGGTATGAAAAACAGAAAAAAGAGAAGGACAGAATAGAGCAGAAGAAACGTGAAGAAATAGAAGGAGAGAGATTGAAAGAAAGTAGGTTGCAGAGAAGGCAAGAGGAAGAAGAGAAAAGGAAGCTAAGAAGAAGGGAAGAATAAATAAGAAGGAGTAGGGGACAAAGAGATGACAAAGTAGATTGCATTGTTAATTGATGTAAAATACTGATTGAAACATGAGAACAACGGGAAGAAGAGAGAGGGTCACAATAATACATAGGGAGCTGCAGGGGATACCGAGGATGCAGACGTGGGCATATGAGCATGAGGCAGAAGGCATAGGGTAATGGATTTTGGGTTTATATAGGCAAACGAGGGAGAAAGATGGTTATAAGACCAGAGTGAGTATCAAAGGATCTCCACTGAAGGAAACAGTAGGTTGCAAATCGGATGACCTTATGATGGACAAGCATAGAACGCTTTCCTTAAGCAGACTTGATCTTGATGACAAGGAAAGGGACAACAGTCATACCAGTTGTGGTATAATAATGTTAGAAAAAGAAAGGGAAGAAAATTAGAGAA
This sequence comes from Ambystoma mexicanum, assembly GCF_040938575.1. NCBI lineage: Eukaryota > Metazoa > Chordata > Amphibia > Caudata > Ambystomatidae > Ambystoma > Ambystoma mexicanum. The sequence continues at coordinate 1,414,642,336 of NC_090931.1, read as the reverse complement.
CGCGAAGAGAGGGTGCATGTGGCTTTTCACTAGAAATGCACATAGAAAGAGGGGAAACGTAGTCAGACTTAGAGGACACAAAAGAAAAAAAACACTAGAATCTACACCATAGACTGAACTACCACAAGCACAGTTGTGTAGTGCAAGGGGATATATCCCTACCTTATGTAAGTAGATTAAGGTCACTGCCAGGACAAAGACCATTGGGCGAAACTAGTACCACCGCAAAGATTAGGAGCATAGCTGGATATGATTGTGGACCAGGATTTATGCAATTTCCATTATCAGAGAAAGGGGGAGGATGACCACAATATATTCCGTGGCCGCAAATGTATAAGGAACATTTTAAATGTAAATTTCCTAGTTTGACTGCAGGTGCTGGAAAATGGATCTTTGAGTTAGAAAGAATGACAGCAGGAATGACGATAGCCGTGGGTGACGTTAAAGGCCTACTAGCTGCTATTCTAGTGGAGAGAGCTGATGACATTTGGAGATGAGCATGATATGCAAGTGTGACAGCATAAAACATAAAACATGATGGAGTGTCATTTAACAAATGTAGAGCAGACATATGGAGATTGCTCAGAATGTAATATCCTGACATAATGGGAGATTTAAGAGCATTGGTGTCTTGATGCGAGAGTACCCCGGGATAAAACAGTAGCATTATTTTATCATATTCTATGTCAGGGACTGCCCGAGCCTGTGCAACGGCAAATGAATAAACAGGTAGGGATAGAAGTGAAGCCATGGGCAGAAATACAGTTGCCTATCGCACATCAATGTCGACTATTACAAAAGAAGAATAAGAAAACATCTGAGAATAGAAAGTAGAAGGAAGCAATGTTGGTTCAGTATCTTTTTTTGAAGTTTGCCAGAGAAGGAGCAGTATTGTGCTGAAGACGTGGCACACAAGAGTTAGAGCCAGCGCAGTCAAGCAATGCAGGGTACCCTATAGATCAAGGGAGGTAACATTTTTGTCCATGAGGTAGAGGGAATGGACCTAGAGAATGAGGCGAATTTCAAACCCTCCAGTGGGAGGAGATTTTAATGAATGGAGGACAACCTCAGCAATGCTGGAACTGTGTGAGGGCAGGACATATATCCTGCATGTGCAGAAGCAGAGGGGGCATGCAGCAGCACTGGCAAGCTCCAAGAGGTGGAAGTGTTATTCTCCACAGTATAATGCAGAACCAGAGGAGTATTAAGATCACACACAGTACCATACACACGTGCTGCAAAAACAGCAAACACAGCAGATCCTGCAGCAAACACAATCGCCCAAAAGGGGAAAAACAGCAAGCGCCTATGCAAACACAACAAGTACAGACACAACAACCACAGTATGCTCCAATGCAACAAGAAATGTTGCCACTATGAAGGTGAATACAGAAGCCCCAGAAGTGACTATCACCGGGATAGGGAGAATGACCGTAGTGGGAGGAAATCCTTTTATAGGTACAGGGAAGAATGTATGCCAACAATAGGAGATCCCACAAAGCAGATTGATGTGTTCAGTACTATTTGTGATACCAGACCCACAAGAGGAACCGAGGGTTAGGGTAACAATAAGAGACAAGACATGTGTGTTCCTGGTAGACACAGGAGCAACTCATTCCAGTGTTTGAGAGGGAAGGTACCCAATGTTTGGGATTGGCATGGCTGTCCAAGGATTTTCTGGGGCTGGGGCTACAAGTTTGGTTCCTTTTATTGACAAATAACCACTTTCCATAGGAGATCATGACATGCCTATGCCATTATTGTATTCTCAGAAGACACCAGTTAAAATGTTAGGATGTGATTTGATGACAAAACTAAACATGCCAATATAGTTCACTTACAATGGGATAGTGTGTTCCACTCCAGGAATATACTACATACATGTAAGAGAAGTCATATAAGTATGTACAGGCCAAAAAGCATTAGAAGGAGTTTCTTTAGACCCAGAAGTATTTTTGTATGGAGTAAATATTTTGTTGGCATGGATCATAGACTGGTAGGTAAATTGTTGAGAAAACCTGACAAATTTTTGTTTCGGACAGAAATACCTATGAATGACGAGGAAGGGCTAGAAGCAGCAGTGGTAAGAGAGGAAAGGTGTGGTTGTCCATGGGACAGACAATGAAGGAAGAGCATGGATAACAGTAATAACTCTTAATGAAGGGTATTGAATTACAAATTTGACAGACAAAAGCTGTTCAGATATGATTATTCAGATGATAAATTACTATTATTCATAAGTTGCACATATTGGATTAAAGTTGAGAATAGGGAGATACCACAGAAACCATCATTTTTCCAAGAATATTTAGAAAAGGTGCCAAGCATTTTATAGACCAGCAGTCCATATGACGTGGGTCTAATAAGTAAAGCAGGAGCAGTTAAAATAAAACTTTAACCAGAAGCAATTCTGCCAAAAGCAAAACAGTATCCCATGCCCAGAGAAGCAGATGAAGGCATATTTGAAACCATTTCCGCTTTAATAAATCAGGTAATACATCAGAATCCCCATGTAACACCACTGTGTACCAGGTGAAGGAAACAACAGGTGGGGTTACAGAAATGTATTCAGGATCTACGCCCTCTAAACAATATTTTTGAACCAGAGGTTGCGCTGGTTCCAAATGCAGCTACAATATTATGTAACATGCCAGCTAAAGCAAATATTTTACAGTCATAAGTTTAAAAAACACTGGGCCTCATTACAAGTTAGCCGGTCCGGAATCCGTTGTTTCCGTGAAGGCGGTGACACCATTTCTATGACCGCAAGCATGCGGTAATAAGGTGCAATTACGGGTTGTCGGTCGCGTGTACCAGACCATTGTGGAAACTGTGTCACTGCCATTACGCAAACACCCACGGAGATGATGCACTGTGCAACATGGCATCGGTACATCCTTATCCGCCATGCGGTCCCGGAAATAGAAATACCAGTCCCAGAAACACTATGATCATTAAAACCAGAAAGAGAGCGGCGGCCATTACTTAAACCACAATCCACTGCCACCTACACTTACAGTGACTTGAGCCAGAGAAGCAAGAAGATGACATCCCGCATACCAGCCACACGGCAGAGCAAACACTGCTTCAACGAGGATGAACTAACAGTGCTGGTTGAGCACATTGTTGACAATGCGCCACTGCTCTTCAGCGCTGATGAAAGGCGCAGCACCCAGCAGCGGCGAAAGGAAATCTGGGCAGCCGCTGCACAGAAGTGCACAGCAGTTGGCGTGTCAATGTGTACTGTCAAAGACTGCCATAAGCGCTGGGACGATCTGCACCTGCGTGTACACAACCTAATGGCAGCACAGTACCAGCACTGGAAGAGGACCTGCCTCACCCGTGAAGCTGCAGACCTGGGAGGAGAGGTGCAGCAGAGTAATGCACCTTGAGGGGTCAATGGAGTAGGCGGAACAGAGGTCGGAGCTGGCACATCTGCCAAGGCTGGTAAGTAGCCAGAGTGCAAAGCCATTACTGTGAATGATCGAATCTCCCCCAAAGCCAGGGCCTAGAGGCACACAACACATCCACCAATGTTCCACAACCCTCCCACCCCCAGCCGGGGACTAGAGGCACACAACACATCCACCAATGACCCACAACCCCGCCCCAAAGCCAGGGCCTAGAGGCACACAACACATCCACCAATATCCCACAACCCCCCCTAGCCAGGGCCTAGAGGCACACAACACATCCACCAATGTCCCACAGCCCCCCCCCAGACAGGGCCTAGAGGCATGCAACACATCCACCAATGTCCCACAGCCCCCCCAGCCAGGGCCTAGAGCCTAGAGGCACATAACACATCTATCAATGACCAACATCCCCCCCTGCAGCCAGGGCCTAGAGGCACACAACACATCCACCAATGACCCTACTTCCCCCAAGCCAGGGCCTAGAGGCACAACACACATCCACCAATGTCCCACAAATCCCCCCCCCCCCACCCCAGCCAGGGCCTAGAGGCACATACCACATCCACCAATGTCCCACAAGCCCCTCCTTCAGCCAGGGCCTAGAGACACACAACACATCCACCAATGACCACACCACTCGCAATACGGCCAAGAGAACACTCCACCAGGAAAGAAAGACGAAGTGGGACTGTGTGCAAGCCGTGATCCACACACCAGAGTGCTTCACCCATGAAATGTGTGTACATGCAAGTGGACCGAGTATGAGGAGTGTGTTGCATGTGATAGCCCCATTCACATCCTGCCACACAACTAACAGCATGCTCTACATTCCCCCACAGGCACATCATCTGACAGTGACTCGGCACAACAGCCAGTGACAATGGTGACTGCATGTGGCCGTCATACACAGATATCCTGGGATGCCACTGCCTCCACCTCTGGCACACAACTACCTGCCACACCAACGGTGGCTACAGACACCTCCATCCCCACTGCACCGGCAGTGCAGCAGGTGTCAACTGAGGACACACCTGCTGCCACTTCCGTCGCACCCATCGAGGTGCAACCACCTCAAAGTGACAATGACGCAGCCAGCGTTGACAATGCGCCGGGGGAACAGGGCGTGGATGCACCCGACAATGTGGATGATGGGGGCAACATCACTCCCTAGCAGGTGCCCATATTCAGCCCCATGGGACCCCACAGTCCATACCACTCACCCACACCATCACTCATGGAACTCAGCACCCACCTCCTGCGCATAGAGGAGCACCAGGCAAGTCTAACACAGCTTGTGAAGCAACCGCTCCAAGAGGAGAGGCTGCAATGAGAGGAGGCCAGACTACACCGCGAGGAGGCTAGACTCCAAAGGAAGAGAAGTGCCACTTAAGTGCACCGGCTATCATGTGCAATCAGGTGATTTGCAACTACCAACATGGTCCTTTCACAGAGTTTCAGGGAGGGCAATAATATCATGTCAAATATTGCTGAGACAATGCTTGTTGCCCAACAGGCATTCCTGGGTAATGTGCCACCTGTGAAACCAGCAGTGCAATGTGCCGGCAGCACACCCTCCAGTTCGGTGGCCAGTAGTCCCCGGAGGAGGTCTACATGCCTGTCAGGGCCATCTGGAAAGGATATGTATGCCCACAAGCGTGGACGGAAATAGACAATGCATTGTTGAACTGTCGTCCAGACTGTTGTGATGGGGTCGTGGTTGGTGGGTGGGTAAGTTGGGGAGGTGGGGGTGGTTCTTAGTGGGGTAAGTCAGTTGGGGCCAGGTTGGTGGGTGGGTATGTTGGGAAGGTGGGGGGGCACATGTGTACTTGATTCCTATCCAATTCCCGTCACCCCTGTTTACTTGTAAATACACTGTTGTGAAGAAGCAAATGACAAGTGGACAATCTTGATTTCTTGGGTCTACAATCCATTTAATGTTGTGCCACCACATGAAGTGCTGAATGTGCATGAGAAGTGTATCATAACAAATTGTGGATGAGTGCTGCATGTTCATGTTGGCCATCATTGGTACCCCGGGCTGGCCGAGCACCCATCCCATCACCATCTTCGTCATCTTCATCATCATCATCTTCAGCCTCTATGTCTGGGGGCAGTGGAATGTTCCTGCACATGCAGAGATTGTGCAGCATCGCACATGCTATTACTATTTTACCTGTCTTCACCGGGCTTTACAGCAGCGAGCCACCAGATCGGCTCAGGCAGCGGAAACTGGCCTTCAGTAGTCCAAAGGCACGCTCTATCATACCACATGTGCGTATGGGTGCCCTGTTGTAGGCCTCCTCATGCCTGTTCTTTGGCCTTCGTATGGGCGTCATTAGCCATGGCGTGACTGCATTTCCTGCATCACCTGCATGCGAGGGTAAGCAAGGGCACATGTTAGTGTTTGTGATATTACTATCTGATTCAGATGCAGTACAATGATGAACCATTTGGTAATCCGTTGTGTGATTCATCCGTATGGCACACTTGGATCACTTTACCATGCAGGGGTCAGTGATGGTGACATTTGTGGATTGATATTGGGCAATGCCATGTTGCACACATGTCAATGCCCATGGGTTCAGAAGTGGTGCGTGACTATGGCATTGTGATGTGATGGCCAGACCTGCATAAGACTGACACAGGTCACTGTACAGATGTGAGCAATGCACACTGCACAGGGAGCACACTTTGTGTGCATGGTGGAGGCACAAGTACATTGGGTGGGGAAGGGACTCACCTCCTCATGTCGACATTGCATGCAGTGCCACTACATGGCTAGGATCTGCATGGAGGTGGGCTGTGGCAATTTAATATTCTACGCATTGAACTGTGTGGAATCTGGTGCTTGTCCATTACATCAATTGCATGTCCGACTGTCAACTCAATGTGCGTGCAGTCTATAGCACCTTTGGGCATGCCTACAATGGCATGGAAGGAAAACTTGGTGGCAATGACCTGGGCAAGGGTACGGGGTAGGGAAATGTACTCTGACACATGGCGCAGTAGCGCATCCAGTACCTGGACAAGTATTCTGGAAAAACAGGGTTGTGACAGCCCATGCAGCTCCCCAACAATGTGCTGATATGTCCCTGTTCCAAGGAAATACAGTACCAAGACTACCTTCAGCATGCAATGTTCCCAGTGTTTCTGCCACTTCTGTGGCAGTGTTTCCATGTCCGTGCCACTATTAATGAGAGCAGTGTTGTGCATTGCCGGTGAATGGGGTTGAGTCGGCAAGTCGACACGCTGTTTCTGCACACAGAGCTACTGGGTGCGCTGACACTGCGGGGGTCGCTTTGCGGTGATGGTGTTTGCAGGATCGCGGGTCAGAATGAGCCGGTCCGGTAAATGGTGCTGGTACGGTTTTACTGTCACCGTTAATTCCGGACTGGCTAACTTGTAACGAGGCCCACTATCTTTTCAAATCCCCTTCATGGAGACTCAAAAGATTTGACTTCATTTTTGTATAGAAACCAGTGCTGGAAATATACAAGATTACCTGAGGGGTACTGTAAGATCCCATATATCTTTAATAGGGTTCTTCAGATGGAGCTAGGTAACATACAACTAAAGAGCTCAATCATTTAGTATGTAGATGATATATTAGTGTGCAGTAAAACAGGGGAAAGGTGCAGAGAAGATTCAGTTCAACTACTGGCAATACTAGCAGGGAAAGGATACAAGGTAGACAAAGTACAACTACAATATTGGCAGGAAGAGGTCCTGTACATAGGACAGTTAATCTCTCAAGAGAGCAGGGGCGATCATGAAAACTCCAACATCTGAGACAGTAAGGGGAAATGCAACAATGTTTAGGCCTATTTTATTTTTGCAAGGCCTGGGTTTTTGATCACAGTAAATATATTGAACCTCTTTTAAAAGGTTTCAAAGAATCACAGACAGGTACAAATACAATAACATGGACAGATGAGATGACTGAAGGATCAGTCCCTGTGTTAGAGATTCCAGACTATAATGAGGAGTTTTACTTATTCTTGCATTCAAATGGAGAAGTGATAACTGCAGTACTCACAAAGAAAACATTAGGACATAGACATACACTATTAGCTTGCTATAATTGGATTCTAGACCCAGTAATGAAAAGGCATTGGCCTTGCGAACAAGTGTTTGCTGCTGCTGCTATCGCGACTGAAAAAGCTGCAAGTATTACAATGGGGTGTTCAATTACGTTATTCGTCAAGCATTCCTTGTTAGCGATTTTAGAGAAATCCAAAAGCGTGCTGACTATGCAAAGCCTGTCAGAGTACAAAGTGATTATTTAGAACCCAGCAAATTAAATTGTTAGATGTAGAATAGTGAATCCAGCAACATTATAGCAGAACCAGTAGGGAAGGAGGACTATGTACACGACTGCACAACATATACTGCGTTTCATGATGATATTCCCTCATATTATTGAAAATGCTCCCAGAATGGAGGGGAATTCTGTTCATTGAAGGTTCTTCGAAAATTGATCAAACACCAGGAGAATGAATTAAATGTATCAGCAGTAGTGAAATTAAAACATGAGGGTGAATTTGAGCTAGTGACAAGTGCAAGATTGCCGTCCCGGAAATAGAAATACCAGTCCCAGAAACACTATGATCATTAAAACCAGAAAGAGAGCGGCGGCCATTACTTAAACCACAATCCACTGCCACCTACACTTACAGTGACTTGAGCCAGAGAAGCAAGAAGATGACATCCCGCATACCAGCCACACGGCAGAGCAAACACTGCTTCAACGAGGATGAACTAACAGTGCTGGTTGAGCACATTGTTGACAATGCGCCACTGCTCTTCAGCGCTGATGAAAGGCGCAGCACCCAGCAGCGGCGAAAGGAAATCTGGGCAGCCGCTGCACAGAAGTGCACAGCAGTTGGCGTGTCAATGTGTACTGTCAAAGACTGCCATAAGCGCTGGGACGATCTGCACCTGCGTGTACACAACCTAATGGCAGCACAGTACCAGCACTGGAAGAGGACCTGCCTCACCCGTGAAGCTGCAGACCTGGGAGGAGAGGTGCAGCAGAGTAATGCACCTTGAGGGGTCAATGGAGTAGGCGGAACAGAGGTCGGAGCTGGCACATCTGCCAAGGCTGGTAAGTAGCCAGAGTGCAAAGCCATTACTGTGAATGATCGAATCTCCCCCAAAGCCAGGGCCTAGAGGCACACAACACATCCACCAATGTTCCACAACCCTCCCACCCCCAGCCGGGGACTAGAGGCACACAACACATCCACCAATGACCCACAACCCCGCCCCAAAGCCAGGGCCTAGAGGCACACAACACATCCACCAATATCCCACAACCCCCCCTAGCCAGGGCCTAGAGGCACACAACACATCCACCAATGTCCCACAGCCCCCCCCCAGACAGGGCCTAGAGGCATGCAACACATCCACCAATGTCCCACAGCCCCCCCAGCCAGGGCCTAGAGCCTAGAGGCACATAACACATCTATCAATGACCAACATCCCCCCCTGCAGCCAGGGCCTAGAGGCACACAACACATCCACCAATGACCCTACTTCCCCCAAGCCAGGGCCTAGAGGCACAACACACATCCACCAATGTCCCACAAATCCCCCCCCCCCCACCCCAGCCAGGGCCTAGAGGCACATACCACATCCACCAATGTCCCACAAGCCCCTCCTTCAGCCAGGGCCTAGAGACACACAACACATCCACCAATGACCACACCACTCGCAATACGGCCAAGAGAACACTCCACCAGGAAAGAAAGACGAAGTGGGACTGTGTGCAAGCCGTGATCCACACACCAGAGTGCTTCACCCATGAAATGTGTGTACATGCAAGTGGACCGAGTATGAGGAGTGTGTTGCATGTGATAGCCCCATTCACATCCTGCCACACAACTAACAGCATGCTCTACATTCCCCCACAGGCACATCATCTGACAGTGACTCGGCACAACAGCCAGTGACAATGGTGACTGCATGTGGCCGTCATACACAGATATCCTGGGATGCCACTGCCTCCACCTCTGGCACACAACTACCTGCCACACCAACGGTGGCTACAGACACCTCCATCCCCACTGCACCGGCAGTGCAGCAGGTGTCAACTGAGGACACACCTGCTGCCACTTCCGTCGCACCCATCGAGGTGCAACCACCTCAAAGTGACAATGACGCAGCCAGCGTTGACAATGCGCCGGGGGAACAGGGCGTGGATGCACCCGACAATGTGGATGATGGGGGCAACATCACTCCCTAGCAGGTGCCCATATTCAGCCCCATGGGACCCCACAGTCCATACCACTCACCCACACCATCACTCATGGAACTCAGCACCCACCTCCTGCGCATAGAGGAGCACCAGGCAAGTCTAACACAGCTTGTGAAGCAACCGCTCCAAGAGGAGAGGCTGCAATGAGAGGAGGCCAGACTACACCGCGAGGAGGCTAGACTCCAAAGGAAGAGAAGTGCCACTTAAGTGCACCGGCTATCATGTGCAATCAGGTGATTTGCAACTACCAACATGGTCCTTTCACAGAGTTTCAGGGAGGGCAATAATATCATGTCAAATATTGCTGAGACAATGCTTGTTGCCCAACAGGCATTCCTGGGTAATGTGCCACCTGTGAAACCAGCAGTGCAATGTGCCGGCAGCACACCCTCCAGTTCGGTGGCCAGTAGTCCCCGGAGGAGGTCTACATGCCTGTCAGGGCCATCTGGAAAGGATATGTATGCCCACAAGCGTGGACGGAAATAGACAATGCATTGTTGAACTGTCGTCCAGACTGTTGTGATGGGGTCGTGGTTGGTGGGTGGGTAAGTTGGGGAGGTGGGGGTGGTTCTTAGTGGGGTAAGTCAGTTGGGGCCAGGTTGGTGGGTGGGTATGTTGGGAAGGTGGGGGGGCACATGTGTACTTGATTCCTATCCAATTCCCGTCACCCCTGTTTACTTGTAAATACACTGTTGTGAAGAAGCAAATGACAAGTGGACAATCTTGATTTCTTGGGTCTACAATCCATTTAATGTTGTGCCACCACATGAAGTGCTGAATGTGCATGAGAAGTGTATCATAACAAATTGTGGATGAGTGCTGCATGTTCATGTTGGCCATCATTGGTACCCCGGGCTGGCCGAGCACCCATCCCATCACCATCTTCGTCATCTTCATCATCATCATCTTCAGCCTCTATGTCTGGGGGCAGTGGAATGTTCCTGCACATGCAGAGATTGTGCAGCATCGCACATGCTATTACTATTTTACCTGTCTTCACCGGGCTTTACAGCAGCGAGCCACCAGATCGGCTCAGGCAGCGGAAACTGGCCTTCAGTAGTCCAAAGGCACGCTCTATCATACCACATGTGCGTATGGGTGCCCTGTTGTAGGCCTCCTCATGCCTGTTCTTTGGCCTTCGTATGGGCGTCATTAGCCATGGCGTGACTGCATTTCCTGCATCACCTGCATGCGAGGGTAAGCAAGGGCACATGTTAGTGTTTGTGATATTACTATCTGATTCAGATGCAGTACAATGATGAACCATTTGGTAATCCGTTGTGTGATTCATCCGTATGGCACACTTGGATCACTTTACCATGCAGGGGTCAGTGATGGTGACATTTGTGGATTGATATTGGGCAATGCCATGTTGCACACATGTCAATGCCCATGGGTTCAGAAGTGGTGCGTGACTATGGCATTGTGATGTGATGGCCAGACCTGCATAAGACTGACACAGGTCACTGTACAGATGTGAGCAATGCACACTGCACAGGGAGCACACTTTGTGTGCATGGTGGAGGCACAAGTACATTGGGTGGGGAAGGGACTCACCTCCTCATGTCGACATTGCATGCAGTGCCACTACATGGCTAGGATCTGCATGGAGGTGGGCTGTGGCAATTTAATATTCTACGCATTGAACTGTGTGGAATCTGGTGCTTGTCCATTACATCAATTGCATGTCCGACTGTCAACTCAATGTGCGTGCAGTCTATAGCACCTTTGGGCATGCCTACAATGGCATGGAAGGAAAACTTGGTGGCAATGACCTGGGCAAGGGTACGGGGTAGGGAAATGTACTCTGACACATGGCGCAGTAGCGCATCCAGTACCTGGACAAGTATTCTGGAAAAACAGGGTTGTGACAGCCCATGCAGCTCCCCAACAATGTGCTGATATGTCCCTGTTCCAAGGAAATACAGTACCAAGACTACCTTCAGCATGCAATGTTCCCAGTGTTTCTGCCACTTCTGTGGCAGTGTTTCCATGTCCGTGCCACTATTAATGAGAGCAGTGTTGTGCATTGCCGGTGAATGGGGTTGAGTCGGCAAGTCGACACGCTGTTTCTGCACACAGAGCTACTGGGTGCGCTGACACTGCGGGGGTCGCTTTGCGGTGATGGTGTTTGCAGGATCGCGGGTCAGAATGAGCCGGTCCGGTAAATGGTGCTGGTACGGTTTTACTGTCACCGTTAATTCCGGACTGGCTAACTTGTAACGAGGCCCACTATCTTTTCAAATCCCCTTCATGGAGACTCAAAAGATTTGACTTCATTTTTGTATAGAAACCAGTGCTGGAAATATACAAGATTACCTGAGGGGTACTGTAAGATCCCATATATCTTTAATAGGGTTCTTCAGATGGAGCTAGGTAACATACAACTAAAGAGCTCAATCATTTAGTATGTAGATGATATATTAGTGTGCAGTAAAACAGGGGAAAGGTGCAGAGAAGATTCAGTTCAACTACTGGCAATACTAGCAGGGAAAGGATACAAGGTAGACAAAGTACAACTACAATATTGGCAGGAAGAGGTCCTGTACATAGGACAGTTAATCTCTCAAGAGAGCAGGGGCGATCATGAAAACTCCAACATCTGAGACAGTAAGGGGAAATGCAACAATGTTTAGGCCTATTTTATTTTTGCAAGGCCTGGGTTTTTGATCACAGTAAATATATTGAACCTCTTTTAAAAGGTTTCAAAGAATCACAGACAGGTACAAATACAATAACATGGACAGATGAGATGACTGAAGGATCAGTCCCTGTGTTAGAGATTCCAGACTATAATGAGGAGTTTTACTTATTCTTGCATTCAAATGGAGAAGTGATAACTGCAGTACTCACAAAGAAAACATTAGGACATAGACATACACTATTAGCTTGCTATAATTGGATTCTAGACCCAGTAATGAAAAGGCATTGGCCTTGCGAACAAGTGTTTGCTGCTGCTGCTATCGCGACTGAAAAAGCTGCAAGTATTACAATGGGGTGTTCAATTACGTTATTCGTCAAGCATTCCTTGTTAGCGATTTTAGAGAAATCCAAAAGCGTGCTGACTATGCAAAGCCTGTCAGAGTACAAAGTGATTATTTAGAACCCAGCAAATTAAATTGTTAGATGTAGAATAGTGAATCCAGCAACATTATAGCAGAACCAGTAGGGAAGGAGGACTATGTACACGACTGCACAACATATACTGCGTTTCATGATGATATTCCCTCATATTATTGAAAATGCTCCCAGAATGGAGGGGAATTCTGTTCATTGAAGGTTCTTCGAAAATTGATCAAACACCAGGAGAATGAATTAAATGTATCAGCAGTAGTGAAATTAAAACATGAGGGTGAATTTGAGCTAGTGACAAGTGCAAGATTGCCTTCACATTGCTCAGCACAAGCTGCAGAATTAGTGCTGCTTATCACAGCACTCCAGAGATATGAGGATGAGGAAGTGAAAGTGTATTCTGACTCTGCCTATGTGATGTCAAACATTCATTAGTTTGGTTTTCATCCCGGTTTCCAGGGGTTCCAACCTGGATGGAAAATGTCTTCAAACTACTGGGAGAAATCCTAGTGTTGGTATTCCAAGGATTCTGTCTTATAAGAATATTCATAGGACAGTGCAAGAAGAGGGCCAAAAAGGCTATGGAGATGAACATAATTATCCATGTGAAGGCTGTAACTGGTGAGCACGCACAGACTGAAAGCACTACCCGTGAACACCTGAAAGGAAGTCCCCTGGTATCCCCAGGAACAAAGTTTTACTTTCCCAAGGAACATAAGAACTATGTGGGACATTGGGTATTCTGATAACTGGGGAGTGTTGCCATATTACCTGGAGTGTGGTGAACACATAAAAAAAGCAGGGTCGGCAAAGATATGGATTCCGAAGAAACCACAGTGTGAAGAGCAGGTGAAGAAGATTGAGGAGATGGTCGAGGACTCGACCAGAGGGGGGAATGTAGAGAAGCTGGTGTGTACATCCCTCATGGAGCCCACCCCCCACCCTCTGTAATTTTGGAAGAACAGCAAGAAAACACTGTGTATAAGACCTGGTATCATCCAATACTTCATTGAAAATATGAAAGACGCTATGCGCTCAGACAACCCTATTGAATGTACCTTTGAAGTGAAGTGGTAGAAGGAAGTCTGCAGACACCACTGAACATAGAAGAACTATAAGTATAGTCTGACAGGTTTAAAGTGACATCATGAAGAGAAGACACAAGGACACATTGAAATGATGTACAAATACTAAAGAATGTAGATGTGACTGAAATAACAAAGTAAACAAACATGCAAATGAGAAGAAATCATATATCCTGAGAAGATAAGTAAGAAGAGATGCAGCCAACACTCTATGCCCTGGCCACAACCACTGCAGCATATCAGACCCATAGAGTAAAACATTTCAACTATGGCCTATGGAAACTTTTAATGTCCGTGGACATTACCATTGTTCTTAGAACACTTTCATTTTGCAAGGTCGATAAGATATGTAGAAGCTTGCTGCGTTTCATGATGATATTCCCTCATATTATTGAAAATGCTCTCAGAATGGAGGGGAATTCTGTTCATTGAAGGTTGAAGGTATTCAATTATACGTAGTTAGAGGTTGTTTCAGCCGTGTCTACTCGATAAGGGACAGCCAATGATGTTACTAACACTTAAATAAGCTATAAATAGATATGTTCCCTTAACCTAACTCTGTGCCCGGTAAGTTTGTACTATTTGCCATGAATCATGACATCATACCTGATGTATATTGCAGTATAAAGCCTTTATTTAACTTAAATGTATTAGAGAGTGTGTGAGCTGTGTATGCACTTTATCAAGAGAGACACAGACACAGGTGATACTGTTTCAGAACTTTTATTCAATGGATCACGATAGGTGAAATGCCGATCTGGCCCTATAGCTAAGGCAGAATTGCCCAGTCTAAATAAACTAAGGACCGTCAAGGGCCATATGTCCATATCAAAAAAGGTGTGTCTGTGCCAAACCTATGCTTCCCCTCACAACTAAGAGGCATCTCTAGTAAAGGGATGCTTCAACTGAAGAAGTGAATAACAAAGTTTGGAGCACTCACCATCTGCCTTCAAATAGTATGATGTTGCAAAGCTTGCACTCTCTGGGGTATAGTCCCTGGTTATAATCCACACAAGGTTCACTGGCCAAAGTTCAGTTTAAACAAAGACGGTTCACAAGTAGTTCAGGTGCCCTTCCCCAAAATTCAGGTACCAATTTATGAAGTATCCAGTTATCAAAAGTTCACAAAGTTCACACACAAACAGTCTTGTTGTATTGATTAAAGGCTCAGGGTACCCTTCCCCAAGTTCAATACAGTTCTTGCTCACAAAAAAAGTTCACAGGTTCTTCTCACCTTACAACTTTTTTGTGGCAGACCCCCCCTGGTCGAGGCACAATTTTAGAGTGCATGGTCCACCCATAAAAGGTGGCACAACCAGTGGCTCTTTATCCTCGGCATAACATTGGGGCTTAAGGTCTTTCTTTATATATTTAGGGCTTTCTCGTCTAAGTGCAGTTTTAGATCACATGGTCCACCCATTACAGGTCACACAACCAGTCAACCCAGCTCTGCCCTTATCCTCTTCCTTCACTTTGACAATCTTGCTTTCATATAATCCTGGGCACTTCTCTGGCCCTATTAATGATTCAAGCTCTTCAGCCTTTCTACAGTCTTTATCATTCTCTTTATTCCATCTCTGGGCCTCTCATCAGACCCATGCTTTGCTAGGCTTCTCTGCCAATTTCTGACTTAAACAACCGTTCTTATATTCTTCGCCGTCTTTTGCTTCCACTTTGCTAGCTCTCCTCTGTAGCTTTTCACTCAGCAGTTTCGGGAGATTCAGACCTGTTACAATGCTACATTGCTTTTCATTACTGGCCAGGCACTCTCCTTTAGTTTTCCACTTCTACAATTTAGCAGCCTGCTGCACATGACTACGCGGTCACAATGTATCTTCAGATTTGCTGCGTGCTGTGTTTCATTCAGCCTCTGAAACTCACTGGCATTTGCGCCTGAATCTCTGGAATTTTTGTCCTTCCTTGGTAAAGGTAGGGCTGCTCACCTGCCCCTCTGACAACCCTGAGCTGACACATTCTGCCAAGGTAACAAGCAGTTCTGGGTGTTCACCACAGGGACCCCCTGCAGATGCAGCTCCCTGCACTCCTTCCATCCAGCTCCGGGTAGACTTTCCTATCCACCCTTCTGATGACTCCCCACTCTGTTCTCTCAGGGACACCCTCGGACACAACAGCACTTCCTGCAGCTCCTCACACTCTGCGTTCCCCATTCTCCCGGGTTATCTGACTGTGTCCATTTTATACTCTGCGCAAAGGTTGATAGGCTGCAGGTGATGGTAGTTAATTGTAAGTGCCTGACTTTGCCTGACGTCATTAGTGGCAAGCATGAATTGAACATACTAGTTTGCCTCTCCTCGTATCTTCTTCTTCTTACTATTATAATGGTATCTTTCAAAGATAATCTTCCTCACTCGATTGCGGCACCAGATCAGGCTAATCAGCCCCACTGGCACTCGGGAGGACCAGCTACCAGCCCTATTCAGAGCTATTCATACTACTCAACTGGCCCTGAAAAAGACTTAGGTCGAAACTCGCGTCGGCTGTTTGCACTCACCAATGTTTAAACAACTGTTGGTATCTGCCACTATGATTTTGCATATTTGCCTTGTGGAATTGCAAATGCAATAATAAAGCAATAAGTTTTAAGCACAAATACGACTGCTCTAATCTGACCATGAATCTATACCTAAGCATAATTGCTACATCCCTGGGCCATTGAAGCCCCCCAGCACCCATCATTATCCGCAGTTTTGTCATCCCATCTAACTATTCTTATACTTCATTATGCAACAGAGTGACGTCATACTATGTGGCAATAGTGAAACACCTATCAAGGGTCGCGATTGGTTAAGGGAAATATCTAGATATACTATCATATTAGAGCTAGGATTGTTATTGGCTGTCCTATATCAGGTGGACAACTTATGCCTAACCCTTCATATGTGTCATTTTAAGACAAATCAGATACACAGTGTTTCATTGGTCTTTCAAGCTATAAGGTCCATCGTTATACGGACTAATACAATTGGTCGGCACGCTTGTTCCATGTCTGGAACATCTGGTTCATTTAGCAGCACGTAAGCCAAAACCCAGGTGCAGGGATGCAGGACATGAAGCTACCTCACCACCCATTTAGCCCAGAATCTCTCCTCGTCCATGCCTTCTGCCATGAAATTGTCTTCGTGCTTAGCCTTGCATAGTATTCTCGGCCTGGTTATGCACATGAGTGAGGGCACTCGCTATCATGTCTGGAACTCTAAATTCAAACTCTATTTCCATTCTTGACTCATGTGACAAGAGACCACAATTTGGTTAATTCTGAAAGCTTTTAAATGCTTTAAATGAATTAAAACATGGTATCCTTTGTGTTGTTTCTTGGACCTTCACGTGAGAGGATTTATCCTCCACCCACTCGTTCTTCTTCAGAGTAGATAGCGGACCCGACTTCTCAGTTCTTGACTTCAGGCTAGACAGCCTCGCCACGCGGCTCCACTAGCCTGCTGTTGTACTGCGAGACAGATTTTGGTTCATTCTCAATGATTCCATGGTTTACTATTTCATGATACCAATGTCCAGTTTCTATTGAATGGCAGCTTTGCCTACATTCTATTTACTACTTATACCTAGCCTACACGATGACTTAATCTATCTTGCATTTCAGCATCTGTACAGTCTTCATGCCTGTTTTCTATAGCACTTTGTAAACACGTAATTTTCTTCTTCTCCACCTTGATAGTTCACTCAAATCTTTACTTCATCATTTGTCCTCTAGGATCCATACATTATCTTCGTTCAGTATCTTGGGACGTCATGCACACTTTCTTATGACATCATCAGTTCATCTTCTTAGATCTTTCTCATATTCCTTCAGGGAGTTCCTCCTGTAGGCTGTCATCAACTAGAAGGTACCTTTGATATTGTCCAAATGGATACCTTCTTCCATATGCTCGCTGTATTATTGGTAAAGTAGGTGAAGTTAGAGAAGGCATGGTTTCATGACGCCAACACAGGGGAGGTAGGGAGGTAGGATGTCCTGCGGATGTATAGGTCTGCTCCTCTACAATCTTGTACACCACTTGATAAGCTGAAGGGGCTACGGTTTGTTTATGGAGAGATTGGTAATTTAGTATTTTCATCAAAACTGCTTGTTGTCTTTTCTTTCTCTCCTTTTTATGCAGTTGTATAATTTTATGTACCATTTTATGTAGTTATTTTCTGTTCCTTTGCCTCTTTCTCTTTTCGTCTCTTTTTAAATGGCTGAATTTAATGTTGTATGTTATTTTAATGATTTTTCATACTGTGAAAAAAGTAGACATTTGTTTTGGTTAAATGCATAATAAAAAAATACAAATTTAAAAAACCGAATGTGCTACTGCACAATTACATTTGTGACATTGCTTTTCTACCATCCAATTATTTACTTTGCCTGGATCACAGTGTGGCGATTATATGCTTCGAATTTATTTAAAAATCGGGATTTATTTTCCTTGCAATGGAACACTAATGGCAAGTTACTTTCAGTTCTTTGTCAGCACTTTTTGGTTCAAACGCACCCAACAAAACTTCATTTTTCATGAATATTGTTGAAGGAAGTTTGAAGAATGTTAATTTAAAGGCCCACACGTGATTTCTTCAATAATAGCAACTGTAATAGATGCATTTTCAAAATCTGCAATAAGTAATCAAAAATAAGTCTGGCACATTATTTGGCAATATGATAATTATTTATGAAGTAGAGCACCATTCCTTTTTTTGAGGACAAATGTAGCTACAATTTCAAAGCTCACAGAAGCCAAATCATTCATCATAATGGCGTGTTTCATCATCTTTCTTAAGAACATACTCTTAAAAATGACATGCCAAAATAAAACATAATAAAATAAAACTAACATCACCAATTTAGGCCAGTCTAGGTGTATCATAACACTTATCATGCCTACTTTACCATTGATGCTCAGAAACAAATACCATGACACAGAAAAAGTATAGCTAGATTGGCTGCAGCAAAACATGACAGCCTAGCAATGTAATGACGCTAATCAAACTGACTTCATCATAAATGTCCAGAAAAAAATCCCATTCCATAGTAGCAAAAGGTGCTCATTCGAACTGCATGCACTGCATGCAGCCAGCAGGAACGTGTTCCTTACCTTGGCATTACTCTGCACGAATGCCTCCTCCAAGACTCAGCCTTTCCACACATACATTCATATTGAGATTCACGCACCCATACACCTTCCCAATCATTCACACCGAACCCACTAGAACACTTATATAGACATTCACACAAGCAGTTACACACCCATACATCTTTCCTCAATCATTCAAATGGCACCCACCAGAACACATCACTCACACAGATGCACACTTTAAAAGTAAGTACATGCACACACAACATTTCCTTTTTTTATTTTTAAAGGTTACCTGGGCAGGTCACAACAGAGATATTGTCTCTTCAGCCCTAGTTTCCTCCCTCTTCATCCAGAAGCAGGGACGTCATTTCACCAAAATGCCTGGGGTAGCGGAAGTGACATCAGACGACCCTTGACCTCTAATGACAAAACAGTAAGTGGTGTCATTTGACCCTACCCCGAAGTGATATTGTGGTGAAGTGGTGAAGAGATGGAACACGACCTTTCACCCCTTGACAAAAGGGGCCGATTCATGGAACAAACGTGCACCGAAAATCTAGGCGCAAGCATGCGCAAGCATGCGCAAGCGGAAAAAAACAGGCGCACACGCACGCGTGCGATTCATGGAAGTCCCTGCGCGTGTTCACCGCGGGATGTGCGCCAAACCCGTGCATGGCGCACAAGTCACTGCAACATCGCGAAAGGCGTGCGCGACGGTGCGCGACGCGCACAGTGAAAGCGCACAACCTCAGCGCACACACCAGAAAGTGGGCGGGACATGGGGCGTAACGCGCGGAATGGGGAACAACATGCGAAAATAAGGGCGTAACTGGGGATGTACTGCACGGAAGCAGAGGGAACGCCCACACGCACTCGAACCACACGTATTCATGGAATGGAATAGGGCAAACCCACGCACAGCCAAAGCCACGCACAAGCTGAAACACGGCCGCCACACGAAGGCAGGCGGTAGAGTCCCAGCGCATCAAAAAAGTGGCGCCGGGGGAAGTAAAATACGCGATTGAGCGGGGTACGTGTATTCCGGGGGTGCGCGGGAAGTGACACACGCGAATGAGCGGGGTACGTGTATTACGGGGGTGCGCGGGAAGTTCCACATGCGATTTGGCCGGGTATGTGGATTTCAGGGGTGCGCGGGAAGTTCCACACGCGATTTGGCCGGGTACGTGGATTTCAGGGGTGCGCGGGAAGTTCCACACGCGATTGAGCGGGGTACGTGTATTCCGGGGGTGCGCGGGAAGTACCACACGCGATTGAGCGGGGTACGTGTATTGGGTGCGCGTGAAGTTACACACGCGATTGAGCGAGGTACGTGTATTCCGGGGGTGCGCGGGAAGTTACACACGCGATTGAGCGGGGTACGTGTATTTCGGGGGTGCGCGGGAAGTCAAATATGCGATTGAGCGAGGTACGTGTATTCCGGGGGTGCGCGGGAAGTTACACACGCGAATGAGCGGGGTACGTGTATTTCGGGGGTGCGCGGGAAGTTCCACACGCGATTTGGCCGGGTACGTGGATTTCAGGGGTGCGCGGGAAGTTCCACACGCGATTTGGCCGGGTACGTGGATTTCAGGGGTGCGCGGGAAGTTCCACACGCGATTGAGCGGGGTACGTGTATTCCGGGGGTGCGCGGGAAGTACCACACGCGATTGAGCGGGGTACGTGTATTGGGTGCGTGTGAAGTTACACACGCGATTGAGCGAGGTACGTGTATTCCGGGGGTGCACGGGAAGTTACACACGCAATTGAGCGGGGTACGTGTATTTCGGGGGTGCGCGGGAAGTCAAATATGCGATTGAGCGAGGTACGTGTATTCCGGGGGTGCGCGGGAAGTTACACACGCGAATGAGCGGGGTACGTGTATTTCGGGGGTGCGCGGGAAGTTCCACACGCGGTTTGGCCGGGTACGTGGATTTCAGGGGTGCGCGGGAAGTTCCACATGCGATTTGGCCGGGTACGTGGATTTCAGGGGTGCGCGGGAAGTTCCACACGCGATTGAGCGGGGTACGTGTATTCCGGGGGTGCGCGGGAAGTACCACACGCGATTGAGCGGGGTACGTGTATTGGGTGCGCGTGAAGTTACACACGCGATTGAGCGAGGTACGTGTATTCCGGGGGTGCGCGGGAAGTTACACACGCGATTGAGCGGGGTACGTGTATTTCGGGGGTGCGCGGGAAGTCAAATATGCGATTGAGCGAGGTACGTGTATTCCGGGGGTGCGCGGGAAGTTACACACGCGAATGAGCGGGGTACGTGTATTTCGGGGGTGCGCGGGAAGTTCCACACGCGATTTGGCCGGGTACGTGGATTTCAGGGGTGCGCGGGAAGTTCCACACGCGATTTGGCCGGGTACGTGGATTTCAGGGGTGCGCGGGAAGTTCCACACGCGATTGAGCGGGGTACGTGTATTCCGGGGGTGCGCGGGAAGTTCCACACACGATTGAGCGGGGTATGTGTATTACAGGGGTGCGCGAGGAGCAGCACACGTGAATTGCATGTGTGGGTCCTCCCAGGTGTACCCTCTACACCCTCCACGGCCCCTGCAGGTGGCTCACACCACAGGGGCCTACCCAGCACATGTCCTGCAGGCACCCCATCCACCATGGCCATGCCCACCAGCCAACCCACATATCAACTAGCACTACTGCCCACCAACGCATGTCCCTCTGCACCCCCAGCCACCAGGGGCAGCCTCCACCAGGCCCCCACCCATGTCTCCCACCACCCCCACGCCCCCAGTCACCAGGGGCAGTCTCCAGCAGGCCCCCACCCATGTCTCCCAGCACCCCCACCCCCCAGCCACCAGGGGCACCCTCCACCAGGCCCCCACCCATGTCTCCCACCACCCCCACCCACCAGCCACCAGGGGCAGCCTCCACCAGGCCCCCACCCATGTCTCCCACCACCCCCACGCCCCCAGTCACCAGGGGCAGTCTCCAGCAGGCCCCCACCCATGTCTCCCAGCACCCCCACCCCCCAGCCACCAGGGGCACCCTCCACCAGGCCCCCACCCATGTCTCCCACCACCCCCACCCACCAGCCACCAGGGGCAGCCTCCACCAGGCCCCCACCCATGTCCGACTCATGTCTCCCACCACCCCCACACCCCAGCAGTGCAGGGGCAGCCTCCACCAGGCCCCCACCCATGTCTCCCAGCACCCCCACCCCCCAGCCACCAGGGGCACCCTCCACCAGGCCCCCACCCATGTCTCCCAGCACCCCCACCCCCCAGTCACCAGGGGCAGCCTCCACCAGGCCCCCACCCATGTCTCCCACCAGCCACCAGGGGCAGCCTCCACCAGGCCCCCACCCATGTCCGACTCATGTCTCCCACCACCCCCACACCCCAGCAGTGCAGGGGCAGCCTCCAGCAGGCCCCCACCCATGTCTCCCACCACCCCCACCCCCCAGCCACTAGGGGCACCCTCCACCAGGCCCCCACCCATGTCTCCCAGCACCCCCACCCCCCAGCACTGTGGGGCACCTGCCAGCAGGCCCCCACCCATGTCCAACTCATGTCTCCCACCACCCCCACCCCCCAGCACTGTGGGGCACCTGCCAGCAGGCCCCCACCCATGTCCAACTCATGTTCCCCACCACCCCCACCCCCCAGCACTGTGGGGCACCTGCCAGCAGGCCCCCACCCATGTCCAACTCATGTCTCCCACCCCCCAGCACTGTGGGGCACCTGCCAGCAGGCCCCCACCCATGTCCAACTCATGTCTCCCACCACCCCCACCCCCCAGCACTGTGGGGCACCTGCCAGCAGGCCCCCACCCATGTCCAACTCATGTCTCCCACCACCCCCACCCCCCAGCACTGTGGGGCACCTGCCAGCAGGCCCCCACCCATGTCCAACTCATTTCTCCCACCCCCCAGCACTGTGGGGCACCTGCCAGCAGGCCCCCACCCATGTCCAACTCATGTCTCCCACCACCCCCACCCCCCAGCACTGTGGGGCACCTGCCAGCAGGCCCCCACCCATGTCCAACTCATGTCTCCCACCACCCCCACCCCCCAGCACTGTGGGGCACCTGCCAGCAGGCCCCCACCCATGTCCAACTCATGTTCCCCACCCAACATGTCATCACAGTCCAGATCCCTGGTCTCTATGGTCAGCCCCCAAATGCAAAACACCCACCCGAGTATTGCATCCACCCACTCATATTTTGCAATTACATCACAGAACACCAATTGCAAGTTCCAAAACAAACACATGTCCCTCACATACACCCAATGGGTGTCAGTGATTCTCAAAACACATAACATGAAATGCATGAAAACAATGAGATACCACACATTGAAGTTCAACAAAAAAATAATGTATTAAAGGAAAGATGAATAGAAACAAAAATGAAGAAACAGAAATGTGAATGGAAAAAAATGAAAAGAAGCATGTCCGTTCAAAACTCAAATAAATAAAGAATATAGAAATCCAAAGTAATGTAGTATAAAGTCAATGTCCACCAAACAAAATCCAATGTGAAATAAAAATAATAAGCCATTGATCCATGGAGAATGTTAAAAAAGAAAGTATGTACAAGTCCACAACTATGTACAATGCAAGAAGCCAGGGTCCATTATCCCAACAAAATAAAGGAAACCTAACTAACTACACTAACTAATAAAAAAAACTATATACAAAAATGTGGCCAATGTCCAAAAGGTCCAAATGAAATAAAAACAAAAATGAAACTTAACACTACCTACATAACTATGTACAAGGGCAGCGGGCTAGTTCCACGGCTCACTTCTGGATGTGCCGGGCCAGGGCATCATCGAACTCCTCCTCAATGTCCCGGAGGCGGTCCTCCTCCATGGCCCCGAGGGTCCGCAGTGCCGTCGACGTGTCCACCTCCAAAGCCCTGCGGATTGCCTCGAGGCACTCGACCCGCCTCAGGGCCCTCTGCATGGAGTTCTCCGCCCTGACCATAGAGAGCCGTGCCTCTTCCGCCCGCTGCCGCTCCGCATCTATGGCGTGGCCCAACCGCTGCCACACGGAAGACACTTTTTGTCCTGGGTCCTCCTGCCCTCCGGCCGATGCCTGCCCCTCCGATGTCGAAGGCCCCGAGCCTTCATGGCTCCCACCATGGTGCTGCTGCTGCTGTGCCTCTGCCCCTGCACTGCCTCCTGCTGCCTGCACATCCTCCGCCGGCTGGGGTGCAGTCGTTGACGTGGCCACCCCTGCTGGACGTCCGACTCCCGACTGTGGCAGGGATGCCTCCTCCACCAGCCTGGCCGCACCGTCAGAGGCAGCTCCACAGGGCACCCAGGTGACTGATGGGTGGGAAGATGGCACAGAGTACGACTGGCGCGTAGGGGGTCCAGCTGAGGAGGGGGTCGTGGCAAGCCCCATCAGACGGAGGAATCCAGCCTGGGTGACCTGTCCCAGCAGGCTGACGTGGTCAACGAGCCATTCGAGATGACGTGCAGTCTCTTCATGAAAAGACTGCAGGTCACCTCGCATGGCCCGTTGACGCAACGCCACACCAGCCAGGACAGGCTCAACCCGGGCCTGGATAGCCACGTCCGCAGGCAGAGGAAGGGCAGTTGACGTCAGCTCATCCCCTGCCTGAAAACTGGTCTGGACATAGGCATCCCTGCTGGTGCAAGATGATGCAGGGACAGGATCAGGGACAGGATTGCACACAGGCACCTCCGCGGCGGCCTGTGCTGCCTCCTGTCCCTGGTCCTGCACTGCACCACTAGCACCAGTGGGATCCCCACCCTCAGACCCCGTCTCCGGTGCTTGCACGGCCTCCTCCTCCACCAAACCCCCCACCAACCTGGATGACTCTGTGCCATCTTCCCCCGTTGGGCCCTGTGGGGTCCCAGCTGCCCCTTCTGCTGCCGAGGAGTCCAACTGCAACCTCCGCCTCTTGGACCTCCCCCCGGCAGCTGCGGCCTGGGACGCGGCACCGGACTCCTCACTCCCCGACGAGATGACAACATGGGAGGGGAGCCGGGCCTTGCGTCTCCGGCTGGAGGTGGGATCCCCGCCGCTGTGCTCCACAGCACCTTCTCCGCCCTCTTCATCAGTTGACGCTGCAGACAGGGAGAAACAAAACACACGCATCAGGGCACTGTACAATGGACACATACACACATGACAGTTGTACATGAGTGGCATTGGCAAACCTCAGACATGTCATCACGATCCCCAACACACATGTCATTACAACTCGCACACACGAGCCATACCACAGCCATTTCGCAACTGCCAACACCATCCATACACATACAACAGCATGAGCAGGCAAAGGTGAGCCAGACATCACATGCAACACAGGAAGTGCACCACACATGTACACACACCACCACACTTGCATGCATGTGTACACATCTGCCAAGTGTCGCAGTGTTCAGACGGGCATCCATGTCACATCTGCCCATCAGGCTTCCACTTAAAGCTGTCACATGCATCCATGTTGCATCACTGTTGCACCCTTGTCAAATACACACACATGCACATGTACACAGCGCTGATACATGCAGCTGAAAACAACATACATGCGTGACATCACGGACATGTCTACTCACATACACATTCATACAAACTTGTGTGCCCACACAACTGCATTTG
Source organism: Ambystoma mexicanum (assembly GCF_040938575.1). Taxonomy (NCBI): domain Eukaryota; kingdom Metazoa; phylum Chordata; class Amphibia; order Caudata; family Ambystomatidae; genus Ambystoma; species Ambystoma mexicanum. Next base: position 1,414,616,815 of record NC_090931.1, on the reverse strand, counting down.
GCATGCAAGCCCACACACACAGGCACCATCCATGTCTCACACATTACAGCCCTCGCATGTGTCAGCCCCACGGCCCTGTACACCCGCACCCATACTCGACCCCATACAAACAGATGTGCAACCTGCACACTACTGAACAATCACCACACGCACTGCTCACAATCAGGATGCATGTACACTCACCGCTCGACTCCAGACGGGTCTGCCTCTCAAGGACCTGGACGTGGAGCGCTGGGGATATGCGTTCCAGGACCCTCATCTGTTCTTCCGACAAGTGGCCCCGGCGCCCCTTGGCATCCGCTGCCTTCAAGAGGCGCCGGGCCTTGTTCAGGGTCCTGGACCTGAAGTCCTCCCAGCGCTTCTTGACATGTTGGAAGTCGCGGACTGCCACCCACTCCGCGTTGATGGCAGTCACGATGTCAGTCCAGATCCGAGTCCGTCCTTCCTTGTCGGCGCGGGAACTTCCGAAGAGGGCATCATACTGCCCCAGGACTTGCTCCACCAGGACACCAACTTCGGTGGCACTGAAGCTGGTGCCCCTCTGCCTCTCTGGCCGGGGGTTGTCAGTGGTCACAGATGGAGTTTGCCCCGACATGACAACCCCAGAGGCAGGAGTGGGTGGGCAACTGGGTCCTGGGGCTGGGCTGTGGAGCGATGGAATCCCAGTCGGGAGTCTTTGGTTCCAGCAGGGGTGGTCACACCAACAGCACCCCTGGCTGATGTGCAGGCAGCAAATGGCAGGGCACGTGGGCAGCAGGCAGTCAGGCAGCAGCAGATGGCAGGTGGGAGCGTGCTCGGGGCTCTGGGGGGCAGTAGTTCGGCCTTCTGGGCAGGAGCGTGGTCTTCCGTGTGCTTACGCGTGGCCAGCTTGATACGGAGTGATTTGGCACGTGAAAATTCTGCACGTCAGCGTGTAATTCGAGGAAAGGCCCTTAGCGCGTAAGCGCATCTGCACGCATACGCATTTTCATTGGACCAAAGGCCCTCAGCGCGTGAGCGCGTCTGTGACATGACGTGCGAGGGAGTATCCCTCATTGCACGTGATGACAGTACACACGTGGATTCCACCAATCGCGTGTGAAAGTTCACGGGACCCCGGAACACACGTACCCAGGCCAATGGCGTGTGGAACTACCCGCGCACCCCGGAACACACGTACCCAGGCCAATGGCGTGTGGAACTACCCGCGCACCCCGAAACACACGTACCCAGGCCAATCGCGTGTGGAACTACCCGCGCACCCCGAAACACACATACCCAGGCCAATCGCGTGTGGAACTACCTGCGCACCCCGAAACACACGTACCCAGGCCAATCGCGTGTACGCTCGCTCCCCTCCGATCACACGCGATGACACCCGAATACGGGAAACCAACGAGTTCGCCCACACGGAGGCGTCCCGCGCCCGCGCACAGCATAAAAGTCGCGCAAACAACAAACGCGTATATACAGCGACGATGAATGCCCCATTTGTTGCTGCACTGATTGTGGGACACCGCAGGAGGAGGAGAATAGCCAGGGCACGCATTTTTGCACCACGGACAAGCCTTTTTGGGATGCCTGACGACCAGGTCTACGGCAGGTATAGGTTTCCACCCCATATCATCCTAGACCTGGTCAGGGAGTGGGAAGATGACCTCACATCCCCCACCCTTTGCTCCCAAGCATTGAGTCCCTTGGAGAAGCTGCTCAATGTCTTGCATTTTTTGGCCACTGGGTCGTTTCAGCGGACCACTGCCATAGTGGGGGGGGTCTCACAGGCCACGCAGTCACGCTGCCTACACCAGGTACTGGCAATCATGACAGCGCGCCCCTCAGTCCGCAGGCACATATACATGCCCAGAACACCCGCAGAAAGGCAAGCCGTTGTCCTGGATTTTTTCAGGGTGGCACACTTCCCCAAAGTGCTCGGTGCCATAGATTGCACCCATGTGGCCCTACGTCCACCTAGGGCCACTGAGCACATCTACCGAAACCGCAAGCACTGGCATTCCATCAATGTACAGGTGGTATGCGATGCAAAGGGAATCATCACCTCTGTCTATGCAAACTACCCTGGCTCCACCCATGACAGTTTCATATACAGAATGTCCGCCCTGAGCCGGGCCCTGGAAGCTGGGCAGCATGGCGACACATGGCTCCTAGGTGAGTACAAATGCCCTTGCACATGCATGCAAGTCACACACAGACAAATATACCAACCCTAATAATCTCAACAATTATCACCTCCCCAGGGGACAGTGCCTACCCTCTGAGCAACCACATGATGACGCCAATCCGGAACCCCACCACACCACCCCAGGTAAGATACAACGCTGCCCATATTGCAACCAGGGGCATAGTGGAGCGCACATTCGGAGTGCTCAAGTCACGTTTCCGCTCCCTTGACCGCTCTGGTGGGCAACTACTCTATGCACCAGCAGTTGTGTGCAGGATCATTGTGGCAGCATGTGTCCTGCACAATGTTGCAACACGGCAGGGCGTCCCGGTGGACATGGTGGTGCCCCCACATCCCCAACCACAGGCACAGGCGCTGCCCATGGGAGGGGACAGGGCACGTGGCGAGGTAGCCCGGACCCAGCTTGTGGCCACATTTTTCACCTAAACTCCCACCCCTGCCGAGTGCACACAGGCCTGGCACATACCAGGTGAAAATCGATGATGACAAAGTGACAGTCAACTGTCACAACCCTACCACCCTGAGATAGTTGCCATGGAAGTGCCACATCGTCTGCATCCCTAGCTACTTAAACACAAGCTATCCTGTGCAACCAAAATGCACACATATGACATGTGACATGACATGAGCCATACACAAGTATTCCAAGGCACAATGAGGCAGTGGGGGGGGGGGGACAAGGGAACACAGAGAACGGTACTACTAGGCCAGGTGTCATTGAGATTGTGCAAGTGCAGGGGTAGGGTGAAGGGAAAAGTGCAAGGGGAAGGGTGGGGGGGAGTCCAGTACAGGGGAAGTAGGCCAAAAAATTAATACATAGGTCGCCTGGTGGCAACTGCAAAGGTAAGTGCAGACAAGTGCTGTGAAGGGAGGGCTGTAGGGATAGAGAGACAGTCCCGCAGTGCAGGGGTTGCCAGGGTGGCAGTGCAAGTGGACAGTGGCTGGCCCAGGGACCGAGGTTGGTGAGAGTGTCCCAGTTGCAGCTCCTGTGCAGTTCCAGTGAAGAATCCTGCAAGGGAGAGGCAGAGAGTAAGCAGAAGCAAAGAGGAAGGTCTTGAGGTGCTTCCAGAACTGGAGATGGTTCCCCTCAAGTTCAAGTCAGGCAGGAAGTCTGTTCGAGGGGGAGGGCCCTGCTGCGGAGAGAAACCTACCCCCAGCTAGTTGCTCTGAGAAGCGGATGACCTGGACATGCAAGGTGTGCATCACACACACCTGCAAAACAGGCCATGGCCATCACTGTCATGTCAGTCAAACCCTCCCAAACATCAACATGACATGGCAAGCAATACCCATACACCGACCCAGTAACGATAAGGTACACATTGCCATGTCCTAAATGTACAGTGGCATCGGACAATGATGCCTGACCCGGAATCCGATGAAATGACAGACCAACAAAAAGTCCCACCCAAAATACGTCGATTCCAAATGCATTACAACAGTCGTAGACATAACATCACAATGAATGCCTGTCTATATGCACATTATGCATTGCAAAATCAACACTGCAGCTCATGTGTGCAGTGTCCTACTCCTGCATCACACTGCTCAGCGCACAGCACAGTGAACAGCCATTGCGTGTGATGCACACCCTGAGCATCACTTCTAAGTGACAGACTACATCAAACATCAAATTAGGCATGTACTGGAACCATAATCGGTCACAGAACATGTGCTGCCGGGACACAGTGGGCACCAGAAGGCAAACAGTGTACACGTGGATATGCAAGGGGGGTAGTACATGGAGTGCATCCGAGTGCAAGTGTGTGGTTCTGCAAGGACATGCACTCCACATATGCATGTGCACTCAAGTGACCATCAGTGTTCCCTACACATCACATGTGAACATCCACCATGTGTACACCCCAGCATGTCAAACCACTACTATCCCCTCGCACCTGAAAGGAAAACACAACACATGAACAGGCATTGATCAGCAGAACACAACATGTACATAGGACAACAACATTACAATGTCAGAGTTCCCATCACACTGCAGGGCAATGCAACCATCAACAACAACCCCCCCCCCCTCGCAAATGACCATGCCCACTGAACAACTGCACCTGGGTCATGGAGCCTCCAACCCTCATTCCCACCTGGCCACAGGATCACCTTTACCCTTCGTGTCCATCTCCCACCTTGTGTGTAAAGAGATGCCTGAACCCTCAGAATCCACACTAATTTCCAAAAGCACATAATCCAAGGAATGAAAAGGAACCCAAACACCCTCCAGTAGATGACTTGACGTAGCAGTACGTCTCAAAGGCCAAGTACTACGACAATGATGCAACAACCAAGGTAGCACAGCAAAACAATGTCACGACAGGATGTGAGACATGTGTGGTACATGACATAGGATGATGCACCATGAATGGATGTGTACTGTCACAGGTCCCCTGTACAGGCGCCGGAGTCTCATGAAACAACCACCCACACCATGTCCCGGGGGCCTGCAAGGTCAAACTCACACAGGCCCCTGAGATCCTGGTGGGGAATGAGGTTCAGGGATATGCAGTCGGGACAGGTGTAGACACACTGGATGACTGGAATGCGTGGCAGGTGAGGGGAGCAGGAATGACACATGAAACTAGGGAATGCACGAAAATGTACAACCTGCATGAACACATGCACAATCCAAACAAACTTGGACATCATTGTCATGGCCTTCTGTAGTCCAGGCTCAGGAGTGGTACGAACCAACCACCCCCTCTAGGGTTTTGGCGCCTGCAAGTTCGGGGCTTACACAGGCATCCGCAACCCCAGTGGGGAAAGAGGGTCAGGGAACGTTGCTTGGATAGGCATGGGAAGCAGGAACACCGGGTAGAGGGTACAGGTTTCAAAATTGCATAGGATCACGGGTGATTAGGGTAAAAAACATACCAAATAGGACCACACATACATCCATGCATCAGTACACTCCCCAGCAAGCCTATGCAGGGCAGTTTGTAAGAAAAACAACAAGACACTTAGCTCTGGTTTTGAGTGCTGGCCTCCTGCCTGCGCACTCTCAGGTCCGGTTACAGGAGCACTGCAATGCTGCAAAGAGAGACACAGTCAACAACCTGTACGTGCCAATTACACAAAAACACAACACAAAACATGCCCCATAACAACAAACTACTCTACAAACAGACAATCTGTGCTCCATGCTTCGTACCCATATATAACATCACCCCTGTGACGGGTCATTCACAGTCAATGCAGTAAGTCAGCCGCTGGTGGGTGCGTGGCAAATGGAACACCAATGTGTCACAATTCACACAACATGCAATGTTCCCTGGGTAAGCAGGCAGACCCATATGGCAAGCCATGACTACAGAGCAAGTTGCGTACCACCATGACCAAAACAAAGTTGCCAGTGCATTTATCATGAAGTACGTGGAATAGACATGCACTGCACCCGAGTATGTCCCTTGCTGTATGTCCCTGTGAGCTGCCCCTTTCCATGTCTTGGAAGGCTACATGGTTGATACAAGTGCCTCAATGAACCTTGGTGTACCGCAGGGTATGTGCCACTGCCCCCGCATGTGTCCCAGACAACCCTACTATCAACAGCCATCAGTCCACAAACACATCTGAGCTGCATTGTGTGCTTCAACACCAATATTTGTCTAAGCTCACCCTCAGTGCTGTGACTAAGCCTGCATGTGCAACTCGCCTGGTGCAAGCTTTGCTGTCTCGTGGCCCCCCTGTGATGCTCACCTTGCCTGGAGTTCCTTGGAACATGTCAGCAGTTCTAGGATGTGGGTCTGCAATCACTGTGGCTCTGCTCGTGCACACATGTGCATGTGGGCACCAACAAACGGGTCAGGAATTACGTCGTCCAATGGGCCATGTCTGCTGGCAAAGGTGCTCTGGTGCCTCATCCCCCTGCAGAAAGTGCATGAAACACATGATTAATGCATCAAAGTGATCTGTGTGTGTCTCATCAGGCATCTCATTACTTGACCATGTCCGAGAGTCACATCACAAATCACACCATCAGTCCGTCTTTCACCTCCAAAGTGTGGAACACTATCTACAGCATGATTTACAACAAGCACGTGTACAGGAAAGATATGAAACATAATACACAATGCATAGCAATCAATGTCCACATTAATCATGCCACGCCCCATCTAGCAAAAGCTGAACAGTGGACAATTACACCTAAATCATCCCCACTAGGGGTGTCAACACAAGTCAAAAAGCACCAGACATGCCACAGATATGACAGTCCAAAGCCCTTGTGTAAAATTCTGTAACACCAAACCATCCTTGCGAGCCCATGGATAAGGGAGGCAGGAGTGGCATATGTGAGTCAAGGAACCCAAGCAGCAAACACATACACAAGACAACCATGAAGGGCCCAGCTGGAACAGACAGTGGATGCCTTCAAAAACCACAAGGCACCGCACTGTCACATGTAAGCACAATAGACTACAAATTTTAAACTAACTCAACTATTAACTAATTACACTAACTATGGAAAACCTACATTACCTATTTAAACTAACTATCAAACTGAAACTTAACTAACTAAACTAAAAGAAAAATCAAAAATGGCCACATACGACCCGGGGGGAGGGGAGGCACCCAGGAGGGGGGAGGTACAGGGTGCTGCTCAACATCCACATGCGATGATGCTGAGCCAAAAAAAAATACCTCCATGGGCTCAACGCCTTCACAGCACGACCTATGTGGGAGATAGATGGTCGTCCGAGTCTGGCTCATCCTGGAAAGGAGGACGTGGCACAGTAGCCTGGCCACGCCTAGCCGCAGCTTGCCCCTCGTCAGCAGCAAGTCTGCCGGACAGGTGAGCCTGGTTCTGTGTGGCGATGTTACATAGGTCTGCATGCAGAACCTCACGTGATACACGTGCTTCCTCTTGCAAGGTAGCACGTGTAACACGGAGTTCCTCCTGCAAGGCCTGGCTGGACAACCGCTGCACCTCCCGGCAAGCCTGTAGCTCAGCCGAGATGGTGCGTTCAAGCTGTGCAAACCTCTCCTCTGCCCGCTGCCTCTGGGACATCATAAGGACACCCAGAGTGGATCTGAGGGAGGCATACTCCTCCCTCAGGGTATCCATGTGCGCCTCTGCGTGAGCAGCAATTGCTTGACGCAGAGACGACATTTCAGCCTGGCGTGCCCTGTCTGAGGCCGCCATGCCCAGCCTGAGTGAGCGGGCCGTGGACCGTGCCGCCTGCTGCTGGAGAAGCACCTGCCTAGCAGGGGGGAGCACAGATCGGGCCACACGCTCCATGCTGTCAGCGATGTTCTCCATTGCTGCCCCCTGCCGTTCTGAATTGGCAGTCATGTCTTGCTCCCACTCAGTATACAGCGGTTGCGCGCGGCGACCGCGTTGCCGGGCTTGACCCCTGCGGGACCCAAGGACCGGGGGTCCTCGCTGTGTTGGCACCGCCTGCGGCTGCACGACTACATGCCCCCGTCGACGTGATGTCCCAGGCACATCAGTGACTGGTGTGGAGGGTGACCCTGCGTCCCGATCCACCACGGGCGGAGGAACCAAGACTGTCTGATCCCTCAGTGCAGGTGTCGCAGACAGAGGAGTGTCCACATCAGAATCACTCACCCCTGACACATGGACTTGATGCTCATCCAACTCAACATGGACATCAGAGTCGTCATCAAGGCTGGACTCATAGGCAGCCAGAGACAGGATGGACTGCAGCACTTGGGGGTTTTCGTGGCCTACCACCCCACGACCCCCACTAGTGCCGGGTTGATGTGGTCTTACCAACCCTGTGTCTGGCATGACAACACCATCCTCTGCATCCATTGCGTCATCACCTGAAAAATAGAGAGGAAAAGGTCACTACACATGTCAGAAGCACACAACACACACACACAGACACCGACAGCAAAGGCATCCGGCAGACATGTGACACACAACATATGACCTGGCATGCATGCTGGGTCTACTTAGAATAGCTTCTGTGATCAGACCTGTTGAAAGGTGGCAGTTTGCATGGAAGTGGGTCTATGCAGTGCAGAAAATGTGTACGCCACTCACTACCTACATGTACAAGCACTCCATGGTGTGTGCCAGGAAATGTGAAGGCAGTGCAATGTCAAAATCAGACATCACGTGCATTGTGTATTCAATGTGTACCATGTCTAGAAGGCAAGCACCCCTCCACCCCAGTACCAAAGCAGGGATGCCTAGCATGGTATCAACAGGCTGACCATACACCTGTGTATTGACAAGCAGTGTTGACTGGCATCAACAGCTTAATGGGCCTCATTACGACCCTGGCGGAAAGGGGTTTGCGGCAGCGTTAGCTGCGCCAACCCCTTTCCGCCAATTCCGAGTTCCCTTTCCGCCATGGCGGTTTTTACACCTGCTTTTAGCAGGTGTAAAAAACCATGGCGGTAAGGGAACTTGGTGTTAATTACGCCACCGTAATTTACGGTGGCGTAATTAACGCCTTCCCCACTCCCATTATGCCCTATGGGGCAAAAATGGGAATGGGGAAGGGTAAATGGGGATTGGGGATTTACCGCCCCGCCAAGGTCGGAATGGGGCGGTAAATCCCCTTACCGCCATGGCGTAAACGTAGTTTACGCCATGGCAGTAAAGTCACGGCCCAGGCGGTAACTTACCGCCTGGGTCGTAATGAGGCCCCATGTGATTTAAATTACAACACTGCAAATGATGCTGGGACAGTGGGCAGGACACATGATGGAAGATCCGGAGGCCGGCCACGTGTGAAGAAGACACGACAAGAGTTGGACAGAGTCATTGGCCATTGAACAGGCTGAGGCCTGTGAGCCACACAGATTGTCAGAGCCTAAACATGTGTGCAACGCAGGACTGAGCCACAGTTGACATGGGGAGGCCGATAATATGGCAGGCAATGTATGTAACCAAGGACTCATATTACAGTGATCATCCAGTCAAGGACACATAGGGGCATGCGTGCAATGCACATGGAGCATGAATGGGCACTCATGTCCCTGCGGGACATCTGACCCATGCACAGTACAAGTGGGATACCCTGCATCGAGTACTAAGGCTGTACCACACGGCATATGTCTGGCACTTTCTAAGCTGGAAGTTAGCATCTACACAGGACACATGAACATGAAACTACACATTGGCAAGAATGTAGCAGACCAGTGCAAAGGTGGAACTGGGGTGCAGAGTGGCGGAGGAGGGGCAAGGGAGCATGGCCACATGGAGTCCCGCATGCAGGCAGAGGAGACATGCATGACGGTGGCATTGCATTACTTACACATCAGAACCATGTACACGTCACATGTAGCAGCAATCATGCACAACACATCCCACAAGTGAAACACACACGTCCTCAACAACTACGCATCAACACTCACTGGACTGGGCATCAAAGTCCAGCATCTCTCCCACACCTTCGACCAATTCTGGTGGTATGAACTCCGCAACGAGAGCCTCATGCGGAGTGAGTTCTTCCTCCTCTGGTGCAGGCCCACCGCCAGTCACCAGAGTCAAGTTGTAATTTGAGGCACGCTTGGCCTTAGTGCTGCGCTTGATGTCATTCCAGCGCTTTTTGCACTCCTGCGCCATGCGCACCTCATGGCCGAATGAACTGACATGTTCCGCAACATGCTTCCAGTGGGTGTCACGTTGGGCAGCCGTAGTCTGACTATTGGCACCCACTAGCATGTCACGGCTGTGTCCCCGCACGTAGTCCACGAGGAAGTCCAGTTCCTGCTTACAGAAAGGCTTCTTCCTCGACGTGCAGGAGGTCGTGGCTGTGTGTGGGGTCCCAGCCTGTGCTGCAGATGCAACCTTCCTCCTCTTGGACTGTGGCGCAAACCCTGGCTGGCTAATGCCGCCCTGACCAGTATGGCCAGTGGGTTGGGTGGATTGAGCCGAGGGAGTGGCAGGTGGAGGGATGACCAAAGGCCTGACTTGTGTCAGTGGCAGCTGGGTGCCCACTAATGGACCCTGCGCAGCAACATCAGCTGTGGCAGGGTCATTGACCGCAACGGTCCTGGTTGGCAGACTCACAACCGGGGTGCTGTTGGGTGCATCTGCCCCTGCACTTGCCAACACCCGGCTGTTTGGGGCAGCAGATGACATGACTGCCCCAGGGACACGTGTCTTGGTCTGAGCAGCCCGGCCTGCCCCAATGGTTTCCCCCCTGGCCTGTTGGAGATCTACCAAGGGCTCTTCAAGTGCCAAAGCAGCCTGCGCTGGCAGACCCTGAGCCTGGGTGGCGGTGTCCACAGCTGCACCTGCAGCTACCGCTACCCTTGGGCCCATGGCAGTCGATGAAACGGACTGCCGGGTCATACGGGTGCCAGTGCCAGATGCAAGAGCTGCATCCCCCTGAACCACAGGGGGTGGTGGCATGGCTGCACCAACACATGGCACAACATTGTGCTCAAGTGGCGCACCCCTGCCTCTTCCCCCTCTGTGGCTGCCCTGGACACCCTGGAGTCCCCCTACTCCCTGGTCACCACGGCCACGTCCCCGACCACGCCCGCCACGAGGAGGACGCCCAGCTGAGGCGCCCCTCACCTTTGGTAGCCTCCCTACCATGGCACAGATGTAATATTGCTGGCACAGATGGAGTGGTGCCAATGGGAGGTGTACAGCACAATTGACCTGGGCAATTGAGGTGAAGGGGGTGGGAAGCAAGATGTTAACAGCCCCCCTGCACCTGCAAGGCTGTATGTGACCCCGGTGATGTGTTGACGGGTCACGCAATGCTCAGGCACCCCAAAACTGCAGTAAAACCGTGCACACAACCCTGCAGCCTACGTGCGTGGATTAAACCTCCCGCAGTACGCGGTGGCACCCAGTAACACGAATAACGCGTACGCGTGGGACACGCAGGCTACGATGACATCGAAAATGGGTGCGATACACAGGGGCACCCGCAGTGGGAAAAGGAGCGTTTGCGACTCACCGTCTGACTAGCGCGATGCAGAAAAACACGCGTAGCCAATACCCCCGCCAAAAGAAGAGATACGTCCTTGAGAGCTGTGAAGTAGATGGCGCGCGAAACAACTGGAAGCAGCAACACACGTCGGTCTCCACGAAAGGCACGTACAGCGAACTGCTGGGCCCGATCACCTTTAACCCGTGCTGAGGGAAACGCACGCGCGCGTCACGTCACATGCGGACGTGCAATTTTTCACGTTTGATTACGCGCATTACACGCGGACGTGCATTTTTTCACGCGCGCACGCTTATGCATGGGACCTTTCCTCCTATTACACGCGGACGTGCTGTTTTTCACGCGCGCTTACGCGCATTACACGCTGCGTGCAGATTTCTCACATGCCTAATCACTCCGTATCAAGCTGGCCACGCGAAAACACACGGAAGACCACGCTCCTGCCCAGAAGGCCAATTCACTGGCCCCCAGTGCCCCAAGCAGCCTCCCACATGCCATCTGCTGCTGCCTGCCTGCCTGCCTGCCTGCCTGCTGCCACCGTGCCCTGCCATTTGGTGCCTGCACATCAGCCATCTGCAGGGGTCCAGTTGCTGTGTCCACCCCTGCTGGTACAGAAGAGTCCCGACTCAAATGACATCGCTCCACAGCCCAGCCCCAGGACCCAGTTGGCCACCCACTCCTGCCCCTGGGGTTGCCATGTCGGGCACATCCACATCTGACACCAGTGGCAACCCCCGGCCAGAGGGGCAGAGGGGCACCAGCTTCACTGCCACCGAAGTTGGTGTCCTGGTGGAGCAAGTCCTGGGGCAGTATGATGCCCTCTTCGGATCGTCCCGTGCCAACAGGGAAGAACGGGAGAGGACGCGGAGGGGGTGGCAACCCGCACCATCCAGAAGGTCAAGAAGCGCTGGGAGGACTTGAGGTCCAGGACCCTCATGAAGGCCCGGCGCCTTGTGGAGGGGGGCCGGGGCCGCATGAGTTCCATCCAGTTGAGGGTCCTGGAACGCGCACACCCAGCGCTCCACAGCCAGGTCCTTGAGAGGGAGACCCGTCTGGAGTTGAGCGGTAAGTGGCCAAGCATTGTTCTGTGAGACAGGGCATGTTGCAGTGTGCTGGTTGTCTGATACTTGCCTGCATGTGTGACATAGGCCATGTACGCATGTATGTGTGCAGGAACATCATGGTAATGCATGTGCGACCTGTAATGTGTGAACCGCATGGTTGTTGCATGTGTTTGAATGCAACATGGGGAGCCCTGTGCAGATTGCACACATGACAGCATGGCAGTCTCTGTTCCTGGACATGGGTGGGGGCGAGGGATGGGTGCTGATGCCAGATACATATGTGGTATCCATGTCTGTGTGCCTGACCTGCGTGTCTGTGACTTGTGAGTGCCATGGATGCATGACACATGTCTGTGACAATGTACTGATTCACTGATGCAGCCTAGTCATCCCTGTATGCACTGTGATTGGGGTGTACGGGGCCAGATGGATGTGACTGAGGTGAAGTGTTTGCATGTGATAGGCATGACCCATGATGCATGTGAGTCCCATTACATTGTATGATTCGTGAGTCCATTGGACATGCATAGAAATGTCCATGGCACGCAGCATGACTGTCACTGTGTGTGTTTTGCCTGGACTGACACATGTGTTGTGGTGTGACATGATGGAAGTGTACTTTGACAGTGGCACTCATCTGCTATTGCTTCCTGTCTAGGGTACCATTGTACAGTACCCTGATGCTTGTGTTCTATGTCTCCCTCTACGCAGCGGCTAGTGAAGGAGAGGGTGTAGACGGCGCTGTGGAGCAAGGCGGCAGGGATGCCCCCACGGCTGCAGCGGAAGGGGTGGGAGAGCCCCCACAGGGGCCTGCTACGGCGGTAGACGGCAAGGTGCCATCCAGGTTGGTGGTTTCCACAGAGGAGGAGGAGTCCGCCACTGAGGCGCACATGGGGCCTGGTGGGGGCTGCCCCTGGTGGCTGGGGGGTGGGGGTGCTGGGAGACATGGGTGGGGGCCTGCTGGCAGGTGCCCCGCAGTGCTGGGGGGTGGGGGTGGTGGGAGACATGAGTCGGACATGGGTGGGGGCCTGGTGGAGGCTGCCCCTGGTGGCTGGTGGGTGGGGGTGGTGGGAGACATGGGTGGGGGCCTGGTGGAGGCTGCCCCTGGTGACTGGGGGGTGGGGGTGCTGGGAGACATGGGTGGGGACCTGGTGGAGGGTGCCCCTGGTGGCTGGGGGGTGGGGGTGGTGGAAGACATGAGTCGGACATGGGTGGGGGCCTGGTGGAGGCTGCCCCTGGTGGCTGGGGTGTGGGGGTGGTGGGAGACATGGGTGGGGGCCTGGTGGAGGCTGCCCCTGCACTGCTGGGGGGTGGGGGTGCTGGGAGACATGGGTGGGGGCCTGGTGGAGGGTGCCCCTGGTGGCTGGGGGGTGGGGGTGGTGGGAGACATGAGTTGGACATGGGTGGGGGCCTGGTGGAGGCTGCCCCTGCACTGCTGGGGTGTGGGGGTGGTGGGAGACATGAGTCGGACATGGGTGGGGGCCTGGTGGAGGCTGCCCCTGCACTGCTGGGGTGTGGGGGTGGTGGGAGACATGGGTGGGGGCCTGGTTGAGGCTCCCCTGGTGGCTGGGGGGTGGGGGTGGTGGGAGACATGGGTGGGGGCCTGGTGGAGGCTGCCCCTGCACTGCTGGGGGTGGGGGTGCTGGGAGAATTGGGTGGGGGCCTGGTGGAGGGTGCCCCTGGTGGCTGGGGGGTGGGGGTGGTGGGAGACATGGGTGGGGGCCTGGTGGAGGCTGCCCCTGCACTGCTGGGGGGGTGGGGGTGCTGGGAGACATGGGTGGGGGCCTGGTGGAGGGTGCCCCTGGTGGCTGGGGGGTGGGGGTGGTGGGAGACATGGGTGGGGGCCTGGTGGAGGCTGCCCCTGCACTGCTGGGGGGTGGGGTTGCTGGGAGACATGGGTGGGGGCCTGGTGGAGGGTGCCCCTGGTGGCTGGGGGGTGGGGGTGGGGGTGCTGGGAGACATGGGTGGGGGCCTGCTGGCAGGTGCCCCGCAGTGCTGGGGGGTGGGGGTGGTGGGAGACATGAGTCAGACATGGGTGGGGGCCTGGTGGAGGCTGCCCCTGGTGGCTGGTGGGTGGGGGTGGTGGGAGACATGGGTGGGGGCCTGGTGGAGGCTGCCCCTGGTGACTGGGGGGTGGGGGTGCTGGGAGACATGGGTGGGGGCCTGGTGGAGGGTGCCCCTGGTGGCTGGGGGGTGGGGGTGGTGGGAGACATGAGTCGGACATGGGTGGGGGCCTGGTGGAGGCTGCCCCTGTTGGCTGGGGTGTGGGGGTGGTGGGAGACATAGGTGGGGGCCTGGTGGAGGCTGCCCCTGCACTGCTGGGGGGTGGGGGTGCTGGGAGACATGGGTGGGGGCCTGGTGGAGGGTGCCCCTGGTGGCTGGGGGGTGGGGGTGGTGGGAGACATGAGTTGGACATGGGTGGGGGCCTGGTGGAGGCTGCCCCTGGTGGCTGGGGTGTGGGGGTGGTGGGAGACATGAGTCGGACATGGGTGGGGGCCTGGTGGAGGCTGCCCCTGCACTGCTGGGGTGTGGGGGTGGTGGGAGACATGGGTGGGGGCCTGGTTGAGGCTGACCCTGGTGGCTGGGGGGTGGGGGTGGTGGGAGACATGGGTGGGGGCCTGGTGGAGGCTGCCCCTGCACTGCTGGGGGGTGGGGGTGCTGGGAGACATGGGTGGGGGCCTGGTGGAGGGTGCCCCTGGTGGCTGGGGGGTGGGGGTGGTGGGAGACATGGGTGGGGGCCTGGTGGAGGCTGCCCCTGCACTGCTGGGGGGTGGGGGTGGTGGGAGACATGGGGGGGGCCTGGTGGAGGCTGCCCCTGCACTGCTGGGGGGTGGGGGTGCTGGGAGACATGGGTGGGGGCCTGGTGGAGGCTGCCCCTGGTGGCTGGTGGGTGGGGGTGGTGGGAGACATGGGTGGGGGCCTGGTGGAGGCTGCCCCTGCACTGCTGGGGGGTGGGGGTGCTGGGAGACATGGGTGGGGGCCTGGTGGAGGGTGCCCCTGGTGGCTGGGGGGTGGGGGTGGTGGGAGACATGGGTGGGGGCCTGGTGGAGGCTGCCCCTGCACTGCTGGGGGGTGGGGGTGCTGGGAGACATGGGTGGGGGCCTGGTGGAGGGTGCCCCTGGTGGCTGGGGGGTGGGGGTGGTGGGAGACATGGGTGGGGGCCTGGTGGAGGCTGCCCCTGCACTGCTGGGGGGTGGGGGTGCTGGGAGACATGGGTGGGGGCCTGGTGGAGGGTGCCCCTGGTGGCTGGGGGGTGGGGGTGGGGGTGCTGGGAGACATGGGTGGGGGCCTGCTGGCAGGTGCCCCGCAGTGCTGGGGGGTGGGGGTGGTGGGAGACATGAGTCGGACATGGGTGGGGGCCTGGTGGAGGCTGCCCCTGGTGGCTGGTGGGTGGGGGTGGTGGGAGACATGGGTGGGGGCCTGGTGGAGGCTGCCCCTGGTGACTGGGGGGTGGGGGTGCTGGGAGACATGGGTGGGGGCCTGGTGGAGGGTGCCCCTGGTGGCTGGGGGGTGGGGGTGGTGGGAGACATGAGTCGGACATGGGTGGGGGCCTGGTGGAGGCTGCCCCTGGTGGCTGGGGTGTGGGGGTGGTGGGAGACAATGGTGGGGGCCTGGTGGAGGCTGCCCCTGCACTGCTGGGGGGTGGGGGTGCTGGGAGACATGGGTGGGGGCCTGGTGGAGGGTGCCCCTGGTGGCTGGGGGGTGGGGGTGGTGGGAGACATGAGTCGGACATGGGTGGGGGCCTGGTGGAGGCTGCCCCTGGTGGCTGGGGTGTGGGGGTGGTGGGAGACATGAGTCGGACATGGGTGGGGACCTGGTGGAGGCTGCCCCTGCACTGCTGGGGTGTGGGGGTGGTGGGAGACATGGGTGGGGGCCTGGTTGAGGCTGCCCCTGGTGGCTGGGGGGTGGGGGTGGTGGGAGACATGGGTGGGGGCCTGGTGGAGGCTGCCCCTGCACTGCTGGGGGGTGGGGGTGGTGGGAGACATGGGTGGGGGCCTGGTGGAGGGTGCCCCTGGTGGCTGGGGGGTGGGGGTGGTGGGAGACATGGGTGGGGGCCTGGTGGAGGCTGCCCCTGCACTGCTGGGGGGTGGGGGTGCTGGGAGACATGGGTGGGGGCCTGGTGGAGGGTGCCCCTGGTGGCTGGGGGGTGGGGGTGGGGGTGCTGGGAGACATGGGTGGGGGCCTGCTGGCAGGTGCCCCGCAGTGCTGGGGGGTGGGGGTGGTGGGAGACATGAGTCGGACATGGGTGGGGGCCTGGTGGAGGCTGCCCCTGGTGGCTGGTGGGTGGGGGTGGTGGGAGACATGGGTGGGGGCCTGGTGGAGGCTGCCCCTGGTGACTGGGGGGTGGGGGTGCTGGGAGACATGGGTGGGGGCCTGGTGGAGGGTGCCCCTGGTAGCTGGGGGGTGGGGTGGTGGGAGACATGAGTCGGACATGGGTGGGGGCCTGGTGGAGGCTGCCCCTGGTGGCTGGGGTGTGGGGGTGGTGGGAGACATGGGTGGGGGCCTGGTGGAGGCTGCCCCTGCACTGCTGGGGGGTGGGGGTGCTGGGAGACATGGGTGGGGGCCTGGTGGAGGGTGCCCCTGGTGGCTGGGGGGTGGGGGTGGTGGGAGACATGAGTTGGACATGGGTGGGGGCCTGGTGGAGGCTGCCCCTGCACTGCTGGGGTGTGGGGGTGGTGGGAGACATGAGTCGGACATGGGTGGGGGCCTGGTGGAGGCTGCCCCTGCACTGCTGGGGTGTGGGGGTGGTGGGAGACATGGGTGGGGGCCTGGTTGAGGCTGCCCCTGGTGGCTGGGGGGTGGGGGTGGTGGGAGACATGGGTGGGGGCCTGGTGGAGGCTGCCCCTGCACTGCTGGGGGGTGGGGGTGCTGGGAGACATGGGTGGGGGCCTGGTGGAGGGTGCCCCTGGTGGCTGGTGGGTGGGGGTGGTGGGAGACATGGGTGGGGGCCTGGTGGAGGCTGCCCCTGCACTGCTGGGGGGTGGGGGTGCTGGGAGACATGGGTGGGGGCCTGGTGGAGGGTGCCCCTGGTGGCTGGGGGGTGGTGGGAGACATGGGTGGGGGCCTGGTGGAGGGTGCCCCTGCACTGCTGGGGGGTGGGGGTGCTGGGAGACATGGGTGGGGGCCTGGTGGAGGGTGCCCCTGGTGGCTGGGGGGTGGGGGTGGTGGGAGACATGAGTCGGACATGGGTGGGGGCCTGGTGGAGGCTGCCCCTGGTGGCTGGGGTGTGGGGGTGGTGGGAGACATGGGTGGGGGCCTGGTGGAGGCTGCCCCTGCACTGCTGGGGGGTGGGGGTGCTGGGAGACATGGGTGGGGGCCTGGTGGAGGGTGCCCCTGGTGGCTGGGGGTGGTGGGAGACATGAGTCGGACATGGGTGGGGGCCTGGTGGAGGCTGCCCCTGGTGGCTGGGGTGTGGGGGTGGTGGGAGACATGGGTGGGGGCCTGGTGGAGGCTGCCCCTGCACTGCTGGGGGGTGGGGGTGGTGGGAGACATGGGTGGGGGCCTGGTGGAAGGTGCCCCTGGTGGCTGGGGGGGGTGGGGGTGGTGGGAGACATGGGTGGGGGCCTGGTGGAGGGTGCCCCACAGTGCTGGGGGGTGGGGGTGCTGGGAGACATGGGTGGGGGCCTGGTGGAGGGTGCCCCTGGTGGCTGGGGGGTGGGGGTGGTGGGAGACATGAGTTGGACATGGGTGGGGGCCTGGTGGAGGCTGCCCCTGCACTTCTGGGGTGTGGGGGTGGTGGGAGACATGAGTCGGACATGGGTGGGGGCCTGGTGGAGGCTGCCCCTGGTGGCTGGGGTGTGGGGGTGGTGGGAGACATGGGTGGGGGCCTGGTGGAGGCTGCCCCTGCACTGCTGGGGGGTGGGGGTGCTGGGAGACATGGGTGGGGGCCTGGTGGAGGGTGCCCCTGGTGGCTGGGGGTGGTAGGAGACATGAGTCGGACATGGGTGGGGGCCTGGTGGAGGCTGCCCCTGGTGGCTGGGGTGTGGGGGTGGTGGGAGACATGGGTGGGGGCCTGGTGGAGGCTGCCCCTGCACTGCTGGGGGGTGGGGGTGGTGGGAGACATGGGTGGGGGCCTGGTGGAAGGTGCCCCTGGTGGCTGGGGGGGTGGGGGTGGTGGGAGACATGGGTGGGGGCCTGGTGGAGGGTGCCCCACAGTGCTGGGGGGTGGGGGTGGTGGGGAACAGGAGTTTGACATGGGTGGGGGCCTGCTGGCAGGTGCCCCACAGTGCTGGGGGGTGGGGGTGCAAGGGGACATGTGGCTTGGCTGGGGGGCATGGCCATGGTGGATGGGCTGCCTGCGGGACATGACATGGGGTGCAGGGTAGTCCCCTGTGGTGTGGGATGCCTGCAGAGGTCGTGGAGGGGGTAGAGGGGAGACCTGGGAGGACCCACACTGCCAATTCACGTCTTGAACTTCCCGCACACCCACGTAATACACTACCCCACTCGCACAGGCCCTTTCACGTGTGGAACCACCCGCGAGCCCCGGAAATCCACGTACGCAGGCCCATCGCGTGTAGACTTTCTCGCGCACCCCTGAAATCCACGTACCTAGGCCAATCGCGTGTAGACTTTCTCGCGGCCAATCGCGTGTAGACTTTCTCGCGCACCCCTGAAATCCACGTACCCAGGCCAATCGCGTGTAGACTTTCTCGCGCACCCCTGAAATCCACGTACCCAGGCCAATCGCGTGTAGACTTTCTCGCGCACCCCTGAAATCCACGTACCCAGGCCAATCGCGTGTAGATTTTCTCGCGCACCCCTAATATCCACGTACCCAGGCCAATCGCGTGTTGACTTTCTCGTGCACCCCTGAAATACACGTACCCAGCCCAGTCGCGTATGGAAACACCCGCACACCCCTGGAATACACGCTCACAGCTCTGCGTTTGCTGCTGCCCTTTGCGCTGAGTTGGGGATTTTGATGGCTTTTCCCTGCGCGAGAGGCGTTCTTGGAGGCGTAACTGGCGCTGCTGCAGGGTCGCTGCGCCACTGTGCGCCACGGCTGGTTTTGGTGGCTGGAATCCATGAATACGCTGTGCGCGGAAATGCATTTTAGCGCACGCGACTGGCGCAGGGATTCGCACGCGCACACTGTGCGCCAGCCGCGTGCGCCACTTGTGCGCTGAATTCTATGAATTGGCCCCGAAGTGTCATCATATAGCATTGTTCCTAAGTACATTACGAAAACTACGGTTACATATCATACTTTTCATTCAAGAATGGATCACCATAGGTATCGTTAATATCAGTGTTCATAGGCCCATACTACCAAATTACTGTGAATGCAAGCAGACGTCCAAGGCCAAATGATAATGATGTGTTATCATATAGCACTAATGCTTAAGCGCTTTATATAGAAAAATGATACATACAATATCACCCAACCTGTCTTGGTACTCATTCATCAACATCAGAAGGATGGAAGGCTGAGTTGAGGTGTTTAAGAACTGACTAAATCAGTGACTCACTCACTGCAGTGTGCCTTAAATAAACCTTTAATGACTCTAGCAATTGTTCCAGAAAGACAAATTATTTGGTATTCTTTTTTTAGGGTCACTGCTTGTGGAAACCCTGTTCTTTTAATGTTTTTTTAAATTTTTTTTTAGAGGGCTCAACAAGAAAGCAAGTCACTCCAGAAGCAAAGAACCACATGGCGCTGGCCACAGCCCAGCAGCTTGCATTAAAACAAATTAAAAAAGAGAACACCCTTCCCTTGTCTACTGTGAAGGTAATCAGAAGGGAACAGCGAAAACAGTAATCAACATCTTCAACGTATCGGTCATGAAAGGCACCAACCAAGATGCAGTGAAAATTCTACAGCTCCTACCCTATCGAAGCAACACATCATCTTCTCAGATTATTGACTAATCATCACACTGTCACATAACTCTTCTCTTTACTCAACAACATAATGAAGAAGATTGTCACCTACTAATTGCATGAAAATATTATTCAGCACAATCTCTTACAGAACCACCAATCTACATTGTGGCCACAGTGCATCACAGAGACATACACCATCCAGGTTACCTGTGGCACTCTTCACATCCTCGATAAAGCTGACTTCTACCTACTCATCCTACTTGACATCTCTCCCACCGTTGATACCATTGACGATTAAGCTCTCCTCAACACCCTTGCCATGTGCATTGGCTTTGATGGAAGAGCCTTGCAATGGTTCCCTTTCTAATCCAAAAACGCTCCTACAATTCTGAAAATAACTCAAGACCGACCTCTTCAAGAAGTCTCTCCACCTCAAAATCTACCCCATCACGTCGCCCCACCCAACCTGCCTCGCTAAGCGCCGGCCACCCTTCTCCTCGATGCCTCCCTGTACAGCAGCTGCTTTCCTCTGTGCCCCTCTGTATCCTTCCTCCGATATATATCTGTACTGTGGTTATCGCTTCAAAGCGTTCTGTTACATCTCTGTACTGTTGCATACCTCCGTAAAGTGCTCCATTGTGAGTCTGTATTATTGTACATCTCTGTAAGGCGCGCTGTTGCTTCTTGAAGCTAGGTCTGAACTCAATAAATATAATAATAGTAATAATAATAATAATAATAATAATAATAATAATAATAATAATAATAATAATAATAATACAAGGTTATACAATTAGAGAAGAAAATGTCCAGGTCGCTGGGAGTTGCACTTCATGTGGTCTGGCTCGTGTTGAAGAAGTCGCCCTCTAATATCAGAAATGAGGATTGCATCACCTAGTTGTGCCTTGCTTTGTTATCTAGTATCACCAACGTGCAGTCATGCTCACTTCCAATGCCTTTTACTGATCTTGAAGCACAGAGTTCATGGTAGAATCATCACATATCCTAATGATGTTTGAGCATTGAACAATAATGATCCTTCCAGTTAGTAAAACATGTTTCCAATTCATTTGAAAGTTAGTTACCTGCCTATAATGTGTTCAATACATGCACTCATGATTTATTGGCATGACTCGTGGACTTACAAGTATTTCCAAAGCTTTGCAAATATTCTACAGCAGTAAAATAATAATGGTTTGCACAGGCACTGTTCAATTTAAAATACAAAGAAACTAAATCAATGTTTGCATGTGTCCATTGTTTTTCTGCAAATGGCAGTAACAACAGCGCTCCTCCAACTCCACCCCTCCTACAATTGAATCTGTCCTGCCACCTCTCTTGAATAATAATAATAATAATAATAATAATAATAATAATAATAATAATAATAATAATAATAATAATAACAATAATAATATTCTAATGACCATAATAATAAGTGATCTCGTGTAGTGTGATTCGACCATTTGTATTGGCCTCTTTACAGGTGAGAATAGAAGAAGTATGTTTGGTTGGCAGATAACTGTAACTATGCAATTATTAAATAGGATTGGACAATTCAATTATTGTACAACAGATTGGTTGTTTTCATATATTATTTAAAGTATTGGAGTATGCAGATATAATACAGGGCAACCTGCAAAATCGTTTCAAAAGCCATAAAAAAAACATGTTCTTGTGACAGGCTGGTTTTGAAATCACAACTGGCCTGCAATGTAAAAATGACATCACGACATCTCTGTCATCAATTGTTATGCTTTCGTTGTGACGTCGCAAGCCCTGCCGCTTGAGTCAGCAGTGAGCAACATTTCAACTGTCACTCTAGCACTTCATTAAAGCAGTGACAAGCTTTTCAAATGTATGGATTGTAAAATAGTTTTGGCACTTATCAACCAATAATTGTTCATGGTTGAATGTTTCATTTGTGCACTGTTGGCGTTTAACACATGTGAGCAACAATCGTCATGTTATGACGTATTTTGAAGCACACAACTAAAACTTATTTTGTATAATGTTATTAAACTGCACAATATATTTGTAGATTCTACATTGATTAAATGGGGCAGCAAATGGAAGATCTCTTACATTAGCAAGAAGCCAGATATTAAAGGCGAGGACAGTGTGCAGCCATGCATTATAAGGAATGAAATATCCCCTAAAATATGTAAAAATGATGTTGAAAGCCACCTCTGAGTCCTCAAACATATAAAGGAACATGGCCTTCGGCTCCGTTCCTCGATTTAGTCACAAAGGGTCTCATTATGACTTAGGCAGCAGCCGTGCAGTAAAAACCAGCACGGCTGCTGCCCGAGTCATTTTTTTTTCAGCACCTGGGAATGGGCAATTACCGGGGCATTACAGCCCTGGCGGACCTAGTAATTGCCAGTCCCGGGCGGCAGAAAAAAAAGCCCCCCATTCTCATTTGAGCCACATAGGGCTCAATGGGAATGTGGAGGCCGGATGCACCGGAACCATTTGTGAAGGGTGCCGGTGCATCCGACATGATCTGCTCGCGGGTGCCTCATAGTTTGCTCGTCCGGTAACGACGGTACCGGCAAGCTGAGATGCTTACCGGTACCGTTGTTACCGGACCGGCAACCTTATAATGAGGCCCAAGTCTTCGGTGACTTGCAATATCCTTATAACTTCTGGTCGGGGGCACTTCATTCGATATATTACAGGCAAGTTGTGACCTCCCTCCTGACGGGTAATAAGAACATGACAACACTAGCACTCTGTAATTAGATATTACACTTTAATTGTGATGTCACAATGACTGTTGCTTGAAACAGCACAGAGCCAAATTCAAGCTGCCACTTCAGCCCTTAATTACGGTCTGTCAAGCTTTTTGCGTTCTTTTCTTTTTAAATCACTTTCTGTAACAGTTTACAGCAATTTACCTGTAGCTCCTGTGATCCGGCCATGGTCAGGGCAACGGTGTACACCTCCCTCACTTCAGACCAGGGATAGTCCCCATAGAATGGACACCAACACCCCCACACCTCTCATCTGCGTGGCCACGCCTACAACATGGGGCCTCCCACAAGAATTACACTGCCCTAGTGCTTTGCTGTCCTCTGGGTGGCCCCTGCAGGAGTGAAGGTCTGCCTGCAGTCATGGCCACTCCCACCATGATATGATATGATGTGGCATTTATAATGCGTCTGTACACAAGTGTTTCAAAGCGCGACGAGGCAAGGAGGGGGAACAGAGGGAAGACAGAAAACGATCTTACTAGGCCAAGTGTTATTCATATTGCGCAAGTGCAAAGGAAGGGGGAGGAAGACAAGTGCGGGGGGGAGTGCAGTGCATGGGATAGTAGAACAAGATAAATAAACGGCCAGAAGGTGGCAAGTGCAGGGTGAGTGCAGAACATAAGTGCTAGGGGGGGACTGTAGGGATACAGAAAACAGTTCACAGGTTCAGGGGTTGCCAGAGAGGCAGTACAGCCATGCATCTGGCTGGGCTAGGGCCCAAGATAAGATGGGTGGCCAGGTAACCAGTGCAGTTTGAGTAACAGCCAGGACTTTAGTAGGGGAAAGGGGGAGAGAAAGCAGGTGGTTCTCCTCAAGTTTCAGGGAGACAGGGAGGCTGTTCCAGAGGGAGGCCCCAGCCGAAGAGAGAGATCTGCCACCAACTTGTTGCTTGGAGAAGGAACTGACCCTGAGGGAGTTGGAGGCGGGTGAGCGAAGAGCTCGAGAGGGAAGATATCTAGGAAGAGAGAGTTTAAGGTATTGAGGCCCCAGAACCCAGAAGGCCTTGTGGACGATGCAGAGGGTTTTGAATTTAATCCTCGCAGCCACCGGGAGCCAGTGTAGAGATTTCAGTCCTGGAGAGATACGATCCCTGGGCTTGAGGCCAAGGACAAGTCTCGCAGTCCTGTTCTGGATGAATTGCAGAGGGCGGAGAGTAGAAGCAGGCAGATTTAGAAAGAGGCTATTGCAATAGTCCAGCTTAGAGAGAACCAGAGCTCTAGAGACAGTGACCTTCTGGGGGAAGGAGAGGTGCAGCTGGTAGTGTGACTTCTTAGAAACGTCAGAGATGTGAGGCAAGAAAGAGAGTGTGGAGTCGAAGATGACCCCAAGGTTTATAGCCTTGCAGGTGGGAGCGGGGAGTGGGCCAAGAGAGGCCGGCCAGAGAGCTACAGGAAAGGAGGAGGTGGGTGTGGCGATGAGGAGAATCTCAGTCTTACTGGCATTAAGGCAGAGGTCATTGGCGGCGCACCACTCCTGGATAGAAGACAGACGATCAGAGATAAGGGATGGAGAAGAGGGGGCCGAAGGTAGCCTGAAAATGAGCTGAGTGTCATCCGCATAGTACTGAAAGTTAGTGCAGAGAGCAGCAATGCGGTGGGCAAGGAGTGCCAGGTATTGGTTGAACAGCCAGGGAGAGAGGTTAGACCCCTGAGGGACACCACAGGTAGACAGGAAGATAGCGGTGAGGAAGGATCCAAATTGGACCTGGGAGGGTCGGTCAGAGATGAAGGAAGTCAGCCACTCCAGGGCCTGACCGGTGATCCCTAGGTTAACACGGAGATAGTTAAGCCGGATGGCATGGTTGATGGTGTTAAAGGCAGAAGAGAGATCAAGCAAGATGAGGACACAGGGGGTGTTAGAGTCAAGGTTGGAGAACAGGTCTTCACCGATGTTCAGGAGAGCAGTTTCCGTGCTCCTGGCAGCTCTGAAGCCAGACTGATGGTCATGAAGACAACCAACAGATTCAGTGTGGAGATTTAGCTCGGAGATGGCCAGGTTCTCCAGGAGCTTGCCCAGGAAGGGAGTGATGGAGATTGGGCGATAGTTGGCCGGGCAAGAGGGATCGGCAGAGGGTTTCTTAAGAAGAGGGTGCAGCAGGGATTGCTTCAGGGGGGAAGGGAAGACTCCAGTGGCAAAGGAGTGGTTGCAGAATTCAGACAGGGCAGGGGCAAGGGTGTCAATGTGGTCCTTGATGGATTTGGAGGAACAGGGGTGAACCTGTTTTGACAAGACTTTCATAGATCGGACTTGTCTAGAAACCTTGTCAGCGGAGAACAGGGGAAAGGCAGAGAAGGAGGGAGGAGAGGTGGCTGCAGAAGGGCCAGAGGAAGAACAGGGAGTATAGGGAGGGGGGGAGAGGAGGCGAGAGAGGACAGGATGTCCTGAGTTTTAGAGATGAAGTGAGACTCCAGTGCCGTGCAGAGGGCCTGGGAAGGGACAGGAGAGGTAGAGACCCAGGATTGTCCAGTTCCTTGCAGATTTTAAAGAGTTCAGCTGAGTTGTTAGATGCCGCGGAGATGCAGGCTTGGATATAAGCTCTCTTCTTGGTGAGGACAGAGAGCCAATATTGCCTTTGGAGCAGGCGACAGGCCAGTTAGTCAGAGGATGAACAAGAAGAACGCCATGTCCTCTCAGCCACCCTGCACTTGCGTCTAAGGGCGACGATGTCTGAGTCATACCAGGAGTTGCACTTGGCCTTGGGGTTCAGATGGATCCTCATGACAGGGGCAAGGATAACAAGAGTATCAGAGATAGCAGAGTGGAGCGTGGAGAGGGCTGTGTCAGGGTGTGAGTCAGCCAAAGGGGATGGGGGGGGGTGAGAAAGTGGCAGCGAAAGCCTCAACTGATACACGCTTCATGGGTCGGATGACCGAGAAGGTGGGTGGCAGTGATGGAAGTGGCTTGGCCTGAGAGGTAGAGAGGGTGAGATGGGAGGAAAGGAGAACATGATCACTCCAGGAGAGGGGAGTGGTGAGGGGGAAGGAAAGGGGAATGTCTGAGGAGATCAGAACATCCAGAGTCTGCCCTGCAGAGTCAGTTGGGCCAGAGGGGGGAATAGTGAGTGAGAGAGAGTCGCAGAGGTCACGAAAGAGTCCAGAGGAAGGACAGGAAACATCCAGGTGGATGTTGAAGTCTCCAAGAAGGAGGAGTTGAGTGTTCGAGGCCAGGAGTGAGGAGGAGAGGTCCGTGCACTCAGAGAGGAAGGAGGAGATTTGACCAGGTGGCCGATAGATAGTGAACCAAAAAACAATAGAGTGAGGAAAGCACACCCTGTCTTTTGTGTATTATTTATAGAAAGATTTCCGTGTTTTTTGTTGATTTCAGTCACATCGACTCTTATACCAAACAGTTTTTTCTGGGTGCCGGGGAGAAAAGATATGACTCTGGTATCAAAAAGTCAAGAAAGAATATGAGGAAAATGTAGTTCCCATTGGTAATAGGAACTCCCGTCCCCTGCACACCATTCAAAAGTGGAAAAATAATTTTCCAAACAAATCTCAATATTATTTAGTGATTTTCAAATAATCATTCTATTACTCTTTTACACATTTTTTTTTAACCACAATCAACGTAAAAATACTTCGAAATTAAAATTCAATCGACAGCCTTACAACTTTTGAGTGATTTGTTTTTTTACTGATGATGTATATAGCATAAATGTGTTATTTTCTTTTGAGTTCACTTCACTCAAATAACTTCAGTTGTACAAGTAACAAAAATTAGTTATTTTTAACAACACAAAAAAAATAAAATTAAAAATAGCTCAACGCGTTTCGAGAGACTTAACTCTCTTCTTCAGGAGCAGTAATTCACTTTTCTTATGACCTTAATCACTCGTTTTTATAATTCTAGTTCTTCATGGCAATATCCAAAAATGATATTACAATTTTACAATGAGAACATCATCCCCCTTTAACAAATGAACACTTCTTCAGCATTTTTTGTGGCAACTATTCCATTGTGAAATGATGGAAACGTCATCCTTCTGTGTTGCCCAGTTCCTTTTTGATTATCTGTAAATAATATGGTATATATATATATTATCATCAGTATAATGAGATGATGAGTAATTGTATTTTGAACTGTATAGTATCCAATCGTACCTGTGTATTCCTTTCCTCGGGACGGATAAGGCCTCTTCCCAGTTTTCAATTGCCAGTTATATTTCAATACACAGTTCTGGCCGATAGATAGTGGCCACAGTAAGGGAATGACCAGGGGAGAGAGAGAGCCTGCAGATGAGGCATTCAAAAGAGGAGTAGGCCTGCATAGGAATGACAGAGGCAGGAATCCACTTGGGGAAGATCAGGGCTACACCCCCTCCGGAGCGGATGGACCTGGGCGCTGAGAGGATCTTGTAGCCATCACGGAGGAGTGTGTCAAAGCTGGTGACAGAGCTGGCCGTGAACCATGTCTCAGTGAGACTGAGGATTTCGAGGTCAGTTCTTCCAGAAGGTGGCAGATGTCGGAGGAGTGTTTGACAGCAGAACGAGAGTTGAGAGTGGCAATGTGGAGTGGGTTGCCATCATTGAAGGACTTCCGGGCAGGGGTACAGATCAGGGGTACGCCCTGCAGAGGTGTAGAAGGAGCCCGAGAGGGGGCAGAGAGGGAGGGGGAAGGCCAAGTAGCGGAAGAAAGGGGAGGCAGGACAGCAGGAGAAGAAAGGAAGTTGATGAGGCGTGGGAAGCGTCTATCAAAGAGGTGAAGGTTGGCCTGAGGGCCTTGAACCAAGACGGTCCCATTAGAATAAACATTAATGATGACCTTAGAGGAGTGGAAGGAGGCCAAGAGGACATCCCAACGGGTGCCACCAGTAATGGGAGAAGAGGAGAAAGGAGCGAGCACAGAGACCATATGAAGGGTCCATAAGTCAGGTGAAGGCACGACAAAGAGGATGTCGGTGAGAGTTTCCTTGGAGGAGGCACTGGTGTAGGTGTCAGCGATAGGGAGGCCTGGATTGGAGACCAGGATGTCCTTTTTAAACTTTTTCCTACCAGATTTAGTGAGGAGAGCAGGATAGTCAATAGAGAAGCAATTAGAGAAGATAGGAGAGATAGAGAGCACCATAGAGTAGGTAGGGAGAGGAGAGCCAGGGGGAGAGAGGGGAAGACAGGTGAGAGCAGGCGGACAAGAAAGTGAATGGCAGTCAGGTAGCGCAATAGGACAGACTCTCGGGGTTAAAGAGCTCCATTGCTCAAAAATAACCGGGGGAGGAGCCACCTAAGTATGAGAATCCTAAAAGAGGGAAAAAGGCCTAGTTTACACAGCGCAACATTTGAAATACTGGTGCAGTGCGTATTAAACAGCATGTGGAGAGACCACCTAAGTATGAGAATCCTAAATAGGGTAAAAAAGGCCTAGTTTAGACAGCGCAAAATTTTAAATACTGGTACAGTGCGTATTAAACAACATGGGGAATGGCACAGCCGTGTTAATGAGTCAGAGGAGGGGTAGGCAGGTTGCTTTAACCTCTTCAACCTCTGTAGGAGAGTTAATGTCCAACTTGCCTGCAGGCTACATGTTAGGGTCATGTAGACCTTGTCCTTTGTTGACCTCGGGATCAGGGGATTACTTGAAATGGCGATGTAAGTATACAAGAACAATAACACTATCTAAACATGACATGCGAAACATCTGTTTGACCTGTATTAAAGCAATGTGTAAGGAGTGTAAAGTTAAACCCAGAGAATAATAGTGTTTGTTAGCAAATGTATTAAAAAGTAAACCGCATGCACGAGATATGTAAATTAGGAACGGACCTGGCGTGACCCTAGCCCAGTACATGATTAACTTGTAGGAGGCTGGACATCGTTATAAAGAAACTGCATAAATACGCTGATGTCCAGCTAGCAATTCTGGCACTTACAGCCCATTGAGATCTCGCTCTGCGACATACACTATGTCAAGGCACGACACCAATTACGACACCATTTACTAGCACGAGCACCCACCAACTAGTCTGCTCGTCCAATGGGTAAACTGACTCTTGATGGTACTTTCCATTCGACAACTGGAACCATCACCAGTAGCTCTCACCAATGTATCGGACCGCTTTTATGACTCATGGTCCATACTTGTTTCTCTTAGATCTGGGACCTATACAGGACCTTTTCCGGCTTGCGGGACCCTGAGACAAATCCGGCCTTCAGGAATCCACAGCCCACTCCAAGTGCATTATGCACCCGCAATCCAGTAACCAATTTAGGATTGTCTACAGCACCCCACTGCTATTGCAGTAGCAGGTAAGCTGTACATTGATACACCATATGATGTATCACCATGGCACCACTAAGCCATTATTTAGTAATTTCCTTTAATGACTCAACAACTTCCCGAGATCCTTACAGCCTTCCTCTCACCCACAGATATTACGGACAACACCGCAACCAGTGTCAATCCTGATGAAGGCCACCACAAAGACAGGCTCCAATCAAGCCCGATTTGGCCGAAACACAACCCATGTCGATCACCTGTGACACAACTGTAAAACCCCCCTTTTGTGTATGTTTTGTAGAAATTGTTGTATACACCCTGTGTTAACCACACCCTGGACTACTCTCCATCCCGGGTGCACCTCGTTCAACTGTCGGTTTTGCCTACCATCATATGTGATAGTGCCCCTAGGTGATAGTTACCCTGTATTACCACTGAATATAATCACTCCTGTCTGTTGTCATTTTCTTTCATGCTTATCGAAAGTACTGTAAAGTAATTGCAAAGTCACCAAAATATTCTGTGCTTTTTAAAACAAATGTATATGTTCAGAACCACACAACCGCTTATAGGATCTCTCATCCTGATTATTTTGATATTTATCAAAAGATAAAAGACTTTGTGAAAAAGGTTTCTATGGGTGGCTTATCAGTCACTTGTGTCCCAAACATGGACCAAGGGTGCTATGGCCTTTCAGCAGTACCTTTATTAGTTCTTCGGTGGTTTGACAGCATTGCACCAGGCTTTAGCATGTGGCCTTTCACCAGGCTTTAGGGTGCTGCCTTTATGTGTCAAAAGATGAGGCAAGTCATATTGATACAGGTGGCAAGCTGGTGTCAAGAAACTTCCAATAGGAGCTCTGTGTAATTTGAAAGTTATTCTTGAAGATGCAGTTCGATTAGTTCACCAGGGTTGGTTTGACGGTCGAGCCGGTTTGTAAGCGACTTCAATTCAACACTACAGCTAAGTCAATGCCTAGTCTGGGATGCTGATGGAAGCCCTTATTGATGTATTTTTATGTCCAGTTCATTTACTCTGGATGACAACCCTTATATAACACCCTCTCTCAGAATCCCCCCGACCCCGCTGAGCCAAGAAGTAGGTTTGTTTTGCTAATTTAAAAGGTTTATTTGAAAATTAAACAATATATATCTATCACACTTTTATAGTAAATTAATATATTATAATAATAATTGATAGCACACTTGTGAGGATGATAGTGATCAACAATGGATAATGTTACAGTGGTACACTCTTTTTGATGGCTTAGAAGTGATATAGAGAGGATAAAGTAGCTGAGAATGCTTTTATGGCTTCAAGGACAATGCAATGATGAATGAACATGCAGTACAGAAAATAAACTTGATATGACTTCAACAAAAGACAAAGTAATCACTTTTCTTTGACAATTCACCCCCCCTCTATGCAAGGTAAAGAGATGGGAGGAAAGCACACAGTTCTCAGTAATGCAAACAAATATAATTCAATTCCCCCCTAGCAAGCTTAGAGGAAAACAGGTATGAGTTTTAAACACAGGCAAGATACTTTGATGTGGTTGCAATTAAGTGAAAAATATGCTAAAAAGGCTTTTAATTCCCTATAGGGCGTTCAGGGTAGTTGATAGATACTTTGAATCAGTTCAGGATCACTTTAGCAATGCTCTATGAATGATTGTCAGGTTGCACACGAATTTCAGCAAGGAAAGCAAGGACAAATATTTTTACACGTGGCTGAAATTAAGCAAAATGTCAAATCGCAGCAAATTTAGTTGCGTGCGTCGAGCGCAATTACGGAGGCACTATAAGGAGTAGTCGGTTCTAGGCCTGTTGGAAAGCTTAGAATCCTAGCTTTAAGATGACAGTTAAAACTCGCTCCTAGCACAAACGGTTCCAGAGATACGGGCGATTTAGTAAAGGTAGTTTTTCGGATTTGAAATTTTAAAGCTCAGAATGACAGATGACAGTTTTCAGTTTTAAAAATGACAGAATGACATGATTTTAGGAGGCAGTTCTAATAGGCTAATATAGTTGGGATTAGATTATTTTAAACTAAGAGATTGGTTTTGGTACAGTGCTAGCTCGGTACTCACACTAGATTTTGGACAGGAATGCGACTTCGTCACCGATCGGGTCAGGATTGGCTGGACTTCTGCTAGCAGTTCTTCACAGCGATCTGGTCTCTGGTTCTCTCTGGTTCCGGATACAGCACTGCTTTCTCGATACTGTTACAGGTTCTTGCAAAAGTTCTTGGCAAAGAATTCAAACAGCTCGCCCGGCTGTTGAATAGTTTGGTTGGTTTTGAGGCCTGCTGAAGAGGATTCAGCTTGTGGATTCAGGCCTCTCTGCTACAAATTCTGGAGTTAATTTCTGGTCTCTGGAGATTGATGGATTTGAAGTATGGATCTCTGGATGTGAAGTCTGAAGTCTCCCGGCAAAGCGTCCTGCAAGAAAGTGGAAAGTGAATGTCTCTACCTGGGTTTCAATGTTCC
Source organism: Ambystoma mexicanum (assembly GCF_040938575.1). Classification (NCBI taxonomy): domain Eukaryota; kingdom Metazoa; phylum Chordata; class Amphibia; order Caudata; family Ambystomatidae; genus Ambystoma; species Ambystoma mexicanum. Next base: position 1,414,585,397 of record NC_090931.1, on the reverse strand, counting down.
TTTTATGTGTTTTGAAAATGGGTGTGTGCCTGGGCCTAGCTAAACCTGCCCCTCTCACTTATCATTGGCCAAGCTTTCTTCTCTCCCTTGATTGGGGGAAAGAAATGGAGTGTCAGACTGATGCTGTAAGTTTTATGGTCAGAGGAACCTCCCCTTGTCAAATTGCACACAAATCTATTTCTGATCCAAACACATATTTATCTATGTACCATTTTTCTAATATTATAGGTCCAGTTAACATATTTTCTGTAGCACCAAACCATCCGATCCCTGTCTTTGTACGATGTTGTGTCCACTAATGACAGAATTCTCCCCTTTTCATCCAGATAACGACCTCTAAACCTTTCCAGAATTTACACAAATGTGCACCAGGGATATGGGTTTCAGAGGATAAAGTGTCAGATTTTTAACATGCATACATTTGGAGTAACAACCTTTTTTTCCGCTACTATCCCCAAGAACATACCACAGGATCCTAACACCTCTTAAAATGTGCACAGAAAAATCGCAAGAATTATGATGTTATTTATATAATTTTGACAAGTCCGCACTGTGAATTATCCATCTTTTTAAAATCATGCTCTGGCCCCAAAGGGGTATGGTTTTCCAAAGCACATGGTGGAATTTCTGTTTTATCCACTCCCCCCAAGCTCAGCTGGCTCTCACAGGCACTGCCCCTCCCAGTTTCTCCCAAGAGGAAGCCACTTTACGGCCCCCCAATATAACATTTGCCTGAGTCCAGGACAGGGCTTTGTTCAACTTCCTGCACTCTGCAGGTACCACTCCCCTAATTCAATCAGAGAGGTGTCACCTCCTTTTGGTGGGGGCAGCAGGATGCAGCCAGGCCTGGGAAGAGTTGCTGAGCCAGTTCAACTCCTGTCGGGGGTAGTTGTCAGGCAGAATTCAGCTAAATGTCACTTTAGTTCCCAGTTTTCTACATTCAAATCCAACTTACAATGTTTGCACATGCAGCTAGAATGCTGATTCTAAGTTCAAAACTATGACATTTAAACAACTGCAACCTATGTGACACTCACAAGTAGGTCACTCATTTATTCTAAACATTTCGATTTTAGTGGCTTTAAACCCAAATTCACTTAAGCTGCTGACATCCCCAGCTATTTTTTATATATACATTAAATAATTACTTCCTTCAAGTCATTTCAGAATATAGTTTTACATTGTATCCACCTCTTAGCCATCTTTCCTTGGCCTGGTTTGGGTTCATTTGTTCAGTTTTACACAAAAGTCTGGTGGTTTTAAAACGCCGGCTTTCTGATAGTGGTGAGCACCAGTATTGCATCAATTTTTGACATTAAGAAAATGAATTCCCCACAGTTCTGGGTTGCTTTTGGCAATCAGCATTGCCATTCCCAATGGTTTCAGGCTACTGTGTTTGTAGCCCAATGGTGGTTGTAGGCAGTGCCCTCCTGTGCTCACAACATAGGCATAAATGGGTGGCAGCCTATTCTTCATGTTTTCCCTGTGCACTCTCTGGGGAGTTCTGGCCATCATGATGTTTTCAATGCCAGTGATGCACAGTTTTATGGTAGGGCTTGGATGCATGGGTAAAAACATCCCACAGGTTCAAGAAGTTTGCAATCGCTGTGTCAAGTCAGTGAGTGACACAATGGCTTCGAGAAGTTTAAGTTGTCGTGCAGAGGGGCTTGATGCATATATCCTGGTGGCTCATTGTGATGTTCAAAGAGGCAGAAGTATAGAGTCTTCCAGATGCAGCAACATGTTGGTGGTTCAAGCCGAACAGGACACATGCTCCACTGGGAGGACACATAATCTAGGTGGTTCGATGAATGAAAACAATTGCAGTTCACAGAGATATGAAATGTGCCAAAAGCAGCACTGCTGATCCTTGTGATTCAAAGGAATATGAACACAGAAAACAATGGTTGGAAGACGGGTTGATTCTATAGAAAGCATGGATCTAGCTGGCTAGCTTCCTCTGGTGCTATGAGTCGCAAACCAGTGGCTGAGGGAAAAGATGGGTCAATTTCTTATTCACTACCATGAGAGGAAGGCTAGCTGGCAAGTGAAGGAGTCATTCAACTCAAGTAAGGGGCCTGGCTAGTTGAAATGCCTTCATCCACAACAGCAGATCACCTACATTTTCCTTGGGGATTATTAGGGAGCAGAGCTTGCCTCTGCCTAGCAAGACCTGTCATCACCTCTGGCAGAGGGCTTTGAAAAATACTACTTTCCCACCAGTGCCCACATTCATTCTTTTTGTGTCCCTGAAGGTCCAAAATGAGCCAAGGAAGGAGTGGGAGACCACTTCTCTATAAAGGCAAAAGGCAGCAGGTGATTAAATAAAAGTGAAGCAAGTACAATCCCTGTTAAGGCATCAAGTGACATTTTCCTACTTGCATCATGCGCAAAGCACTTTTCCGTGCAGGACGTGGAGGAAACTGAAGGACAAATAAGCCCACAGAAAACAAAGATGGAGGAACCCTTTCTCAGACACTCTCTGCTCTGTTTTACTGTCTAATTACAAACCATTCATAATCCTGCAACTTGAAAGGTCCTTTGGTAAACTACAGCCTCAAGTGAGGCTTTCCATTTGTTTAGAGTGTGCCCTTGGAAGTTCAGTTCCCAATTTTCTGGGCTGGATATTAGTGTTAACCAACCTCACAAGTGATGAAAGTAAGGCACATCTCCCTGCCCATTTTGCTGCTGGCTAAGAAGAAACAAGAATTCTGAATAGAATAAGCACAACCCTTCCATAGTTGACATGATACATATGTTTTCTGATTTTCGATAATTGTGTGAACTATCAGCCACCATACCGAAACCTAGGTTGGGCTTATATATAGCTATTATCCCGCTGACAGGTGAGAGTGCATAATCATTATGGTTCTGGAGCAGAGGTGCAGATTTAAATACAATCTCTGTTGTGATGATGCAGATAAAATCAACACAAAGTGTGATAGGGCCCCCAGATGTTCACAGATGTACAAGCTGACAAGTAACATGTAAACAGCCAGTTTAAACATTAGTGGTAATTCAACTGCCATAAAGAGTACACTAGGTTGCGCCACACAAGTAGGGTGAGACGTAGATTGCACTCAGAAGTGTAGGAAAAGGTTGCAGTATACACAGAGTTACACACGTAGCGTAAAGCTGGGCCTAGTTAGGGATAGGTTGCAGAATACATGAGCAGGGAATAATGTATGGCGTTAAGCAACGCGCAAGACATGAAGAACATAAATGTGCCAAAAATTGAACCATATTACTGTGAACTTTGAAAGGCCTTCATACTGAAATACTGAATCCTGACATCAAACTGCTTTGCATACAATTCCAGGCCCCACAATGTTCAGACAGACGCTCATACATCAAGGTCAATAGGGAAGGATGCCCCAACAGGGATTGAAACCACACTAAATAACATTCTTCAGAAGCACACAGCATGCAACTAAAGTGAAATTGTTTTTATTGGTTGCAGTGGGAAAGTACAGATAGCCTTGACATCCAGGTGCAAGTAGCTACTGTGCCAAATGCCAGCCTAATGAATAAACACACAACACACCATACACTGGTTAGGATAGCAGGGAAACCAAATAAATAGACAAAAACTAGCTCTGAACAGTGGTCCTCTACCACGTTATGACAATAGTGACATTTTTTCCAGGCCTAAATATACACCGCATCTGCTACTCAGACAAAGAGACAACACGCCAAGGCCATGAACATACTGATACATAAGGTGTCAGGGTTGGGAAGGTAGAAGAGAGTAACCTCTTGAAATTGGATTATAGCAGTTCGTTCATCTCTCCTTCCTCACCTCACAGTGTGGCATCATAGTAAAGTGACCAGGGTCAAATGAGCAAACTGTCATCCAATGAGAATTATGTCTGCCAGATTGGCTACCATAGATTATAGCCAACCAATGAAATTATACTATGAAATGTAACATTGTTTAGTAGGATGAATTTAGGATGAGTTATCAGTTAAAGAATAGCCAATATTAGTGATTGAGAATGTTGTTATGTGTTTTACTAGCCATTCATGTTTGAATAAAGCTGGGTGTCCGCTTGCACTTGTCGTTATTCCTTTTTTTTTAGTTTGTCTTGTTACTGATTGTCGATTATAAAATTGGGACCACCTTAACACTGTTCTGCTTGCTTTGTTGCCTCAGCAGGTGTCAAGAAGGGCTCATGTGACATGTAGACCTGTGTTTTGCCACAGAAGAGCAAGAGCTCAAGATCTGGAGCCTGATGCAGCAGGAACAGGTGTTCACTATGCTTTTGAATGGAGCCTTCCTGAAAGGGTGGGTTTGGTCAACCGGCCAACCTGCCTGAAATGGAATTGCCTGCATCATTTTATTATTTAATCAAAATCAAAAAAGTCATGGCGCCTACAGCCTTGCCAGAGTGCAATTTCTCACAGCAACAGAGTAGAAGGTGCATGTTGGTTTTGTTTTGAATCCAAACATATTCTACACTGATTATATTTATCAGTAGCTGGAAGATCTCAGACATTGCCTTGAGTAAGTGGCCAGGATTTAAAGGGGTGACAGTGTTTGGCCAGTAATATAAGGAATATGATATCACCTACCAACCATAAAAAGATTAATGCAGGTTAACTCAGAGTTTCGTGACTTTATAAAGGAACTCGGCCTTCGCCCTCCTTCCTCTATTTGGTCACAGTACTCTGTGACTTGCAATATCTTTATAACATAAACAAACAATGTTCAACATACAGATATTATCCAAAGGATTGGGGAATGCATATATTAGGCAAACAAATGCTGGTATGTGGATATTCTGATGTTCGCTATTACTTGTTCTAATTATATATCACTTTCCTCACACAATCATCAAAATCTGGGTTCCTTAAACTGTATATAAGCACCCCCTTAAAATGAGGCAGGTGGCCCCCAAATAGTAGTATTACCCTGTCTGCTGGTATTAGAACGTGGCCCTGCACACTGGGGGGTTTCTACACATTTTGGATAGCCATATAGACTGAATTCACAGCACAGGAAGGGAGTGGGAACTGTCGAGAGCAGAGTTCCTCTACTTTTATTTTTTGCTGTTAACAGCTCCACTGTTTTTTGCAACCAGTTTCACAACTCCGGCACTGTTCTTTGCACACCTCTCCACTTTACCACCCCATAGCAGTTACAGCTAAACTGAAATCTGTTTCAACTCAATTGGCTGTCAATCATCATGACTGCATGCCTTGAAAAATGTGTTGCACGTTGCTCCCTTCTTGCCTACTCTCTGCCATGCCAGAGTCTCAGCTCCACTACTTTTTTTTGGTACACTTCTCACACTGCTCCTGGTGCTGTGAGGTCAACACGGGATAAAGGAGCCCTGGTTGATGGCACATGTTTTAACTAGAGGAGAGTCAATATTTTTCTTTTAAATTGGCTTGCGCGAGTGATCACAGCGGGCAAGTCTTAAATAAGTCTGTGAGGTTCGCTGGTTGGGTGGGTCACTTCCTAAGAATGTATAATAATAATAGGTTGAAATGGTGCTTTTAAAAACACACATTTCTAATAAAATGGTTAAAACATGTGCGATACATATACTGAGCATGTTATACAGTACAACATGTTTACATCTAGCATAAACATGTTGCAACAGCACAACAAGGCTTTTAACCCTTTTTCAGACAAATCTAACATGTATTTTCTGGGCACGAAATTAGACAAGATTTCCTAAAGATTGAAATGACACAACACTATTGCTCATGGTTTTCAGCACCGACGACAACGCTTCAAGCTGCGTTTCTGCGAAAAGCGTGGGGTGCAGTTTG